>NC_133663.1:181642207-181994707 GCF_037893015.1 Macrotis lagotis
TGGGTACTGAAAGAAAAGCAAATGTAATTGATCTTAGAAACTTTGGGAAGAATGGGAGAGATATCACACAACTGGAGGACAAAAATTCCAGTGTTCAGAAAAAAAAAGGGAAGAGGATGTAGCTTTCCACCTCATCAGTGATAAAGACATGCAGAGAAAACATGTGTTATCAAGGAATAAGCTCATACATTAGAAATCTGGATGATCATAGCATATGTGTAAATGGGCATACAATGCAGGGGCACAACACTCACTTCTAATACTACAAGGTGAGTGATGTCATTCTTTCTTTTTGTTGTTTTTGAAGTTTCTTTTTTTTCTTTTATTTATTTTCATTTTTTCATCCATGTGCACATGTATATTTTTAAGTTATAAAATTTCTTTCCACCCTCCCTTCCCACTCCCCTCCCCTCAGTGGAGAACAGTCAAGTTAGCATTGGATATACATATTTTTGATAAATGTGTTTAAAGATTAATCATTTTTGGTATGAGGAATTAGGATTAAGGGAAAGAGATACACAAGAGATAATTTTTATAAAGTGTTCATCAGATTCCTAAGGGTTGTTTTTTTGTTTTGTTTTGCTTTGTTTTTCTTCCTCTGGATGGGGATAACATTGTTCATAGACTGTCTAATACGGTTGTCCTAGCTGAGAGGAGCTGCTTCCATGAAGGTTGATCATCTCAACATATTGTTAATGTGTACATTGTTCTCTTAGTTATGCTCTCTTCTCTCAGCATCAGATTCTGTAAGTCATTCTATGCTTCTCTAGAGTCTGACAATTTATGGTTTCTTATAGAACTATAATATTCTATACCATAACTTGTTTAGCTATTCATCAATTGATGGGCATCTCCTCAATTTCCAATTCTTTGCCACTACAAATAATACTGCCATGAATATTTTGAGACATGTGGGAATTTTCCTATTTTTTATTATTTCTTTTGGATATTGACCTAGAATTAGAATTTCTGGATCAAAGGGAATGAACATTTTTATTTCTCTCTGGCCATAATTCCATATTGCTCTCCAGAATGGTTGGATCCGCTCACAACTCAATCAGCAAAGCATTAATGTTCCAATCCTCCCACAACCTCTCCAACATTGATCATTTTCCCTTTTTCTGGATGTCATCCTTTCTTCTGGTCTCTGGTCACCAGGCTGCTCTCTGCAAAGACTTACTAGGTAGGATTCAACCTTCAGAGTCATCTCTGCTCCCAATTCACTTAGGCAGTAGTGGCCAAAACGTCTCTCCTTGTCAGGCACAATTTGGGATCTTTTAAAACAAAGCTTCTGGGACTATTCACTACCAATTTTAGTCTGGTAGCCAAAAAAAAAGCTAGCCAGAATATCCCAAGCTAAAATTAGGCTGGAGTGAAGAACCCTACTTTGTTTCCTAAACATTTTTTGATCAGAATAAAAATAAAATTGGTTTAAAGAAAAAAAATTAAGTGAAGGTACCCTCCTAATCCATATTTCTGTCTGTTCATTCATCCTTCCATTCATCCATGTATACATATCTTTCTTTGCTGTTTTTTTGTATTTATTTTTGCTGGGCAATGGGATGAAGTGACTTGCCCAAGGTCACATAGTTAGGTAATTATTAAGTGTCTGAGGCTGGATGCTACCCCTAAACATACCTTTCTATCTGTCTCTGTCTATCTATCTATCTATCTATCTATCTATCTATCTATCTATCTAAGTCTGCAACAAAAACTTTTATTGCATATTTTGGTCTCCACAAAATTTTGATAACTCTTTACACTAAGGAGGGATAGGCTAACTCCTTGAGGTCAATAACAGTTTCCTATTTCATCCCCAGTCCCTTGCACATAGTAAATGCTTAATAAATGTGGATTTAATTGTCTTTTTTAAAAATCACCCTTCTCTGTTTCTTTCCTTTGGGACCAGAGGCATGGAGGGATTATATAACTGGCTAAAAATAGAGATGCTGTTGGTGACTAAGGAGCTTAGTTTTCTCTTTGTGTGAACCCAGAAGAATCTCATCAGAGATTCAATTCAATTCAATGAGCAATTATTAAGCACCTAATATGTACCTGTCATTACAATAGCTATACAAATACAAAGGGGAAACATTTCCTATCTTGAGGAGCTTATATTCTATGAGATAATAAGCAATTTATACATAGATTAGTAAATAAAAACATTTAAAATAATTTTGAAATGGGAGAGTACTAACAGTTGCTAAGATTAGAAAGTGGCATGTACTGAACCCTGAAAGGAGTTAGAGATCCCAAGAAGTTGAGATGAGAGGTAGAACCTTTCCTTTGTGGTAGTTAGCCTTTAATTAGACAGAGGCAAAAGAAAGAATGTTGTTTAAGGAAAATAGGAAGTCAGTTTACTTTCAAAATTGACTACATGGAAGGGAGCAATGTGAAATCATTGGAAAGAAAGGAGTTTGTGCTTTATCCTAATGAAGTTCCTCAAGCAGTGAGAATATAGTCTGACTTCTAAGAATAGAGGGATTGAGGAGAGACACTCAACCTCAGCACTGGAATTACACACAGCCAGATCTTGGAGTGAAAGTCCAGGGAAGGAATTCAAGTATACTAAGTGACTTCAATAATGGGAAGCCAATCAGATACCACTATGCAAAATCTGACCCCTCTCTAGAAGCACCCTCATTACTTGATAGATCAATGGGTGTCCTTGTGGTTAAGTTAGGCTGTTCTAACTTGTCCTAGTGTGGGGGTAGTGTTAGAACCTGTATAATACCAACCCACTACTCTAAGTTTTTAGGTATAACTTTGATTCAAGAATCTGTTCCTGTCTCTTTAAGATCTTAGGTACAAATCAAAAATTGAGGGGGGGAGACTAATTTGTGTTGGTAGTATTAAAAAGCGATAGTTTAGAAAATGGCTTAATATGAAATACATTTCTTCATGGAGTCAGGGAGAAAGTATGTACTTTATGATAGATAAGGACCCATGAAAGGCAGTTGAGAAAATAATTTGATGTCAAATTTTTCTCACTATGGAGTCAGGAAAAAGTGTGTGTTGTTTCTGTCAGCCATGAAGATCTATGAAGATCACTTTGATTAACTGTGGTGTGAGAGCTTGAGAAAAGCTGAAGAGATTCTTTCCTGTTGTGGTTGGGAAAGCTACTGTCTTCAAAGAAAAGAGATGGAGAAATCATTTTCAGCTTTATCTTTTGATTTTTCATTTTTTTTGCAGGGCAATGGAGCTGAGTTTCCTACACATCTAGGTATTATTAATTTGTCTGAGGCCGAATTTGAAGTCAGGTCATCCTGACTCCAGAGTTGAAGCTCTATCCTCTGCACCACCTAGTTGCCCCTCAACTTTATCTTTTGGAGAGAATCTTGAGAAGAAATTTTACTTGAGAACTATATCAAAAACTAACATAAGGCTGAATTTTCATAAGTAAAGAGAATTCTATTTACTGAGATATTTGAGGTGATTCTGACTATGACATTCATAGTTAAAATATTGCAAATAGTTATATATGTATTAATATGGATAAGGCAATAAATGAGAGTGGGGAGGAATAGAGTGGAGGTACAGCTAGTAATAGCAACTTGAGGGAAAAATATTGAAGCAACTTCTCTGATGGATTTATGATAAAGAAAGGGACTCACCCCAGAGACAGAGCCATTGGAATCTTAACACAGACTGAAGTACAATTTTTTTTCTTTCTCTATTCTTGAGGTTTCCCATCTTCTTGGGGGGGGGTTATGTTTATTCTTATGTTTACACTTATAACATTCAATTTACATCAATGTATGGCATGGAAACCATGTAGAGACTGTCAGACAGCCTGGGGGGTGGGAAGAGAGGAGGGGAGAAAACTGTAGAATTCGGAGCCTTGAAAAAAAATGATGGGTACAATTTACTATTGTATATAATTGGAAAACAAATAAAATGTTTAAAAAAATAAAATAAAATAATGGATAAGGCAGGATTGTGGCACCCATACCCACCTTTTCTTTCTCTGGGTTGACTCAATCCCTTCCATCTGCTTTTTTGGGGGCAAGAATTTTTGTTTGTTTTAAGGGGATAATTCTACAATATGAAGGAGAATTCTACAATTGGAATTCTACAGCTACAACTTTTACTATTTGATCTAGAATCCTACCAGTGTACTTTCTATTTGTATAAATCAGTCACAAGGACATCATTAATATACAAAACATTACTAAGAAGGCCAAAACAAGAAAATAAAAATCAGAGATAATCAAAATATAACTTTATTCCATAAATTTATGTCACACTCTTTTGGCAATGAAAACAGCATCACTGAGGGAAGAGTATATACAAGCATAGTGTAACGGTTCAGTGATATATATCAATGTCCCCTGAACAGTTCATGGCTCTGAGAGCTTGTTGTCCTGCTGGACAAAACTGTTTCTCTGTTAGCTGGATAAAAGAAATTGTTTCAGAAAAATAACATTCTACTCTTTCAGTGGCAAGCATTTCCCTTAAGCCTGAAATCCAGGTGAAACAGTAGACATAGAACTGGCCCTGGAGTGATGAAGAGTTGAGTTTAAATCCAGCCTCAGACACTGTTTTCTAGGCAAGCCTCTTAATTGTTGTCTGCCTTAGTTTCCCCAACTATTAAAAATGGGGATAATAATGATGCCCTTTTTCATAAGGTTGCTCTGAGGAACAAATGAAATAATATTTATATGCCTGACATATAGCTCAATAAATGTTTGTTTCCTTCTCTTTCTGCCTTTAGTCAAATTTCTAAGCCTGCAGGGATTCTTAACCTGGGGTCTAGGAATTTGTTTCAAAAATATTTTTACAGGGGTAGCTAGGTAATGCAGTAGATAGAGCACAGGTCCTGGAGTAAGGAGGACCTGAGTTCAAATCTGACCTCAACACAATAATTACCTAGCTGTGTGACCTTGGGCAAGTCACTTAACCCCATTGCCTTGCAAAACAAATCAATCTATCTATCTATCTATCTATCTATCTATCTATCTCTCTATAGGATAATTTTTTTCTTAAATTAAAATTTTTCCCCAACTATCAAACATTTGTCTTTTCCTTCATCCCCTTCTGAGAGAAAAAAAGGAAAAAAGGAATACGGCATTCTTGTAACAAATAAGTATATTTGAACGAAACTAATTCTCATATTGTTCATGTTCAAAAACATTCACTTCCTCTGTCAGACAGTGGATAATATTCTTCAGTACTGGTCCTTTGGAGATAACTGTACTTCAAGCACAATTATTTAATTTTGTTTCTAAATTTTGAAATGTTTAAATTTTGTAAATTTTGTATGTAATTTAATTTACCATTTCAAAACATTATTTTGAGAAGGTGTTCACAGGCTTTACAGACTAATTAAGGCATTTATGATACATAAAAAGCTAGAAGTTGTTGTTGTGAGGGGGTTCCTCCTCATTCAAGCTGTATGTAGATTGTGTTAAAGAGAAAGACAAGTTCAGTCAGATCTTCAAAACAGCCTAGAATGCTAATTTCTCTGATCAGCTCCCAACATCAGAACTTTTCTCCAATCAAATCAACTGCAGAGCAACTGCAGATCTGTCTCCAGAGCAATTTTCTTCTGTCATCTTTTAATTGTCATCTATAAATGGCAATAAAGAACAAGGCAGAGATGTCTAGCCTGATTTTTACCCATAGTTGAAGATTCTGCTTTTCTCAATCTCAGAGATTTTCTTCATTTACTTCCAAATAGCAAAGCATGTCTTACCTTACTCCAAGATCTTTCCTTGACTTTCAGTTCAGTTGCTCTTTTCTTTCTGTCTCAGTCTTTGCTGCCTCTATTCTTATTTCTGTGCTTCCTTCCTATGCCTGTGGCTTTCCCTGTTGTCTTTTCTCAGGTGACTCTACTTACAGGTCCTGTTTTATGGATCTCTTCCTTCAAAGCAGTGTCTCCTGAGATGAAGTGACTCATCTCTACCTAGGTTGGTTTTTTTTCTGAAATCTGAACTTTGCCACTACAAAAAGAGAATTTTTTCCATACACACAGAACACAAAAAGTGACTCTGTAATTCACAATTAGCATTTTGAAAAATAAATTATATGATAGCATATATTACTATATTTTACTGTCAAATACTGTTTATATTGTAGTAACCATCCAGCATATTTATGCTTCCCTCTGTCTGTTTTCTCTTCTCTGTATTAAAAAATTTCAATGGCCTTCTTTTATAGGCAATGTTATTTCTAACCAGCTCTTTCTACCTCCTATTGTAATGTATTATTCTCCTGTATCATAAGAATGAGAAATTAGAATTTTACACTAGGGCTTTCTTCCTTTTTACCCTTCCTTTTCTTTCCCCCTTTAAAACTCTCAGAACAGAACTGATCCACCCCTAAGATTTTCATTTTTCTTCTTTAGGCATTAATATTCTGAAAGGCACATTTCTTTTCCCCCTAAAAAGAGATTAATGCTGTATTTTCATACTGTTCCTTCAAACGTTCAAATAAATTTACTTTCCTGGTGTGATGAGCATCTGGTGCAGAGTGCCTAGGATGGCAACTCTTTGAGTTGAAAACCTGATAAGGTTGCTTTTAGGAGAATCATAATAATATATATCAGAAGTGCCTGGCTCTAGTTGGTTAGCTACATGTGGAAAAGGAGGTTCTTTGGCCATAGAGGCATTCAAAAAAAGAAGTGTCAATTCCAGCTACTTCTTTTTCCTTACTTTCTTTTAACTTCATTTGGTGACTCCTTAAGCTGACAAAATCTCGTAAAAGATGAGAACCTTGGGAATCTTGAAAGGTCCAGTAGAGTGAGCCAGAGGAAACTGGGATTCAGAGTCCTGGTCAGATTTTACAATCAACATAGAACTGGTACCAACGACCAAGGAGAAATCTGTGGGTTTCTAGTCTTGGAGATGGTTGAGATAAAAATCTATCCCAAAGTGATGTCTCATCTTCATATGAATTTGATGGAACCATTGCCATAAAGGAACTGAGCTAAGTTATGAACCTTCTTCCTCAGAGACCTAGCATGCCTCATAATGTATCAAGGGAAACTATTTTGTTTTAAAAGTGAATATCTTTTTGTAAAAGCTAAGTGATGTTAAGTTGTTAAATAAAACTGAGGTGCTGACTACTGGACCCCTAACACTGGGAGGGGTACAGCTTTTGGAGGACTAATCTGATGGCATTAAAAGAAAAATATCCACTGGGTTTATCCTGTTACCTTGAGGGGAAGATGTAGTTAGCCTGACCCTCTGTGAGAGAGTATATTTGTTATATTAGATTTCTTTTGATGCTTGTATTTCCAAGTTACTACTCAGATCTGGTCTTTTCATCAAAATACTTAAAAACCCTCTCTATCTATTAAATATCTATCCCCCCCCAATAGGATTAAATGGTTTTCAGAGTAGATTATTCTAAATATCTTTTGTTTTTTGGAATATTGTATTCCAAGATTTTCTCTAGTTTTTGGTAGTTGTTAGATCTTGTGTGATTCTTCTTGTAGGCTTTTGATACTTAAATTGTTTCTTTCTGAATCCTGGTTATTTTTTTTTCTTTCATGTGTGAGTTCTTAATTTTGGTTTTGCCATTCCTGGTATTTTTTCCTTTTGGGGTTACTTTCAGAAGTTAATTGGTGCATTATTTCTACATTTACTTTGCCTTCTATTCCTAATATATATGGATAGTTTTCATGTATGATTTTAAAAATATATATATATTTCTCCATGTGTGAGGCCCAAAACTGGGGCCTGAAATTTGAAAAAAAAATTTATTACTGAAAGTTAGTGAACTCAAGTTTTATTCATCATGAAATTCAAGGACCTGTTGAAAGCTCATAGCTTTCAGGCATCTTTTGGGAAAGTCTGGTGCATGGACTCATGCTTAGTCCAATCCATTTCATGAAAAAGTGTTTGTCTTATACATGCATAAATACAGTAGTATCCAAGCTTTAACAAAATATAATTTTCAGGAAGCACAATATCTTTTAAATTTTCTTTCCTTGACATGCTTTCTAAGTCAGTTGTTTTAGATTGTAGATTCTTATATTTTCTTCTATTTTAAAAAATCTTTTGATATTGTTCTAATATTTATTTCTTTCATAGATATTGATTTCTGTTGCCTTTCAGAACATTTTCAAGTATTTCATTTTCTGCTAGCAAAATTCAGAGATGGGTTTGCTTCCAATCAGATTTCTTGGCAGGAAGTCTTGGATCTCTATCATATGATGAGAAGCCTCAAAAACTACATTTCTGTCAGGTATAATGTAAATAATTGTTTGTTATTCAACATTATCATAGGGAAATGTAAGGGGAAGGAAATAAGCATTTAAATAATCTACTATATAGCCTATCACTGTGTTAAGTGATGATGATGATGATGATTTGTTATCATCATTCTATTTTATAATTGAGGAAACTAAGGTGGAAAGACTAAATGACAAGTTTACACTTCTAGTAAGTATCTGGGATGTATGAAGAGGACTTGCACCTCTAGTATGATGGCTTGTCAAACCATCTTTGGTGCCCAACTTCACCCAACTCTCATTTATGTATCCAAGAAACTGTGGCACAGGCAGCAGTTAAACCCTGATGAAACTGTCTGGGTAGATCAGTTGAAGGAAACTTACTGGTAAATTAGGGAAATGTCTACCCCAAACAGATAAAGACTTTCCCCCAGAGGAACTGGCAGATGAGAACAAGGTATTCCAACAGCCAAGAGGGTGGCTGAAGCAGATGCTGTGAATCACTTAGAGCTTGGTCAGATAATGAAGATGCCAAGGTCATCCACTGCATCCCAGGTCATCTACAGTTTTCCTGACTTTTGTCTTGCCACTGGACTTTAATGACTCTGGAAAAGAGAGTTCAACTGACAATTTTGTGCAACTCTGATTCACTTAAATCCAATTCACCTGCAAATCAAGACATCACCTATGGCATCATCGGTCCTCTTTGAAATGAAGGACGAACAACAACCACAGAGCAATAAATTCAAAAATTCTAAAGTCATACTCAAAATAGCTGCTGGGAAATAATGTATTGTAACAATCACTACCATCACTCAGTACTTTTTCCTTTGACCTTCTTTTAAACCGATCTTCTCAGGATGATGATCCAAAGGATTTTTCCCCCCCTCTGTCTTTCAGAATTGTCTCAAGTTGCTTTTTTCAGTAAATGTCCTGGTTTTTTGTCCTTTCAGCAGATAAAATGTCCACATAGAGACAATATTTTACATTTATTGTAGATTTCATTTATTAATAAATTACATACATATATTTAGTAATTTTAGAATTTATTCATTTATAGGTAAAGTAACTTTTGGAAAGGTTTCACTAACTCATTAAATAATTAATATTCAATGAACTCAAGAGCTCAAACTAATTTATTAATGTAAAAGTGACTGCATACTTATTAATGAAAAATAAATTACCCAGGCATACCCCTAGGTCACTACAGAACTTGGGAGGATAAAATTAATTAATTATATATCAGTGAGTCAAATGACAGACTGAGACTGGGTAACTGGTGAATAACTTTGACCAGATTCCAGGTCTTATAACCTTGCTACATTTGGTTTTTCCCATTCTCCATCAAGCATGAAGGTATGCTCTAATTTTTAAAGCTTGCTAATGGGTGTAGGCTTATTCATGGCCATAGTTGTGATTCTGTTGCAGTGCAAAAGATAAGACCCTATCCTTTTTTTCTCCCATACCAATTACCATGGTTAAGGAGCAATTTCTTTAATAATTATCAAAGAACTCCCTTCTTTCTCCAATTATGATTGGAATCTACCTCAACAACATTCTGTTGTCTAACTTTATTGTACCTTTTCTCCTTGTCTTTCTTCCTTCATTTGTGCTCTCACCCTTAGGTATCTTCCCAAAAATCCAGTCTTCCTTGCATAGTCAATTTTTCACTCATATTCAACTTTTGTGACTCATTTGGGGATTTTTTGCAAAGATACTGTAGTGATCTGCCATTTTCTTCTCCAGCCCATTTTATAGATGAAGAACTGAGGCAAACAGGATTCAGTGACTTGCCCAAGGTCATACGGCAACATCTGAGGTCAGATTTGAACTCAAAAAGATGGGTCTTCCTGTCTCTAGGCCAGGCACTCTATCCCCTATACAATTTAGCTGCCTTAGCTTCCTAGTACAAAGAAAGCACTTAATATATGCTAATTGATAGTTGCTGCTACATCTCTCTTCTCCTCTACCTCCTATTCTCTTTATCATGGTCTTTGATTTCTCTCTTCCTCAATCCATCCTCTTATCTCTCTCTCTCTCTCTCTCCCTTTGGAAGTCTTTCCCTGCCACTCCTTTTCTCTTTTTCTGTACTATTATCATACTTCACCATGGTTAATACAAAATAAAAGTTGGTCTTTTTAACGGTCTCTTGCAAGATAAGGACTCATTGCCCTAGAAGAGCCCAGATCCATCTAGGTGGGCAGCTAGGTGGCACAATGAATAGATTGCTGGGCCCAGAGTCAAAAGGATTTGAGTTTCAATCCAGAGTCATATACTTATTAATTCTGGGTCTCTGGACAAGTCACTTAACCTCTGTTTGTCTCAGTTTTCTTACCTGTGAAGTAAAGACTAGCACTTACTTCCCAAGGTTGTCATGAGAATGAAATGAAATAATATTTGTAAAAAGTGGTTAGCATATTACTCTATAAATACTTATTCCTTCCCCTCTCTTCCCTGTCTCTTTATACTCAGAATCCTTTGCCTCTTATTACAGCTGACTTTGACAACCCCTCTTTTGTTCATTCGAAGTCATAGAATTAAGCTGGGAGACAATGCTAATATAAATGTAAGAATATATTTTCCACTCTGGTTCTTGAAAGGAATTTGCAAGGTTCTCTGGGCTGTTTCAGTGGTTGTGTGTATGAAAATGAAGAATCTTTTGCATGTGAAAATAAAGAATCTTAGGCATTGAAGCTTTGAAAGGAATAAAATCTACTAGGGTGTCTGCTGCGTGGACTATGCTAGTTTGTTTGTTTTTTCCTTCCAAGAAATGGGAAATGTATCCTTGAAACTTTATTGATTCAGGGAGTTAAAGCTCAAGCTATTGACATAGTCCTATCACCCAAAGCTCTGAAAACATGGGCTAATTTAATTTTTCCTAAGCCTCTTTCACATTAGGAGGAAGGAAGAGAAGAAGGAAAACAAAGAGAAGGAAAAAAGCTGACCCATATTCACAAAAATATTTTCAATAATTCTTTTGATGGTACCAAAGAACTAAAAACTAAGGGGGTTCTAAACAATTTAGGTTATATGAATGTGTTAGAATACTATTGTGCTATGGGGTGATAAAAAAACAGGTTCAGAAAAAGCTAGGAAGATTCGTTTGAATTAATTAATGCAAAGTAAAATTAGTAGAACAAGTAATACAATCTGTATAACAACAATGCTGAAAAGACTACTCTGAAAGGTTTAAGAATTCTGATCAAGGGGCGGCTAGGTTCTGCAGTAGATAGAGCACTGGCCCTGGAGTCAGGAGTACCTGAGTTCAAATCCAACCTCAGACACTTAATAATTACCTAGCTGTGTGGCCTTGGGCAAGCCACTTAACCCCATTGCCTTGCAAAAACCTAAAAAAAAAAAAAGAATTCTGATCAAAACAATGGCTTGCTACAATTCTAGAGAAAAAATTTTAATTAAACAGGCTACCCATCTTCTGACCAGAGGTGATATCCTCAGATTGAGATATGAACAATGAGGGTATTTGTTTTGTTTGACTTTAGTATTTGATAGAATTTTGTTTTTGTTGTCCAAAGTAGGGGAAGATAGGAGGAAGAAACATAGATGTAGACTAAAAAAATTAATTCTTGAAGATTTTAGTTTATATGAGGGGAAAAGGTATGTAAAGAGGAACTATTGTTGGAAGTATTCTTTCTGAAAGCACTCCTTTTGTTCAATTTTTTAAAAAAAGCTATAGCACACAAGTTTTCTTCAACAACACTTAAAATCCAAGTATACTTGTGGGAAGGGAGCTGAGAGGGACAAAAAAGTTTGATATGTGAGAGCTGCAAAGAAGTCCTCAGCATGCCAGAAGAAATAGATTGAAAGTTACCTTGTAAGATCCTTGAAAATAGGAACCTCTTCAATTTGATTTAATTTCATTCAATTCAACAAACAATTAAGTTCCCTAATTTGTGTGAAGCATTAAGGTGCTGGGACTATAAAGAAAAGAAAGTAACATACCCTAACTTCCAGGACCTTAAGATCTATACCTCAAGTAAGACTTGAAGAAAGCAAAGGAGTCTGAGAGGTGGAAGGGAGGAAGGATAGGTATTCCAAGCCTGTAATTTCAGTTGGAAGAATTTCATGAGTTCTAGGAATAGTATGACTGGACTTCCAGAGTGTGTGTGAAAGTCTATACTTTTTCATTCCCCAGTAGATTAAATGAGTCCAACAATGTACAACACCAAATTGTTTTTTATTTTTTCTTTTTAAATGGTACATGTAAAAACATTTCTAATATTCATTTTTAAAATTTAAGTTTTAAATTTTCTCCCTCCCTTGCTCCCCTACCCTTCTCCTTAAAATGGAAAGCAATTTGATATAGGTTATATAAGTGCAACCATGTAAAACACATTTGCATATTAATCATGTTGTGAGAGAAGAAGCAGATCAAAAAAGACAACCCAAAAGAGAAAAACCACAAAAAAAAATAAAGAAAATGAAAATAATAGGCTTCATTTTGCAATCAGACTCCATCAGTTCTTTCTCTGGCAGTAGATAAGCATTTTCCATCATGAGTCCTTTGGCATTGTCTTGGATCATTGTATGACTGAAAAGAGTTAAGTCATTCAGAATCGATTATTGCACAATGTTGCTGATACTGTTTACAATGGTCTTCTGGTTATGCCCACTACATTTTGCATCACTGCACATAAGTCTTTTCAGATTTTTCTGAAAAAAAAAGTGAAATACATCAACTCATTATTTCTTATAGAAAAAAGTTTTCCATTACATTCATATATCACTTGTTCAACCATTTCACAATTGACAGGAATTCTTTGCCGCTACAAAAATAACAGCTGTAAATATTTTTATACATGGAGGTCCTTTCCCCTAAAATCTTTCTTCCTTAAGAAGGGCTTGGAACCAATTTGCAAACAAGTCTATGTGCTGAAAATCAGTCCAGACTATCATTTGGAAAGTTAAAGAGCAGAATAGAGAGTTGTATGGGTATGTGCCAAGACAAAGGAAAAAGACCTTAGAAATGTTGAGATCTTTGAAATTGTCATTACTAGATGTGAGTGAAAACTAATTTTATTTCTAGGAGAAAAGAATCAAGAAGAGCAGCTACCTAAAGTCTACAATTTCATGATTAATGACCATAAACTGAAGAAAGCCTTGGGGAAAATTCTATTTCACTGAATTATCTGAAATGTCTACTATAGTTGTCAGCTTTTAGTTTCAATTGATTTGAATAGCTCCAGATACTAATCGCAGAAACCAAGTTTAATTATGTTAACTCAATAGATGTGCATGGATTTTTAAGTTGAAATAGTCACATTTGAATTATTGATGGCTATTTTTAAAACAGTAGAAAGAGCATTTCATCTCACCTTGAGTCATCACATTGAAGACAAGTTATAAATACATTTAAAAGCAATTTAAAATGCAATGTAGGTTAAGTGACCATTACTCTAAAGTCATATATACCATCTGGAGGGAAGTCAAACACTATGCATGAGAAGTCATCAGTGATGCTCTGTCTCAATTTTGCTTTTAATCCCATGCTGGAAAATAGAAAAATTCTTCACAACCTACCATTTATAGAATTCTGAATTTGCTTCGACTGATGCCAGAAACAATGATTCAACTAAAGGGAAAAACTTAAAAGGGTAGGAGAAGAGAGGGAATAGCAGTCTTTTTCTTAATGAATTGAAAAGATGATAAGGCTGGTGAATGGAATAACAAAAGGCAATTATCTCTCTGTTTACAAATTCCCAAAGAACAGTTTTTAGAACTGATTTCTGAAAGGACTTGTACCCGTTGCACAGGACACAACAATGGTTACAAAACTTTTTTTAAAGGCTTTTCTTATAGACAAAAGAAATCCTTTCCAATATACAAGTAAGTTAAAAAATAATTGAACAACTGTAAACTGTTGGGCAGCTAGATGGCACAATGGATAAAATGCTGGAACAGAATCAAGAAGACTCATCTTTCAGAGTTCAAATCTGACCTGAGACATTTATTAGTAGTATGATTCTGGGCAAGTCACTTAACCCTGTTTTGTCTCAGTTGTAAAATGAGCCGCAGAAGGAAATGACAAACCACTCCAGTAACTTTGCCAAGAAAACCCCAAATGAAATCACACAGAATTGAACAGACTGAAACAACTGAATAACAAAAACTCCTGTTATTTACAGTTGCTCAAAAAAAAATTAAGATCACAAGTTAGTAACAAAATTATTCTATTTTTCCTTCTGAACTTTTCTTTTTGTATTTTTCAGACTTTTTGTTGTTGTGATTATATTCACATGGTCATAATCAGTGTATATATTGGTTTTTGTTTTCCTTTTTTCACTTTGCATTGCTTAATGTGATAAACATCCTCATATTAAATAAGATTTTGTTTGAACAGAGGTTTAAGGTAGTGAAGCCTTTCCAATAGTTTTCAAATTATTGAGTATCTGGCCACTCTCCTGCCTATTCCTAAGATCTCTAAGAATACTTAACAGAACTTTATACAGACAATATTTCAAAGAGGTTAAACTAAATCCCATTCTAGCTATCCAGATAAATTTTATTATGGGTGACATTTCACATTGGTTTCAGAGGAGGTCTTATTTGTAGAATTAGAGAAGCAGATCTCCATTCATTATTATTAATGAGAGCTCAAGCCTCAGCCTCAGTTATTTAAAAATTATACCCAGTTCTTCTAATTGAAAGTTAACTTATTCAGCCTTTAAATCTTTTTCCTGGGCATATGGCCAAAATGTCAGTCTATTTGAGAGATAGCATGACTTAGTTCAGACATTCTTATCTTTTTTTTCTTTGGACCCTCGATGCCTTTGGCATTCTAGAGAGACCAATGGACCTTAATAATGTTTATTTAAAAGCATAAAATAGAACACATAGAATAACAAAGAAAAGCAAAACTAATGGAATCTAGTGATAAAAATATTTTTTAAAAAACATGGACCCCAAGTTAACAGTCCCCGTCTTAATGGATGGAGTTTTGTACTTTGTGTTGGACGACCATTGGTTCAAATTTTGCCTTAGATCATGGATATCCAACTTCCCCAAAATCACATATATAATTTAATATTTATTTATGACTCAAATGTAACCCATATTACCAATGACTATAATAATAAAATGCAATAATATAATAAAGTATAGTAATAAAAATTAGCATTATAATAATAAAACATTAACTTTTTAAAAGAGTATGTCATTCAACAGTGTTCAAAGTGAATTAAGTTATTGTTTTTAACCTGAGATTGCTACAACTTCAGTTTCATTTCCCTGTTTGAAATATAACATTTCTCAGTTGCTTTTCATATTCAAAATGCATGGGTTTTTTTTTTTTACTTTAATGAGCACTGATATCTACAAACATGCTAAATTAGCCAACCAGTCCTCATTTTCAAATTCAGGTGCAGGTTTTCCTTTTAAAACTCTGGCAGTCTGTAAGACCTCACCATATTTAGTTGCTTGAAAAAGTCAAGCCATGGTAGTTAAAGGTTAAGCTGATTTGTGATGTTGCAACATTGTTGCATGCCGTCACCCATGCCTTCATTTTCAGGTTACACGACTATGAACATGAATGGGCTTTCAGGGTTGAATATGGGTTGCCGGCTGGGCATACCTGCCTTAGATGTTTTAAAAACTGTATACTTATGGATAAGTCATTTAATCTCTTTCAGTCTCAGTTTCCACATCTGTTAAATGGGGATAATATATATATATATATATATATATATTCAATAATACTCATCTCATATGATAATTAGTTGTAAGGATCAAATGAAATAAATTATACAAAATGATTTATAATCCTTAAAACATGACATGCATGATATTTATTATTATTTGCAAGACACTACAGTGTCTATTTGAAGATATATTCAAGATAAATTCTGTAGAACATCTCTCATGCTAGAAACATATCTAAAGCACAATAGGAGCTTTGCCCATGGTTGATCTATGGGAAGAAATGCTTCCTCCTTGAAACTCTCCTCCAACTTGTTGTCTCCAAGACTTGAGGTTCTCTGACCTCCATTAATTCATGGTATCATCCTCAGATATCTCCAGAGGGTTGCCTTCACCTGGTCTGATGCTCCCCTTTCCCTCAGCCTCCTTCAGTGACTAGCTGTACACAATAGACAGTGGGCTATTATGTCCAGCCAGGGTAGGTGCTTCTTTCTCACCCACTACTCCAACTCAAGTGACTTTACCCCATATTCCAGAATTCCTTATTATACCTCTTTAAGGTAGCTTTTGAATCCAGTTCACTAAGATAGTAAAATTAGTTTAGTCTCCTCCTCTATACAAATGTCGACAATTGCAGTGGCTTTGACTTTGCCTATTCTTTATTTTGAGATACTTGATAAAATGTTATATATTTTGATGTGTCAATAGATCTGTGGTTATCACTCCAGACAGACAGAAAGACAACTATTTTATATTATGTACTTGGTTTGTTTCAGACACATAAATGCTCAGGGTACAAAGAAAGGCAAAAACATGACCCCTGCCCTCAAGGGACTCATTCTTAAAAACTTAACTGTACATGGAGGACATATAGTGTAAATGGGAGGTAATTTCAGTGGAAAGGTGCTCAGAGGGAAGCTTTCCATATTTTTAGAGAAAGCAGTTATCCAACAAATATTGCTCACTATGTAGGACTTAGTATATTCAGAACACTGATCTAGGTGCTGGGGAAACAAAGATGACAAAAAATAAGTCACTCTGTCTCCCTGGGTCTCAGTTTACTCATCTTATAAAATGAAATCATTGCCCACGACCTTTAACTTCTAGCTGTAAATCTGATCCTTTGAATACAACCCTTGCCCTCATGAGGCTTTAAGTTAATTAGATTTGATAGCATCTGACAAAAATAAATGTGAGACAATTTGAGTATCAAGGAAGGCTTCATGAAAGAGAAGCACCTGATCTAGGCCTCAAAGAAAGAAAAGGATTTCACTCCAGAAATGATGAGAAGCGAGAACAGATCAAGCACAGGATTCTATCCAGTCTACAGGAACACATGAAAATGAGTGAGGCAGAAAGAAATCAACTATTAGGCCTAGTTCCTTGGAAACTCACACACTCTTTCTCTTATTCTGTGCCCATTTCGCAACTATTGGTAGATAACAGTTACTACTACCAATGATAATAATAAAATCATAATAATTTACAGAAATATCTTCTAAAGAAAAAGATACCACTCGACCTATCTGATAGCAGTTTACCACTGGATGGAGCCTATGAAACGGCTAAGAAGTAAGAAGGGAATTGAAAGGCATCAATATGAATTCAACTAATAATATATAAGAAATCTCAAATAAATGGCTGAATTCAGTGGATTCTGAAATGGAGAAGTTCCTGAGTTAGAGAAGAGCAGATCACTGCTACTGAGAACTATAGAAAGTTCACTTAAAGAGCCCGGATTTATTGATCTATGAAGATGTTTCAAGGGAAATATTTGAAACTGTAACATCACTGCAAGTTGCAAAAATATACCTACCAAATATATAGAAAGACATGATCAAGTTGTCCTTGTTCTCATAAATCTTCCATTAAGAAGTCCATCCATGGAAGTCTCCCTTTAGGCTCTGAAATGTTACCTTTTTTTCAATATTAAGTGTTGGAATTACAGGAAATGTCAGAGTGACTTCCTATCTGATCCTTTCCCCATAAAAACAGGGAGACTTTAAACAAGAATATAACATGGAGATAGCACAGGCTCCAAATCTTCCCTGAAGGAAACTACTGAGGAATTTGTCCTTTCCTCTTTTTTAGATATTATTAGTTGTGAGAATGACACTGACCTAATGTTTCATGAATAAGACACTCCATCTCTCAGCTCTGGGCATTTTATTTTCTTTTTTCCATTATATAAATATTTTATCTGTTTTCCAATTATATACAATAGTCATTTCTACCTATCATTTTTTTGGTAAGGTTTTAAATTTTACACATTTTCCCCCCACCCTCCCACAGAAGGCAATGTGATCATCTTTATATTATTTCCATGTTATACATTGATCAAAATATAATGTGTTGAGGGAAAAAAAACATATCCTTGAGGAAGAAATAAAATATTAGAGATAGGAAAATTATGTAGTACATAAGACAAATTTAAAAACAAATTGAAGGTAATAATCTTTGGTCTTTGTTTAAACTCCGCAGTTCTTTCTCTGGATACAGATGGTATTCTCCGTCACAGATACCCTAAAATTGCTCCTGATTGTTGCACTGATGGAATGAGCAAGTCCACTAGGGTTGATCATCACCCCCATGTTGCTGTTAAGGTGTATAATGTTCAGCTTTGGGCATTTTCTCAATCTGTCTCCCATGTCTGGGATGATCTCCCTTCTCTACTCTTGACTACTGACTTTTTAAAAATATCAACTAAAATCACATCTTTTATCAAAAACCTTCCTTAACCCCTCTAATTTCAATGTCTTCCTTCTGTTTTTTATTTACTTATTTATCCTTTACATAGCTTGCTTTGTGTATATATACATATATATATATATATATATATATATACACAAAAAGCAAGCTATGTAAAGGATATATATGTGTGTGTGTGTATATATATATATGTATATATATATACATATATATATATATATATTTGTTTGCATGTTGATTCCCATATTAGATTGTAAGCTCCTTGCAGGGACTGATGTTTGTCTCTTTTTGTATCTCCAGCACTTAGCACAAAGTGTAGGGGAAATAGTAGCTGCTTAATAAATGTTTGTTGATTAATTGATAACTGGTCAGAGAGAGAATCAATGACTAGTAGGATTTCCTATAAAGTGACTGAACAGCAGACTCTAACAATATTTTATAAAGTTCAAAGATATAATTTCTGAGTAATTTAGTAATTTTATTTATAAGGCCAGCATGCTTATTGATAAAAGAATGGTCATTCAGTCATCTAGCATAGACCAAAGCCCTATCATGGTAGTGGGCTCATTTGCTTATTTGCCCTTGGAAGAGCAGGTGTTCCTCAGACTGGCAATCAATATGATTGGTTAACAATAAGAAAATGAATATTACAATGAGAGGGCGGGTTATATTACAATGAGGGTTTTGGGGTACATGACTTGGGTAACCCAAATCAATTTCTATATCTGCCTCTCTGACAATAGAGAGACTCAACACTTCTCAGACCTGTCTGAGCAAATACAATGAGCAGCAATTCATCCCCATTAACCCAAACTTAGAATTTCTTTTACTGTTTGATTAGATCTTGACTTGGGCATATCTTTGAGAGAGATTTGCCACACTGATTGATTTCCTGGATGAGAAAGTAGATAAGGGGAAAAACATTGGTCCTAATATAATATTTAGTTATTAATTACAAATGAGAAATAATTTCTCATAAAGAGCTATTAAAGGTAGAAATATGAAAGATAAGTGATGAGACCATGTTGACCTGAGAGGAACTAACAGGTGTTATCATAAATCACAGAAACTCTTCATTTCTCCATTATTGAAATTTCAGCTCTCAGTGGGCTCAATGTGGCCCAGTGTTAGAGCGGACATGAAGTCAGAAACACCTGCATTCAAATATCATACTAGCTGTAGGAGCAGGGCATGTTATTTAGCCTTTCTAGGTCTAATCTGTTTCTTCATCTGTAAAATGAGATAATGATATCTACCTCACAGTATAATTGTGAAGTTCAAATGAGATAATATATGTAAAGTGTTTTTCAAATTCTACATCACCAGACAAATAGTAATCCTGTCTGTGGTCTTTAATAAATAAATCAAACTATTCTTTGTTTTGAACCTTATGAGTTTGAGCAGCAGAGTATAAAGGAAGCAGGAAAGCTACTTTTTGGGAACTGCTAAATACTAATATTTATTCCCAGGTTCTACCTAGTTAGAATCAATTCACCAGATGAGTGAAGTTTCCTTTCAGTGTACCTCAGCTCTTCATATTAGGAGGGGTTTCTGATAGGTTATACATGCTTAGTTTTGCTTCATAAGCTAGATTTAGTTTTACACACTACTTTAAATAATAGAATCATAGACCATTAGTCTTGGAAAAGATTGTAGAGGAAAAATCTGTTCTTAATGCCTCATTTTACAGATAAGGAAACTAAAAAAAATAAAATCACTTTTTTTTAGCCACTTACCTGCTAAAAGGCAGTTCTAGAATTAACCTTCAAATACACAAATGAGAACTTAAAAAATAATTGGAAAATAGTAAAATCCTGTTGGGCAACTAGGTCAGTGCAGCAGACAGAATTTAAGGATTGATGTCAGGAAACCTCATCATCATGAGTTCAAATCTGATCTCAGACACTTATTACCGTGTAACCCTAGGTAAGTCACTTAACCCTATTTGCCTCAATTTCCTTTTCTGTAAAGTGAATTCACTTCAGTATCTTTGCCAAATGAGGTCATGAAAAGTTGGTCACAACTGAACAACCACAAAGAACCTAGGCATGGCTCCATAGATTTAGAGCTAGACAGGATCTTAGCTTGAATCTAATGCAAACCCCTCAATTTACAGCTAAGAAAAAATACGACTCAATGTCACAGAGGTAGCAAGCAGAAAAATCCAGAATTTGAACTCAGCTCCTCTTGCTCTAAACCTAAACTCTATTTTTACTATGATACCTACCAGCTGACTCCCAAGTTCCCTAAGTTTTCTACTTTGCCAAATTGCCTCACTGTTTTAATGGGTAAAGTATTTAGAGGGATTACAAGACTCAGAGTAAGCAACCATAAAATAGACTATTTCTTAAAAGAAACATTAAATAAACACTTCTTCCTAATTCCCTATAAAATACAAGATAACTATACTTTGCAATGAGAGACAACAAGGAATTGTTGTTCAATTGTTTCAAATTCTTGGTGACCCCATTTGGGGCCTTCTTGGCAAATATACTTTGAGTGGTTTGCCATTTCCTTCTCCAACTCATTTTAAGATGAAGGAATTGAGGCAAAGTGGGGTTAAGTGACTTGCCTAGGGTCACACAGCTAGTAAGTGTCTGAGGCCAGATTTTGAAATCAGGTTGTCCTGACTTTGGGCCTGGCCTTCTGTCAACTCAATAAGCATTTGCTATGTGATAGATTCTTTGCTAGATGCTGCAGATGCAAAGGAAAGCAAAAATAGATATGCCCTTAAAAAACTCACATTCTAAAAGGAAATAACTGTGTGTCTCCCTCACATGGTGGTTGTGAAGTTCAAATAAGATAATTTATGTATATTGCTAATTTTAATGAATAATAATAATTTAATAAATGTCCTTTGTTTTGTACTTAAAAAAAAACTGGACCTATAAGTTCAGGAGTGTCAGAAATTCCTGGTGAGCAAATCTCTCAGTCATTTCTGATTGGCACTTGCTCCCTCTTTATAAGTCTGAAGTGTGGCCTGAGGCATGAGGGCTGGCCAGGAGGATGTCACAGGTAGGATTATAGCCTTGGTTTTCCTGACTCTGAGGCTGGTTCTTTAGCCAGCACATAATAATTCTTGTCAAAATATTTTAAAGATGTAGGGAAGCTAGGTGGTGCAGTGGATGGAAGAATCTGAGTTCAAAACTGACCTCAGACATTTAATACTTGTTTAGCTGCGTGACCTTGGGCAAGTCACTTAACCTTATTGCCTTGTCCAAAAAAAAAATATTTTATTAGAGATGCCTTGTTTTCCAGAGCTAAGACCCAGCAAGCAGTTTGTGTCCTCAGTTTGTCAAAATAATAATTCTTTGCTCCCTGGAATGAACTCACTCTCTGGCAAAATGTATTGCTTGGTCCCTGTCAAAAGTAAATGAGTTTTAAACTTATATTTCTGTAACAAATGACTAAAATTCCCCTTCCTCTCATTGATCAAATTAGGGAAAAGAGACAAGTGGGCTGGGTCCCATGGAGACACCAAAGTTAATCAAGTCAATTAGCATTTGAAAAGGGTACTTAGAGATGACTTCTTTAATAATAAAATAGAATAAAATAGCTACTCTTACCTTTAATGTCCTTTGTTCCTTGGAGGGGGCTAGTTCCCCAGAAAGACTTATTAGTTGTTTCATCTGGGAAGAGCTTCTTAGGCCCTTTGGATGGTCAGGTCTAGTGAAATGTGAACTCAGTAAAAGTAGTCATTTATTTTGAGGTTAGAGCAGGGGACAGAAGATTCACCCCCTTATTCAAAGCTTCAATATTAGATAAAATTTTACCTGGTTAGGTCTTGTCATGGGGTTGGTAAAGGGGACTTCTGACTCTTTATACTTCAGTCTATTAGAGTCATAGTACCAACTGAGGAAACTATTGTGGAAAACTCCCCCAAAATAAGGAGATTTTGATTCTAAGAAAATTTGAAGTAGAACTTCAGTTGGCTGAAGATTGGACAGTATAATATCGATAAATGTGCCAAAACATTCTTACTCCGGGAGAGTTTTCCTCAAGTTTCCTCACTTCTTATTTCCTGGGGCCATCTATCACATGTTCCCAGTCCCTATTTCTTAGCACTGACATTTATTGCACTCCTATTCCCATCCCAGAACTCTGCTTCTGTGCCGGCAGGGTGGTCTTGCCCCAACAAGATTTGAGATGAGTGCATCCCCTTTGATCCAGCAGGACCACTACTGGGTCTATATCCTGAAGAGATCATCAAAAAGGATAAAAACATCACTTGTAGAAAAATATTCATAGCAGCTCTGTTTGTGGTGGCAAAGAATTGGAAATTGAGTGAATGTCCTCAATTCGGGAATGACTGAACAAATTGTAGTATATATGTATGTTACAGAATACTATTGCTCTATTAGAAGCCAGGAGGGATGGGAATTCAGAGAAGCCTAGAAAGACTTGCATGACTGATATGAGCAAGATAAGCAGAATCAGAAGAACATTATACACCCCAACAGCACCGAGTGGGTGATAATCAACCTTAATGGACTTGTTCATTCCATCAGTGCAATAATCAAGGACAATTTTAGGGTATTTGGGATGGAGAATATCATCTCTATATCCAGAGAAAGAACTGCAGAGTTTAAACAAAGAGCAAAGACTATTACCTTCAATTATTTTTTTAAAAAGTTGTCTTATGTTCTTACATAATTTTCCTATCTCTAATATTTTCTTTTTTCCTCAAGGATATGATTTTTCTCCCAACACATTCAATTTTGATCATTGTATAGTTTGGAAACAATGTAAAGATAATCAGACTGACTTCTGTTAGGGGGGAAGAGGGAGGGTAGGGAGGGGGAAAATGTGTAAAATTCAAACCCTTATCAAAAAATGATAGGTAGGAACTACTATTGTAGATAAATGGAAAACAAATAAAATATTTATGGGGGAAAAAAGGACTTGGATGAGGACTATCCCTCAGGCCCCAAGAACAAGTTGTATTGTCCAAATAAATGCTAACCTGGAGAACTATCTCAAGATCCAAGAATGATTATGTAGTGGGCTGTTGGGGGCGGGGGGAAGAGGCTTGGCGGTCGCTTAGAAGGGGAAACATAATCACCTTATAAGGGAATGTTACAGAACTCGGCCCCTCATTGGGTAAGAGTTCATGGGAGGGAGGACAGAGGGGATAAAAGGGTCGGCTGAGAGGTGGGGGGGAGCGGGAATGTGATCACAGAAGAATAAAGACTGATTACCCACCTCAGGCGCTCTGTCTGGTTCTTCCCCCATCAAAGAGTGGGGGCCGGGGGTACCCCGAAGACTCACCACGCGTTGGACTGGTGAGTAAGAGGACGGACTAGCATAAAGAAGCCGGCGTTGTAAATAAAAACCCGGCAAGTGGTGCCCAGAACAGGGACCTGATTTTGCTAGGGAACGTCTGAATCCGCTGGTCGGATTCTCCAGACAGCCTCGGTCGTTTCTGACCGGGAGGAAGGAGAGGGCGTTTACTCTCAGATATTGCCTGAAGGACATATCCCTACTGTGTTGACTATGCTTTCTTTCTCTCCCCTTTCTCCTTCTGCTCTAATCACGCTCCTTGCCGTGCTGGCCTGTCTGATTGTGCCCTGCTGCCTCCTTCTCTTTTGCCGAACGGGAACTTTCCAGTTCTGCCACCTGTTAGGATTGCAGCCTCGGCTAGTAGACAGCATGGGGGGCCGGAATAGTATTCCCGCCTTTGAGCCGGAGGAAAAAGAGGCCGTTGCAGCGCAGCCTTATAAACTCTGCGCTAAGCATGGCCGTAAATTACCTATCAAGACGTGCCGTGCTTTTGTTGAGAATATCTGGAACATCTGCCCTTGGGTGCAACATAGTGGGATCCAACCAGATAAATGGAAGGTGGTAGGGCAGCAGATGGCCTCCTATAATGACACCTGCCCGGGAAAACTGACCCCCAAGGATTTTACAGTGTATAAGATAGTGGATGCAGCCCTGCATCCCCAGAAGGTGACTTTGGCACGAACAATCAGCACTCAGGTGGGTAGCTCGTTGGCGGGATCGGATTCAGAGAGCTCAGAGGAAGAGGGAAGGCCACCCCCTCCCCTGTATCCGTGGGAGGAACTTAGAAGAAACAATGGGGGAACAAGGGGCCCCCAGGGAGAAGATTCAGGGCCGGAAGTTTCCGAGCGCGGGAAGGGAGGGGTGCAAACAGTCCTCAGGGGTGGCAGGAAGAGGAGCGTGAGTAGGTGGGACCGGGAGGCTGCTGACGAGGAGGGAGAAGTCCGCGCTGATTGGACAGCTGCCGCGCCCCAGGCTTGGCGGCCCAGCCAGGAAACAGAGGCAAAAATCCCCCGTGTTCCTTGTCCACCCTTCGGAGATCCCCTCAAGGGCTCCGCCCATCTGGCCTACTTGCCGCGAGTGCCTCCATAGCAATAGAGAAAGGGGAGGAGGTGGACTGGGATGACTGGGGCCTCTACCCGGTATTTACGGACCCCCTTACCGGAGCCCGAGACTACCGCCCTGTCCCTTTTAAGATGCTTAAGGAACTTAAGGAGGCCGTGACTAAATACGGCCCAAGCTCCCCTTATGTAAAAAGACTGATGCAAAACCTCTTTGCTACGCACCCTTGGACCCCTGCTGACTTTGACGAAATTGCAGCCGCGTGCCTAGATGCCTCCTTATATTTAGCTTTTAAGGCTCAGGCCCGCAGAGAGGCCTCTAAACTGGCAAAATCCCGGGGTTATACTCCCCTGGATTTAGCCATTGACCTCCTGTGTGGAACTGGAGCCTATACTGACCCTGCTGTTCAGGCCCAGTATGGCCAGTTTGAGCTAGAGACTGTTAAAGAAACACATGTTGCAGCTTGGGATAAGATTGGAGCCATGAAAGGGGGGAGAGCCACACAGAAGTTGGTTGGGCTGAAGCAGAGAGCAGATCAGACACCCCTCTCATTTGTGAACGAGGTTAAAGAGACAGTGACTCGTATAATGGGAGACACCCCGGGATCTGATCTACTTATGAGACAATTGATTAAAGAGGGTCTTCGCCCCAAAGGGATCGCAGCCATTAGCAGCCTTCCCCCCGACACTTCATTAGAAGGAATTGTTGACAAATTGCTGGACATGCCCAGCGAGGATTCAATTCAGGCCTTAGTGACTGCCATGGAGAACCGGGAGGATAGCCTCCTGACCGCCCTTCACGGTATGCAGGTGAGACCCACCTGTTTTGGGTGTGGAAAGCCAGGGCACCTCAAAGCACAGTGCAGGCAGCGGCCCCCCTCCACTTCAGTTCCGACCTGTTATTCCTGTGGAAAGCCAGGTCACATAGCCAGGTTCTGCCGATCCAAAGGGAAGTCGGGAAAAGGGAAAGGGAGGGGCCCGGCCGCGGGGCCCCCCCCCCGTGCTCGAAGACAGCGGCCCCATTACTGTGACTATCCCCGTGAGGGTTGACTATAGAGAAGGGACACAGCAGAGAGAGATCGGGCCTTGGGAAACCTCGATGATTCCCATTGAGCTAAATATTTTCCCAGCGCTCATCACAGGGGCTGAGAGATGTGTGGACTTAGTCACCCATACCCAGGTCATTTTTGGTCCCGGAAGTCCCACATCCGTAAGGGTCACAAACCCCCACCCCTTTCCCACCTTGGTAAAACAGGGCCAAGAGGTAGGAAAGGCGCTGCCCTTGCGGGCCCCTCCAGCTCATGTGAACTGGGTCCACCCGGTCAGCTCTGGGCGACCACTGTTAACCGTCACGGTGGAAAATCAGAAGCTCGAAGGGATAATTGACACTGGAGCCGATTGCTCTGTTATAAATAGGGGACAGTGGAGGCGCGAGTGGCCACTCCTACAGAGCCCTCAAGCAGTGACGGGGGTGGGGGGCAATAGATCTGCCATGAAAGCAGCACACGCCCTACGGTGGTCAGCTTTGGAAGAATCTGGACTGTTCACCCCACTGTGCCTACCCGACCTCCCTTATGCATTATGGGGTAGAGATATCTTGAGCCAGCTTAACCTGACACTTGCCACCCCTGATAGCCTGCGGGGAAATTAATTGGGGCCACTCTAGAGATGAGCTTTTCCCCTAGAATAACATGGATTAATAAGAAACCTATTTGGGTTGAGCAGTGGCCCCTGACAAAAGAAAAGCTCATCGCCCTCACAGACATAGTAATGACCCTCCTGCACGAGAACAAAGTGGAACCGTCCCTTAGCCCGTATAACTCCCCCGTCTTTGTCATAAAAAAGAAAGGGGGGAGTTGGAGAATGTTGATTGATCTTCGGGCAGTAAATGCCAACATGGTACCCATGGGGACCCTCCAACCTGGTCTCCCTATGCCCACTGCAGTCCCGCAAGGGTGGACTATTATAGTGATTGATGTTAAAGACTGCTTCTATAGCATTCCCCTCCACCCGGAGGACAAAGAAAAATTTGCCTTTTCCCTCCCCGCGATCAATTTCCAAGCCCCCAGTAAACGTTATCAGTTCACCGTCCTACCTCAGGGAATGGCCAATAGCCCCACCCTGTGCCAGCTTTACATGGATACTCTGCTACATCCTATCTTTTTAAACAGAAAGGGGGAGTTGGCAGGTCACTGACCCATTCAGACCTGTCTCAGGTACTATTTACCATGAATTTCCTACAAGTCAGGGATGACGGCACTACAGCCGCCCAGAGATTTTTCTCCCCAAAAGGACATGCTAAGAAAGAACCAACACTCCTGCCCTCTCCCACCAAGGCCCTACCAGGCTCTAAAGTCATGTGGAGAGATGAAGAGGGAGGTTGGCATGGCCCTGTAACGGTAAAGAACAGAAGACAGGGCCACCTGTCATTTCATCCCGAGGATAAGATAGAAGAGCCAGAAAGATGGCTCCCTGTTTACAAGATAAGAGACCTTGATTAATGACCAACCCTACGGGGTGAGAGGAATTTCTTTCTTTTTCAGGCCTTCTGATCGTCGTAGGGATCCTTGGAGGTGCTCCATCTGAAGGAAATCCGACATGGGGAATACTCCGAGTTATTCCCTCTCCCCTTCCGGTAGCACGGAACTCCCCGATCTACCCTCGCCTGCTAGTGACCAATACATCGATGGGGCTCCCTTCTGCCTCGGTGGGGCCCCTCATGTGTGGCCACAGGGGAAGACATCGAGGATCCCATACCATGGAGGGATTGCCAGATGGCGGGAGGATACCCCCTTGAGGGTGAACAAGGACGCTGATTCTGGGAATCACCCTACTTGTTGTCTGTTTCTGCCGCCTAGCTAGGCGACAGAGGGGCTATATGCTTCTTACTCAGAAAGCCTTCATGGCCATGGAGACGGGGGCGGATCCCCAAGTCTGGCTAGCCGCCATGCATGACATGTGACACCTAGGGGTAAGACGAGGTAAACCCCAAGACGGGCAACTTCTCCTGACCCAGCCACCTAAGACAGGCCCTGAGGGTGTCGGGCGCCTAGGACGGGCAAGGTCCTGGGTTGAAGGAGATGACCTAAGACAGGGTTCCTCGCCCCCGGCTATCAGAGGCCAGTAGAAATGACACCGCTTAAGGCTAACCTCAGCACCGCTTAAGGTCACACCAAGTGATAACCTTGTAAAACAGAAAGGGGGAGATGTTGGGGGCGGGGGGAAGAGGCTTGGCGGTCGCTTAGAAGGGGAAACATAATCACCTTATAAGGGAATGTTACAGAACTCGGCCCCTCATTGGGTAAGAGTTCATGGGAGGGAGGACAGAGGGGATAAAAGGGTCGGCTGAGAGGTGGGGGGGAGCGGGAATGTGATCACAGAAGAATAAAGACTGATTACCCACCTCAGGCGCTCTGTCTGGTTCTTCCCCCATCAAAGAGTGGGGGCCGGGGGTACCCCGAAGACTCATCACGCGTTGGACTGGTGAGTAAGAGGACGGACTAGCATAAAGAAGCCGGCGTTGTAAATAAAAACCCGGCAGTGGGCCAACTCCTTTCATGTATGTAAGTGACTCCAGGAGCATGAAGGGGGTGGGGTAGAGGGGCCTTCCTTCTGCAGGAGTCATTTTCCTCACCTTGACATTAAACTTCTATTTGTGTCATGAGCCTATTCTCTTTAGGCTGTAGTCACCCCAAGGTTAGTGGCCAGCCCTTAGTAAATATTTATTAAATTGAACATTATAATTTACCCACATTGTAATAAACCCATACTTTTCTATTAATCATATAGTACACTTTCCAGTTCATTGGGGACATGTTAACTAAATATTTTAACTAAATGGGTATCCCTATGGTCTCAAGGATTCTCTATAGGTACCTTCACCAGTATTGCTTTCCCATAGAAGTCTAATATTCATCAGTAAATAAATGCACCAATCTCCTCATGCCAAAATGCCTCTTCATAACTTTTGCCTGCTAAGAGAAACATGATTCAGGGCATTAGACCCTCTTTGGGAGAGGCATAGCTCACTGGAAGTCAGTAAACATCTTCATGACCAATCTATTAGAAAATTCATTCCTTCCTCCCTCCTCCATCAGAATGTAAGGACCTCAACTCTTTAACACCTAAAGCCTTATTCTCTGTTGCACCTTTCTTGAGAGAAATATGTTTCAGATGTAAGCCCAGTTTAATTAGCCCTTCCTACAGAGACTTCAGATACTGTTAATATATTTTTAAAAGGAAAAGAAGAGAATTTCCAAAATAGTTAACAGAAGGAGTCTGTGGGAGGTATAGAGCAATGTCTAAGAGAATTTAATATCTGAAGATATTTAGATAATTACAATAGAGAAAGAGTCTGTGAGGGATGGATAGTTAATTATCAATGGAGAGAATCTTTGAGAGACCCAGAATTAAGAAGAATGGGTCTACAAGAGACTTGGAAACTTAACTGTCATCTCTGAAAGAATCTACAGACAGAGACACTTTGAGACAATTGACCTTAATGATTGTCGTGGAGGGGAAATGAATGAGTTTAACCATCTTCTTTTTTTTTCTTGATGAGAAGAGAATGGAGATAATGTTGAAATTAACTCTAGAGGGGTGTCTAGGTGGAGCAGCGGATAGAGCACTGGCCCTGGAATCAGGAGTACCTGAGTTCAGATCCAACCTCAGACACTTAATAATTACCTAGCTGTGTGGCCTTTGGCAAGCCACTTAATCCCATTTGCCTTACAAAAAAAAAAACCTTAAAAAAAAAAGAATTAACTCTAGGGAGACATTCTATGAAGAAGACATTCCTGAAAGGAACTGAGAGGCTGTAACTACAATCCTCAGGTGAACTCATAGCTGCTATACTCTGATGATAGAGGAACAGTTAATTTACATTTCCGAAGAGAACTGGATAATCTGTCATTCTGAGATGAATGGAAAACAACATTCTAAAGAAAATGGAATTGTTAGACTGTGGTTCTAATGTTTTTTGAGGTGTTGGCAGGTATTGATAGAAAAAAAGAATTCTAGTCAGCAACTTCTTTCTCTTGTTTTTCCAGAGTACAACAGAGGTGACTGATTATAAATTTCATTGCTGGTATATTTCTTTATCTACATGTTTGTATTATTTATATATGTATTACCATTAATATGAATTAAAATATAAAATATGTAAATTAATATATGGTATTGTAATATACGTTATAATTCATGTTTATCTAAGCCAGCAGATTCCCATTTTTTTTTTGTTCTGGGAATCCCTTTCAACAACAAAAATGTATAGTGAATTTAAGAATAATTTAATATAGTTTTAATAATATGTCAGTTAATAATCTATCATGAGTCATTAAGCACCTACTATATACCAGTACTATGTCAAGCACTTACGTACTAGGTAACTATTTACAGCTCAAAGCACCATTAGATAATTTTTAGCTTGAATTCTTTGGTTGGTTCATCACCTAGGTTGGTTCACGATCCATTAAATGGGAACCATTGATCTAAACCTGAAACTGAGTGAGAAAAAAGATAACTTATAGGAAAAGAGATATTTCAAAATTTTTAAAAACCAGGTTTAGAGTTCAGGGATAATTGAGATTTTTTAAATTTTAAGTGATTTATGAGGTAATTTTAGATGATATTTACTAGATTGCCAGAGGGATCTCACTTGTTTGTGCTGTGAGAACACCTGAGAGGTATTATAGATATGTATATAAATATGTACATATAATCCACATATTAATAATTACTACATTTTGGGTGTATAAACCCTAAAATTGTAAGAACTTTGAAAACATAGGATTAAAATAACCTAACAGAAAAATATAGAATAGACATGAAGTTTTATTCTCTGGGATTTACTGATAAACTTATGGGTAATAGAGACCATCCAAGATAGTTAAACTTTATATCATTTGAGAATAGGGAAAATAATTCACCTCCCTAGTGGTCTAAACATAGATATTGCACAATATCACTACCTGAAAACTGCTCCTCAATGATTATCATCTTTGTATAGATTCTTCTCTTTTCTCTTCCTGGCAGGATGGTCTCCTTACATCCAGAGCATTGTCTCCTAGATTTGATTAACAAAATAGGGGGATTTTTTTAGTCTTAATTTTTAACTAGGGAGAAAGCCTAGTATTCCCTAAAGGGAATTAATCATCTATCACAATATAGTTATGAGAAATTATTCTTTCACAGGTCTGGGTTGCTACCTATGGGTTGGGGAAAAATCCTACTATGAAAGCATATCAGAAGAGAGACAAGGTCAGGCTCTGAAAAATTGCCCTTCTCTCCTAGCAAAATTTAATTTGGGATATACCAAAGAAAATGAATATAAGTGGCAGAGTCAGATACTGTTGGAGAGCCATGTCTTAGGTACAACAGCTAGGATTAAACTATTGATGGCTCATACAAGTGCAGATAACAGTTTATCCAGTAGAATAGAAGGTCCTTGAGGGTAAGAACTCTTATATTTGTTGTCTTTCACTCCTGACCATCTAGCAGAGTGTCAATTATACAGGAGACATTTGTTAAGAATCCTGGTGAATTGAATTGAATTTGTGCCTTCTATTACCTTAGTGGTAATAGTTTATACAATAAAAATCCAATTGTTCAATTTGAAAGTCATAAAATGATTCTGTTCTCCAAATATATGACATAGAGATTCTAGCTTGTCTACTTTCTTTTCAGTAGATTATTATTGTTATTTATGTAGTTAACATTTCCTTGAAAAAAAAGTAATTCTTGGGGTTTCTATAAAACCGTCGGTTGTAAAATGGCTTATACAGGATATTTTCCTACAAAATAACATTTTATCTGATTCAGACCTTCATTTTCAGTGAGGCCTGAAGCGCCACAGCTTTGTAAGAACAAAGACAAGAATACAAATTTTATCTTTCTTCTCTCTCAGGCCCTCAGGGCTTCATGCTCTGCTTTTCAGTATAATTGCCTTGCTAAAACAATAGAGAGATGTGAGGCAGACACCATGCTACTCCATTTACTGTTATGAAGTTACATATCAAAACCAAATTAGACTATCCAGAAAAATAATAGTAAGCAAAAGAAAAGTTCTTTTGATGAGAAGAACATGGTAACAGGTTGCTGCACTTTGCAAGACTTGATTTTTAGAGATTATTTATTTACTCCTAGAACTATGCTTGCAATTTGGGTAGCTCTGGCTTATGTGTTCAAGGACTAACCAATCAATCTATACAAGCTATATTCTCAAGTATTAGAATCCCCGACTGTAGCATAGAAGTAATTTGATTATGCTCCTTACTTCTCACCCCAAATGCAATTTCTTGTTTTATACATACATAAAATAAGTATAAGGAGGAGAGTGACCTGAGGATAATTCAGGAATTCAGGAAAAAGATCACCATCTCTACCCTCATCTTCCAGGGATCCTAAATCACTCCAAAAATCTTGAGGGTAGTTTGCTTGATAATTAAAAGAAATTTTTAAACTCCAGTTTGAATATCAAGAAACCCTGAACAAATTTCTACTTGGGTGGTGGTAGTGGTGATGACAGTGAAGGAGTAATTTATTGTGGCAGTGCTTTTTTTTTTAAGATCTTAGAAAGGGCTCTTTCCAGAAATAACTAGATGCTGCTGTGAATCTGACTAAAAAAAAGCTCAAATTAACCCTAGTTATGTTTTGACTTGGAAGCAACAAGGCCTATATAGGGTCTAAAGAGATATAGCAACCTTCTAATTTCTGCCACACACTGGCTATGACTCTCTGGGCTAATTGCTTACCTCCTCAGTTTGAAAGACAATTTTCTAAGATTGTAAATGCAAAAAGGTACTGATTGGCACTGGGAGAGCTACTAAAACCACAGGTCTAATTCCTGTTTAACCACTGTGTCTTGGCTAAGACAGTACCACTAAAAAAAAGATAACAAACTTCTCTTTTTTGTTTTTTTGTAAGGTAATGGGGTTAAGTGACTTGCCCAAGGTCACACAGCTAGGTAATTATTAAGAGTCTGAGGTTGGATTTGAACCCAGGTACTCCTGACTCCAAGGCCAGTACTCTATCCACTGTACCACCTAGCTGTCCAACAAACTTCTCTTAAAGAATATTTCCGAGGTCATAGAATTCAACTCATTCTTGAAAAGGAGTCCTCTCTATAGAAGCACTCTATAGAATCTCTATAGAAGCACTCATTTCATTCTCTTTGGAGACTTTCAGTAACAAGGAACTCACTATTTGGCACCATATTTCACTTTGGAACAATTCTCATTTTGATTTGAAATATACCTCTCTTTCTCTGTAACTTCAACCATACTTTTAATTCTTATCTTTGAATTCAAACATAAACAAGCTTAATTCCTGTTTCATAGACTAGTTTTTTTAAAAAAAATCTTGAGACCATCATCACATTTCCCGTTTTTCCTTTAGCTTTTTTCTTCCAGATTTCCTATGTCATGGCTTCCAGGCTTAATCTCCTTTGACTGAACTCCAGCATTCCAATTTTCTTCCCAAACTACAGTATTCAGAATCAAATCCAATATTCCAGATATAGTCTGCCACATCTGGGTAAAGAAGAGCAAGGACAATCATTTCCCCAATTCTGGACTGTTTTATTAATGCAACCTGGCCACATCATCTATTTTTGCTGCCACATCACATGGTTAACCCCTATTAAACTTGCAGTCCATTAGAGACCCTAAGCCTTCCCCCAACACCCTCCTCAAGCTGTTGTCTAGGTCAGTGGTGTCAAACTTAAATAGAAGTAGGAGCTATGAAACCATGCATAAGAATCCCCAAAGGGCACATATTGACTTAATTTTCAAATGTAACATTATCTGTGTTTCATAGTAGTTTTATTTATTTTGTTAAATATTTCCCAGTTACATTTTAATCTGATTTGGGCCACATTCAAGAATGTCTTATGCTACATGTGGCCCATGGGCCTCCAATTGCCAGCCCTGGTCTAGACATTTTTCCTTCTTCTGTATGCATGTAGTTGATTTTTTTTTTAAGTTCAATCATAAGACTAGCTGCTCCACTCTTTTCCTTGACTTTCAGCTCTACACTCTTGACCCTGGCTCACTTTGTTCCCAATACTCATTGATAACACTATACATCCTTTTGGTGTACTGGCAATGATGGTTTAGAAGACAGACATTATGTGTGTGTGTGTGTGTGTGTGTGTGTGTGTGTGTGTGTGAATATATATATATATATAAAATAAATAGCACATTTGTATTTTAACAAAGGCTTTAAAGATGATCCAAAGGAATGATTCATGGTGAAAATATCAATTGTTATAGCAAGTTGATGAAGAAAGATTTTCAGAATTCTATCATTAAGGCAAACCTGCTCTTATAAAACTACTCCTGGTGATAATTAACTAATTTAATTAACATTTATTCAATGAATGAACATATGATGCATAGTTCAGAATACAGAAAACTTTTTTACAAAACATTCTCTGTTATACTGGTGAGGGAGATGAAAAAGGCTACTTTGCAATACATGCATCTTAAGTCACAGGATGAGCCAGTGACATAGACCTTCTCCTAATTCTTTATATAGCTTTCACCACTCACTGTGGAAGGTCAAGAAAGTGACTTCTCTATAGAAAACATTAGAGTTACTGCTATACCATGGAGATAATTACCACCTTCACTAATGGGAAGGGATCTATAGCTCATCCATTCACTGTGAGGTTTTATCATTGCTCAACTAGACAGAACTGAAGGATCCCCTAAACCTACTTAGGGGTGCAAAGTAAATTGTTTTTTCATTTACATTTAGCTTTGGCTTCCTCAGGAAATGTTGCAATTTGAACTGAGCAGTTACCAACTACTCCATGTCATTATGGATGTCTAGAACTGGGCTATATGGGAAAATAAAAAAAAAAGAAGAATCAAAGATAGAAACCATAATTTGTGTGAAAGGATGTGTCTTGTAGAGGTGAACAATGTTTTCTTTTTATTTCTATAATACTGATACAAACAATATATGTATACATGCATATACAGATATATAGGCATATATATACACATAAGATGTATGTATTTTTTAATTGATATTTTATTTTATTTTTCCAATTACATGTTATAGAAGTTTTTATTCACTTGAATATTTATGTTACACATTTTTCTACCACCCTTGCCTCCCACTATCCCTCCCCTTGGCAGCAAACTGGTAAAAGTTGTACATGTAACATATTTACATACAAATAATTTTGTATATGAGGAATTAGGACTAAGGGAAAAGAAAAGTGGGATAGGAAGGAAAAACAAAAGAGAAGCTTTTAAAAAAGTAAACATAGGTAGCAGCTAGGTGATGCAGTGTATAGAGCACCAGCCCTTGAGTCAGGAGGACCTGAGTTCAAATCAGTCTCAGATACTTAATTACCTAGCTGTACGACCTTGGGCAATTCATTTAACCTCATAGCCTTGCAAAAGGAAAAAAAACATAGCATCCATTCAGATTGTTTTTTGTTTTTTCCCCTCTGGATGTGGATGGCATTGTCCATAATAGTTCTCCCAGGGTTGTCCTAGATCTCTGAACTGTTGGGAGGAGCTACATCCATCCATCATGGTTGATTACAATGTTCTTGTTAATATGTACAGTGTTCTCTTAGCTCTGCTCCCTTCGCTCAGCATCACTTCATATAATTCTTTCCACGCTTCTCTAAAGTCCAACCATTCCTGGTTGCTTACAGAGCAATAGTACTCCATAGCATTCATATACCATAACTTGTTCAGCCTAATGAACAATGTTTTCACAACAGAATTTGGAGTTAGCCAGTAGGGTGTCCCATCTTCTTGACAAAAAGTGAATCCTTGAAATACTGTTTAAGAATCTATTTCCTGTGTTCTCTCTGTCCATTAGACCATGGATGATATGCCATGGAAAGATGAATCTTTACCTGGAGAATCATGAGTAATATAATCCAGAAAGCTCAGATAAATTGAGGTTTCTACTGTAAGGAGATGTTTGAAGGCAGAAAGTACAGTACAGGGGAGGAAATATGCTATCTTGGTCAAGGTATTACCTAGTATCAATATAGAATTGTATTCCTCTAAAGAAGCAGGTCAAAGTCATTATATATACCAAGGCCATAGAGGAGTTTGCCACAAAATTCTGGTTTCCTCAGGAGATTCTTTTTTTTTTTTAAAGGATTTTGCAAGGCAAATGGGGTTAAGTGGCTTGCCCAAGATCACACAGCTAGGTAATTATTAAGTGTCTGAGGCTGGATTTGAACTCAGGTACTCCTGACTCCAGGGCCAGTGCTTTATCCACTGCTCCACCTAGCTGCCCCTCCCCAGGAGATTCTTGAACTTATCACCATTTTGTAAGAATGAAGTTTCCATTATACCAGTATAACCAGTCTCAAGCAAGTTGACCTCCCAGGTGACAGTAAGATAGGATTTGAATAGGTTCATATGATCTGTTGCTGTATTCTTATGACAGGCAAAGCACTACCCACAGATTTCTCTGAGGTTATATTCAGGTGTAGGCAGAGTATAGCAGTCCATCACAGACTGACCTTCCTTTGGCCAGAGGAGTTGAGCTAGCTTAGAGTGCAGCAGTTGGGACTGACTGTTTTGGGTTTTTTTTAGGTTTCTTTTGCAAGGCAAATGAGGTAAAGTGGCTTGCCCAAGGCCACACAGCCAGGTAATTAGAAAGTATCTGAGTTCGGATATGAACTCAAGTACTCCTGACTCCAGGGTTGGTGCTCTATCCACTGCTGACACCTAGCCTCCCCTAGGGACTGACTGTTCATGGGCATTCTATGCTAGAGTTGCTAACAGATCAGAAACTGAATGGTGGTAAGGTTATAGGGTGCACTTGAATTCATTAAGATAATTCAATCAACCCAATAAGCATTTATTGAGGTGGTCTTATAAAAGTGAGCTTTAGTATGTCAATTTAAGGGGTTATTTTTTTGAAGAATAAGCCTTCTTTTATGTTCTCTTATTTGATTTTCAAAATAACCTGTGAGAGAGACGTCCGGCCACGATGGTGGAGAAAAGACAGGCACAGTTCTAAAGTCTCCTGATCTCTTCCCCATCTATAACATGAAACAAACCTCTTAAAAGAAATCCGACCCACAAAACCCAGAAAGAAAAGCCAGGAGAAAGAACATCTACCTCAGAATATGTCTCCTGCAGCAGCTTTGGCTGAATTCGGCAGGTGAGTCTGGGCTAAGAGGGAGGATCAGCCCCAATCAGCGAGATTAGCCCTGAATTGGAGCCTGGAGTCTGAGGGCCAGAGAGCCGGACTTGCAGGATCATCAGTGGGGCTAGACTGCAGGGGCTTGAATCAACTAGGGAGCAGAGGCACTGGTGTTGGTGCTGTCCCCCCAGGGAGCTTGCGGACAGTGCTGGGGCGGGGGGGGAGACTTCCAAGGGAGAGCTTCAGACACCATCCCTGGGCTCCTCTGGTCTGAGGAATTCAAGAGTCCCATTGCAGCTCAGACCTCTTCCCAGAGTAAACAAATGCAAACTACTTCTGCCTCAGGCCCAGGTGTGTGAGCAGAAGAACCAGCCCAGCTGAGGAATGACCTCAGGCCAGGGTAAAGCCCACCATTGATTGAAGGCAAAAGAATTCAATAGCTCCAACTCCTCCCTTCAAGCAAAGAGAGAAGGCTTCAATCAAGGTCACAGACACTCCAGAGAAAGCAACCAACACCTCCTACTGGCCAGCCAGAGAAACTGCACTGAGTGAGTAAAGCCTTTAGTGATTCCAAGCCCCTGGGAACCAGCCCCTCCCCAATCAGGTCTTAGCAAAATGAAGAAGGGTCAGCAGAAAGGCGGATCCATATAAAAATTCTTGGGGGGGAAAGACCCTAACTCAGAGAGACCTGGAACCTCTGAGGAGAATACAATCTGGTGTTCAGCACAGAAAAACTTCTTTGAAGAAATAAGGAAGGAGCTTAAAAATTTGGGAGAGACAATTAATACCTTGCAACAAGAAAACAAAACCTTAGAAAGTACAATTGGACAAATACAAAAGGAGAATAAATCTCTCAGATCATCAATAGGACAATTACAAAATGAGAATAAATCTCTCACAGCATCAGTTGGACCAATACAAAATGAGAATAAATCTCTGAGATCCTCAATTGGACAAATATAAAATGAGAATAATTCTCTCAGATCCTCAAATGGGCAAATGCAAAAAGAAATTAATTCTCTCAAAACCTCAATTGGTCAAATGGAAAGCTCTTTCAACAGTGGAATTGACCAATTGGAAAAGGAGTTGCAAAAGGTTAATGAAGAAAACTCCTCCCTCACAAAAAAAATGGAGTCTACAGAAACTAATGACTCCATGAGACAGCAAGAGTCAGTTAAACAAAATCAAAAAATAGGAAAAAAAATAGAAGCAAATGTAAAATACCTCATCAACAAAACCACTGACCTCGAGAATAGATCCAGAAGGGGCAACCTGAAAATTATAGGACTTACTGAAAACATTGAAGAGAAAAAAAAGCCTGGACTTAATATTACAGGATCTAGTGATGGAAAACTGCCCTGATATCATGGAATCAGAGGGCAAAGTAGTTATTGAAAGAGTACATCGATCCCCACCAGAAAAAAGATCCTAAAATGAAAACACCAAGGAATGTTGTGGCCAAACTCCAGAACTATCAGATAAAAGAGAAAATCCTGCAAGCAGCCAGAAAGAAACAATTTAAATATCAAGGAGCCACAGTAAGGATCACGCAGGACCTGGCTGCATCAACATTAAGGGATCGAAGGGCCTGGAACGAGATATTTCGAAGAGGAAGGGAGCTTGGAATGCAGCCAAGAATCTACTTTCCCCACAAAGCTGAGCCTTCTCTTCCAGAGAAAAAGATGGACATTTAACGAAATGAAAGAATTCCAAAAATTTCTGATGAAAAGACCAGAACTAAACAGAAAATTTGGACATCAAACAGGAGGTTCAAGAGACACATGAAAAGGTTAAAAGGGGGGGCAGTAAAAGGAAAAAAAATGCAATCCAGTAAGTTGAAATTGGCTATATCCCAGCATGGGGGGAAAAATTCTCTTAAATCTTGAGAATTGTAACTCTAACAGAGAGAATATATCTAACCAGAAATGATGGAGATTCATGACCTATCCATGAAGCTGCTATCTAAAGAAATGGAACTGGGCTTTAACCCCACTTGGGAGAAAGACTCTAATAACTATCAGGAATTTTGACTCTATTCAATAGAATATACTGAACTAGAAGGGACACACACTTAGAATTTTCTATGACTTAGAATGATCTAAAAAACACTACCTCCTTAAAAAGGGGGACAGGAAAGAGACTGGAGGAGGGAAGGGATTGAATGGGGTAAATATCATTACACTAAGAGGTACAAAAAAGCCTATGGTTATACAGGGGATGAAGGGAGCAGAAGAGAAACACCTGAATTATCTTCTCACCAGACTTGGCTTAAAGTCAACCTACACATACTCAGTTAACTTATAAAACATCTTACCTTTCAAGCATTAAAAGGGGAAAAGGGGAGGGAGGGACAGAGAAAGGGAAGGGGAGAGGGGGAAAAAAAGGGGAAATAACAAAAGGAAGGGACAGGAAAAGGGAAAAAGGGAAAGGGGAAAGAAAGGGGAGAGTGATATAGGAGGGCAAACACACTGAAGGGGTTGGTATTCAGAAACAAAATACTGGGGAATATAGATAAAGGGGGGGAAAGGGGGGAAAATACAAACAGAGGGAAGATAGCAGGGAGTGCAATAAAGAATTAGTAATTATAACCTTGAATGTGAATGGGATGAACTCTTCCTTAAAACATAAGCAAATAGCAGAGTGGATTAAAAACCAGAATCCTACAATATACTGCTTAGAAGAAACTCATTTGAAGCAAAGAGATACATATAGAGTAAAGGTAAAAGGTTGGAGCAAAATATATTTTGCTTCAGCTGAAGTAAAAAAAGCAGGAGTAGCAATCTTTATCTCAGACAAAGCAGCAGCAAAAATAGATAGCGTTAAAAGAGATGAGGAAGGAAACTTTATCCTCCTAAAAGGTACCATAGACAATAAAGTCATTTCAATATTGAATATATATGCGCCAAGTGGGACAGCACTCAAATTCTTAGAGGAGAAGCTGAAAGAACTACAGGAAGACATAGTGAGCAAAACTCTACTAGTGGGAGACCTCAACTTCCCGCTATCAGGTCTAGATAAATCGAATCATAAAATAAAAAAGAAAGAAGTTAAGGAGGTAAATGGATTGTTAGAAAAATTAGATATGGTAGACTTATGGAGGAAATTGAATGGGGATAGAAAGGAATATACCTTTTTCTCTGCAGTACATGGAACTTATACAAAAATTAACCATGTACTAGGACATAAAAACCTAATGATCAACTGCAGAAAGGCAGAAATAGTGAATACATCTTTCTCAGATCACAATGCAATAAAAGTCATATGCAATACTGGGCCAAGGAGATATAGACCCAGAACAAATTGGAAACTGCATAACCTCATTTTAAAAAAATGAGTGGACCAAAAAGCAAATTATAGAAAGTTAACCATTTTATCCTAGATAATGATAATAATGAAACAACATACCAAAACCTATGGGATTCATTCAAAGAGACCCTTGGGGGATATATTATAGCTCTAAATGCTTACATGAATAAATTGGAGAAAGAGGAAATCAATGAACTAAACATGCAACTAAAAAAATTAGAGAAAGAACAAATCAAAAATCCCCAATTAAATACCAAATTAGAAATTCTAAAAATTAAAGGAGAAATTAATAAAAGCAAAAGCAAAAAAACTATTGAATTAATAAATAAAACCAAAAGTTGGCATTATGAAAAAACCAATAAAATTGATAAACCTCTGGTCAATTTGATTAAAAAAAGAAAGAAGAAAACCAAATTGCTAGTATCATAAATGAAAAAGGTGAACTCACCACCAATGAGGGGGAAATTAAAGTAATAATTCAAAATTATTTTGCCCAACTCTATGCCAATAAATTTGATAATCTAAGTGAAATGGATGAATATTTACAAAAATATAATTTGCCCAGGTTAAATGAAGAGGAGATTAAATACCTAAACAACCCTATCTCAGAAAAAGAAATTCAACAAGCCATTACTGAACTCCCTAAAAAAAAAAAATCTCCAGGGCCTGATGTATTCACAAGTGAATTCTACCAAACATTTAAGGAACAATTGGTTCCAATTCTATATAAACTCTTTAGAAAAATAGGGAAAGATGGAACTCTGCCTAACTCTTTCTATGAAACCAATATGGTGCTGTTACCTAAACCAGGAAGAGTTAAAACAGAGAAAGAAAATTATAGACCTATTTCCCTGATAAATATAGATGCAAAAATCCTAAATAAAATCTTAGCAAAACGATTACAACAAGTTATCACTAAGATAATACATTATGATCAAGTAGAATTTATCCCAGGAATGCAGGGTTGGTTCAATATTAGAAAAACTGTAAGTATACTCAATTATATCAACAACAAACCTATCAGAAATCATATGATCATATCAATAGATGCTAAAAAAGCTTTTGACAAAATACAGCATCCATTCCTATTAAAAAACACTAGGGAGTGTAGGAATAAATGGACTGTTCCTTAAAATAATAAGCAGTATCTATCTGAAACTATCAACAAGCATTATATTCAATGGGGAGAGGCTAGAGGCATTCCCAATAAGATCAGGGATGAAACAAGGGTTCCCATTATCACCACTACTATTCAATATTGTATTAGAAATGTTAGCATCAGCAATTAGAGAAGAAAAAAAATTGAAGGAATTAGAATTGGGAAGGAAGAGACAAAACTCTCAATCTTTGCAGGTGACATGATGGTCTACCTAGAGAATCCCAAGAAATCATCTAAAAAACTACTGGAAACAATGAGCAATTTTAGCAAAGTTGCAGGTTATAAAATAAACCCTCATAAATCCTCAACTTTTCTATATATGTCTAGCAGGAAACAGCAGGAAGAGCTAGAAAGAGAAATCCCATTCAAAGTAACCTCAGACAATATAAAATACTTGGGAGTCTATTTGCCAAGACAGACTCAGAATCTTTTTGAAAACAATTATAAAATACTTCACACACAAGTTAAATCAGATTTAAATAACTGGGACAATATCAACTGCTCATGGATAGGTAGAGCTAATATAGTAAAAATGACAATTCTACCAAAACTAAACTGTCTGTTTAATGCCCTACCAATCAAAATTCCAAAAAATTACTTTAATGAGTTAGAAAAAATTGTAAGTAAATTCATATGGAGAAATAAAAAGTCAAGAATTGCCAGGAGCTTAATGAAAAAAAGTGAAAAAGAAGGTGGCTTAGCCCTACCTGATCTAAAATTATATTATAAAGCATCAGTCATCAAAACTGGTATTGGCTAAGAAATAGAGTGGTGGACCAGTGGAATAGACTAGGTGTAAAAGAAGGAGATGATTATAGTAATCTGCTGTTTGATAAACCCAAAGAGTCTGGCCATTGGGATAAAAACTCCCTCTTTGATAAAAACTGCTAGGATAATTGGAAGTCAATATAGAAGAAACTTAGATTAGACCAATACCTCACACCCTTTACCAAGATAAGATCAAAATGGTTACAGGACTTAGACATAAAAAACAATACTATAAGCAAATTAGAAGATCAAGGACCAGTTTACCTGTCAGATCTATGGAAAGGGGAGCAGTTTATGACTAAGGAAGAGTTGGAGAACATCACCAAAAACCAATTAGATGATTTCGATTACATTAAATTAAAAAGCCTTTGCACAGATAAAACCAATGTAACCAAGATCAAAAGAAATGTAGTAAATTAGGAAAGAATCTTTATAACTAATGATTCTGACAAAGGACTCGTTTCTAAAATATACAGAGAACTGAGTCATATTTTTAAAACAAAAAGCCATTCCCCAATTGACAAATGGTCAAAGGATATGAAAAGGCAATTTACAGATGAGGAGATCAAAGCAATCCATAGCCATATGAAAAAATGCTCTAAATCACTAGAGAAATGCAAATTAAAGCTTCTCTGAGGTACCACCTCATACCTCTCAGATCGGCCAATAGGACCAGGAAGGATAATGATCATTGTTGGAAGGGTTGTGGGAAATGTGGGACACTATTACACTGTTGGTGGAGCTGTGAACTCATCCAACCCTTCTGGAGAGCTATTTGGAACTATGCCCAAAGGGCAACAAAAATGTGCATACCCTTTGACCCAGCAATAATACTACTGGGTCTATACCCTGAAGAGATTATGAAAAAGGGTAAAAACATTACTTGTACAAAAATATTTATAGCATCCCTGTTTGTGGTGGCAAAGAATTGGAAATCCAGTAAATGTCCTTCAGTTGGGGGATGGCTTAGCAAACTGTGGTATATGTATGTCATGGAACACTATTGTTCTATTAGAAACCAGGAGGTTTCAGGGAAGCCTGGAGGGATTTGCATGAACTGATGCTGAGTGAGATGAGCAGAACCAGAAAAACACTGTACACCCTAACAGCAACATGGGAGTGATGTTCAACCTTGAAGGACTCGCTCATTCCATCAGTGCAACAATCGGGAACAATTTTCGGCTGTCTGCAAAAAAGAGTGCCATCTGTATCCAGATAAGGAGCTATGGAGTTCGAACAAAGTTCAAGGACTATTCCCTTTAATTTAGGAAAAAACAGATATCTTATTGTCTGATCTTGTTACCTCTTAGATTTCTCTTCTCTTCTTTAAGGACATGATTTCTCTCTCATCACACCCAATTTGGATCAAGGTACAACATGGAAATAAAGTAAAGACTGACAGAATGCTTTCCATGGTGGGGGGGAGGAAGATTGGGGGGAGAAATGTAAAACTCAAATAATATCTTTAATAAAAATAAATTAAAAAAAAATAATCTGTGAGAAAAGTGTCATTATTAGCCTCAGATAATTCCCCAGATGAGGAAACTCAGAGAAGGTTCCATCTCCCCAGACTGTGCTACCTGCTGACATATGCAACCATAATTACAAATACAGACAGCATAGGACTCTAACTGACCAGCTGTTATCATACAATATTGCTTTATGGAGTATACTCTCTAAATTCTGTTTCTTGATAGTGAATAAGCATGGTATAGTGGGAAAGAGACCTATATTTGATATTAGAATATCTATGTTCCTGTCCTGGCTCTCTCTTGCTTATCATATGTGTGACTATGGTCAAGAACTTTCATTTCTCTGGGTCATAGTTTCCTCATTTATGTGAATAGGGGGAATTGGGCGAGTAGGTGAGCACTAAGATTCTTTGTATCCTGGTTTATTATTACTTTTTGGCATTTTAATTAGCACAGAAATGAGTCACTTTCTCTTGATCTCTTCTTTTGGATTTTTATACCTTTTGACTTTTCAGTTGATTATATAGACTTACTTATGTTCTTGACCAGTAGAGCCTGGATTATTTTGCCTTGGCAAAATTTCTTATCTAATAAAATAAAACTTTCTTTCAGGAAAACACCAAGAATATCACCAACTCATCAAAACTTTACAGATATTTACCCATTTTTATTTGATAGTGGAATAATAATCTAAATGGGAGAAGCTTTCCTGGTTGTAGTAGAATTAGCAAATATTTCTTAAATTGCAGGATGAGAGTGTTTATATAAACAGGCCCTTATAGAATCCTAAAGGAGATGTCTTAAATTAAGAGTGCTCATTTGAAATGTCGAAGTCTGATACTCTTTAATTCTATATTTCTGGTCAAAAATTAGTCTCTTAGCCTCCAGATAATAGTTAAGAATTTGAATGTTGTCTCAAGGGTTTAAAAAATGTCTGTCTGCTAGGTCAAGGCTTGTTTTCTTCATCTGGGATGAGGAGAGAGCAATACAATTGTGAATTATACATTTCTTCTCCAGCCTGAGTGGGATTCTTGTCAATAATACTGGAAGCAGATATCATAAGTTATGAGAGGATCATAGTGTAGGACTATGCCATCTATCTGAAATCTCATTTCTGATTCAATTTTACGATTCTTTGTCCTTTCTGTATAAAAATTCCCCCAAAATTTTGTATCAGGATTGGCATTTGTGAGGATATCATCCATCCATGGGTTAGTGGTAAAATCCTAGAGAATAAAACTTCATTAATAAAATATACTTTTTAATTTCATTATTAGCCTAAGAAAATTATAGTCAATAGGAATTAGTAGCTCACATTTAAAAAGGATTGTAGAGTGATAGAGAGCTTTCTTTGTTGCAATCCTGTTAGGTAGTAGCACAAATATTCCCATTTTATGAATTAAGAAATAGAGATGAAGTGATCTGAACCTACTAGGTGAGCCCTAAAGCTTCTTCCAACTCTAAATATATGATCCTGTTGAAGTAGAGGAAATATTAAGAGAAAATAACATCTGTGCTCACCTTCCATATCCTGTGGGCACCTGATTTCCATCCCATTGTTATCTAGCACCTCAACCTCTCCTGAAATCTAAATATCTTAGCTTCTTTCCCACACTCACCCCAAAGGGATGTCCCATGGAAAAGGTGAGATATTGAGATATAAATATCTCAGCTCCTTTGAGGTATAAACCCACTGAGATGGTAGGAATTACCTCAACCCCCTTTCCCTAATTCCTCCCTTACCCTTTTCCCAGCACATAGAACAGGCACTGTTCCCGTTTATAAGCCCAGTCTTTACTCTTGATGGATGCTATTTTTAATCAGCCCAATGTGCCCTTATTTTTCTTCCATATACTATTCTCCCTCTTGGCAGCAGTTGCTGCTGCTGTTTCAGCTAACTATCTTCACTTTCCTTCTGGCTCATCTCCTTAGGGGATCAGTCCATTGCCTTTATTTTCTCTTTCCTTTAGCTTCTGCTAATTATGGTAATATGTAAATAAACCTTTTTGTCCCTAAATCCTTCTGGGCAAGAGTCAAGTCTTCCATGAATTCATACCCCAAAACATTTTTACTCTTCATCACTATGAGTCCTGGTGTCCCAAATTCTAGTTTAGGGCTTTCCTTTTCCAGAGCCATTGCCCTATCCACTACACCATACTGTCTCACTTACCATGGGGCCACCAAAGACAAACAAGCTTTTCCTGAGGCCTGTTACCTATTAAAGTCCTAACCTTTTTACCTTAAAACCTTTTCCTAAAAAATAGTTGCCTTCCCCAAGTAATGCATTACACTCTCCAGTAATGGGTACATATGATCCCAATGCAACTCCATACCTATGCACCCATCAAAGATTTCTTTCCCTATCATTCTTCTGTCTCTCTCTTTTTTTTCTTTCATTTCCTCTCATCTATTTGAAATCCTTCTGGCCTACAAGTTCTTTTTTTTTTTCAATTTTAGGTCTCCCTTGATAGTAAATAAATTTCCTGCTAGTGCACCCGATTCAAGCTTTTTCAATTACAAGCCCTCTAAAGTAATCCCATTTCTTTCAAACACTTACTTCATTTCCAATCTTCTTTTTCGCCAATGAAAGTACATCACAAATAATGGGGAGGTTGGCTTGATTCATTTTATGCCAAAGACTAGAATTTAGTTTTTGTATTCATTATCCCAAACACTCAATCTGGGGCTTCCACAAAGCACAGTAATGGGGATCAGATAATAGTGGCAAAAGCTAGGCCTCTAGATTTCCCTGTTATTCTCCCCTACTTTGTTCTGACATCTGTTCTATTTAGGTGTAAAAGTAATAGTGATTTTTTTGAACTTCAGAAGTTTGTACAGAAAAAACACTATCAGGGACTGATAAAAAATTCAAAATGAAAATAAAATTGTTTTCAAATCTGTTATCTTTATCTGATAGTGAGATCACAGAAATGTGATAATTAGAATAACCAGAGAGGTCTTACTGTTGTTTTTGTCTATTTTGGAAGAGGTGATACCATGACAAGCATACGCATGGGTTTTGAGTGAGGGGGGTGCTGTGCTAAGTCACCAGCCTCATTTTCTCCTCCAGACCCATCTGGATCCAGTGGCCAGACATGAATTAGGATGACTGGAGATGACCATGGAGGAAAGGCAATCAGGGTCAAGTGACTTGACCAAGGTCACACAGCCAGTAAGTGGCAAGTGTCTGAGGCTGGATTCGACTCCCATCTTGACTCCAAGGCCAGTGCTCTATCCAGGAGTATGAAAAGAGTGTGGAAGTAAATGTTTAACTACCAGTTCTCCAAAGGAAAAATAATAAATCCATCGACATTTCTCAAGTTTCTACCAAGTACTAGGGTGGGTGGGTAAGGGAATACAAAAAGAGGTAAAAGACAGTCCTTGACCTCTATGAGCTCACAAAATAGTATCCTAGACCCATTTAAGTTTAATCTGCATTATAATTTTCTCTATCACTTTCTTAATCCAACAAATCAACAAAACAATAAAGTATTCCTTGATTTATAGGATGTGTTAACTTAGTATATATGCATACTTACAGTAAAAATTTAACAGCCAGCTTGAGACCAATCCAAGATAACCCCAGCACATCCCTGAATGGGACATGCTGCCATGTGATTTGTATTGTCATTTCACTATTAGAGGCTAAATCTTTTAGGTGTCCTTTATAACATTTAATAACACTCATAAAAGTTCAGCATAGTCAATCTATAATCTGCCTTTTGAAACATAAATCTCTTTCTTTTAAAAAAAATAAAAACAATTTTCTTACTGATATGTGATTTTTAGATCACTGTCATTTTTGCTTATACCTTGCACCAGAACTGAAAACTGTTGCAATAAATGCATCTGACAAAGTAGGCAGTATTCTGGTTCCTTCACTCAAGCACCTCCCCTATTCCTTTCAGGGGATTGAGATACATTTCATTACCTGAATTCCAAGACTGTAATTGTTTTTTCCAGTTACTCCAAATTTGATTTTCATTTAATAAATTTTTTCATTGATTAATTTTTTGTTTTTGACAATGATCAAAAAGACATCACTATGTTTGGGACAAATTACAGTGTGTCCGACTGTGGCTGATCAGACCAATACAAGCTCAGAATGATCTGCCACAGGTCGGCCATAAATAGTTCAAGTGAACACCTCAGGAGCTTACTCTAAACTTACAGATGCCATGTTCCCTTTGAGCTGCTTCAATCCTGCCTTCCTCACTGATGAGGGCAGGCCATGCTGGGTGGTCCTGTGCCAGTATCTCCCAAGCTGTACAGTCAATTCTAAAGTTCTTAAGAGATTTTTTTCATAATTTGTTATAGTCATTATATTGATTTATGTCCCTGTTGGCTTTATTCTGTATCAGTTCATATAAATCTTACTGTGTTTTCCCTAAATTTCTCATATTTGTTATAATAATAATAATAATAATTAGTATTTATATAGTACTTTAAACTTTGCCAAGAAGTCTCTCTCTCTCTCTCTGTCTCTGTCTCTGTCTCTCTCTCTCTCTCTCTCTCTCTCTCTCTCTCTCTCTCTCTCTCTCTCTTTCTCCCAGCTCCTCATGACTTGCATCTAAGTTTGAGAAGCCATGGGAGCCAGAGTGATGAAGGCATGAGAAACCATGTGAATTTGGAAGATCAGAAACATGGAAAGAGAGAGCCACTAAGAAAAGAAAGGAGCCAGGACCTCTGCATATAGACTGTTTTGACTGATGAGGAACTTTGTAGTTAAATTGAATACTTATAACATAATAATAATAATAATAATAATAATAATTATTATTATTATTATATATAGAGAGAGAGACAGACAGACAGACAGATAGATAGATAGATACACAGACAGACAGACAGACAGACAGATAGATAGATAGATAGGTAGATAGATAGATAGATAGATAGATAGATAGATAGATAGATAGATTAAATATCTTTATAACAATCCTGTGAAGGTACTATGATTATCCCCATGGGGGGGGTTGTAAGACACTAGGGTTAAATGACTTACCCAAGGTCACACAATGAGGTAATTATTGTGTCTGAGGAGGGATGAACTCAGGTATTCCTGACTCCAGAGTCATTGCCCTATCCACTGCACCACCCAGGGTCACCCTGATTATCCACATGGAAAATGAAAGTTAGAGAAGGTAAGTTGACCAGGGTCGCACAGCTAGTAAGCATCCAACTCAGGATTTGTATTGAGGTTATCCTAACTCTAAGTCTAACATTCTTTCTACTATATTTCCTCCCTCTTTTCTTAATGTAATATTTCACTGAACTAATATTCTAATTTGCCTTAATTCTTTGCTTTCTCTTTTGTTAAGAGAGGGGAATGGATTAAATAATTTCCAAGTTTCCTTCTAGCTCCAAGTCTTTTTATTTTCCCTTTGGTTTTTGCAGGGCAATGGGGTTAAGTGACTTGCCCAAGGACACAGAGCTAGGTAATTATTAAATGTCTGAGGCTGTATTTCAGGTCAGTGTTTTACCCACTGTGTCACCTTAATTGTCCCTAGCTCTATGTCTTTTCACTTTATTTTATTGTTTCCTGATGTCTCATGTAATCATTAGCTCTCACTTGCTCAATTCTAATTTTCAAATAATTACTTTCTTCATTGAAATTTTGTACCTCTTTTTACAGTTGACCGAATCTATTTTTTAAAGGTCTTTTAATTAGTGAATTTTTGTAGCTCTTTTTCTATTTGGCCAATTCCACTTTTTAAGGAGTTCTTCATTTCAGTAGATTTTTGTGCCTCTTTTACCATTTGGCCAATTCTGTTTTTTAAGATTTTTTTGTGTGTGCATCTTTTTTTGTACCTCTTTTACCTAGCTATTGACTCTTTTTTCCATAATTTTCTTGCATTGCTTTCATTTCTTTTCCCAGTGTCCCCCTATCACTCTCATTTGATTTTTTAAATCTTTTTTGATTGCTTCTGGGAATTCTTGTTGGACTTGAGTCCAATTCACATCTTTTCTTTTGAGGTTTTACTTGTACTTATTTTGACATTGTCGTCTGATTTTATATCATGTTCTTCCTTTAATGGTTAGTAACTTTTTATCATTAGGCTTATTTTTTTGTTGTTGTTGTTTGCTCTTCTTCCAGTCTTTTTCTTGACTTTTAACTTTATGCTAACTTGAGCTCTGCTCCTGGAGTAGAGGAAGCATTGTCCCGAGTTTTAGTTTTTTGAACTGCTTTTCAGAAATAGTTCTAGGGTTCTCTTTTTGGTGCTTTCAAAGTAGTATGATCTAAGGAAAGGGTGGGATATCTTTTTTTTCTGGTAAGAGTCATTTGGATACTTCTAACATCATTCAAGGTCCATATAAAATTCTCAACTTAAAAATTAGGCTGCTATATTTGGTCAAACATTTAATTAATTCAAGACTAAAAAATTCTTAGAGTTATTGAATTTTGAGTCCCATTTGTGGTTGCTATGGCACCAGAACAAATTATTCCATGGCTTTTTACAGTCAGTGGGATGGACATTCTAAGGAAAGAAGTGGTCACTACTCTTGTGGTCTGTACTCTAGTCTTTACCCAGGAAGAACCCTGGCTCCCCTGTGCCACAAGTTCTAGTGTTCCTCTTCACTCTGGAACTGTGACACAAAACTGCCTATTGGCATGCAACAGGATCTTGAACCCAGTGTCAGCCTTGTAGACTTTCTGATGATTTGTCCAGCCTCTTTATCTTCTTTGGCCTGAGGGCTCCCCAAGGTTGCTGCTAGTGTGTGGTGGTGTCTTGGACTGGGTAAATGTCTTTTGCTGCTCCAGAATCTCCAGAAGAGCGTTCAGTTGAATTCTTCTCTCTACTCCATTTTTGTCTCCTTTAGCCCTAAATCTATGGTTCTATATTTGTCATTTTTACAATTGTTACAATATAAGTAGATTGCCATTGTTACCATTGTTACAGTGAAGAAAATTGAAAAACTCTGAGAGGATTCTAAGAAGAGGTCATTTCCTAGTGAGAAGGGGTGAAATCAGCACCAGTACCTGAAGAAGCAAGGCATATAAATTGACCAAGGAAATATAGGGTTAAATGATATTTCTTTTTTTGTTTGTTTTTCATTTTTGCTCAGTACTGGGACTAAGTGACTTGCCCAAGGTCACACAGCTAGTACACATCAAATGTCTGACACTGGATTTGAACTCAGATCTTCCTAACTTCAGGGCTGGTGTTCTATCCTCTGTACTCAGTGAGCTTTTTTCCTTATATAAGGGTTTATTAAGTCTTGTTTGATTCAAGAACCCCGTGATAGTGTGTGATGATTGTTTATAACCACTTTTGAAATAATATTTTCAAATGAATAAATTAGATATGCAGGATTTCAAAAGAAACCAATTTTATTGAAATAGAGAAATAATTTTATTCCGCAGGCAAATGAACTTCACGAGGTCCAAAACCAGGTTAAAAAACCTGCCTTATAACAAAGAAAAAGAGTTCAGGAAAAGTAACTCACATCTGATATCACTTGTGATACTCTAAAGCCACAGTCACTCAGAACAAATCACCTGTGTTTTTTTCCAACTACATTGCTGAGTTCTTTTGAATTGATATTGGACCTAATCACAGAAAGGAGGCAGATAATGATTTGTTAAACTAACTGTGAAAATGAAGCCCTACCAATTGATTCTTTTATGAAGTGTGAACAAGTCTGTTGTGTGATAGACCAAGTGACCTTTAAAAGTCCGTTCAATCTAAGAGCTCAGATTCTAGGAAAAGTCCAGTTCCTCGTGACTTGCATCTAAGTTTGAGAAGTCATGGGAGCCAGAACAGGGAAGGCATGGGAAGCCATGTGAATTTGGAAGATCAGAAGCATAGAAAGACAGAGCCACTAAGAAAAGAAAGGAGCCAGGACCTCTGCATGTAGACTATTTTGACTGATGAGGAACTTTGTAGTTAAATTGAATACTTATAACTTATGACTTAATTACTCAAAGTTGTTCTTAAAACAATATTGCTCCTTCTGTATTCATTGTTCTCTTGGTTCTTCTGCTCATTTCACTCCATTACTTCATGCAAGTATATTTGTGTTTTTCTAAAATCAACAAGCTCATCATTTCTTATTGCACAGTAATATTCCATCATGATCATATACTACACTTTGGCCATCTCGCTATTTCTTCAATATCTGGTTCTTTGTCACCACAAAGAGAGCTCCTGGGTCAAAGTTTATAGGCAGTTTTATAACTCGTAGAGCATAATTCCAGATTGTTCTGCAACAGTTGGATCAGTTCACAGTTATACCAACAGAGAACAGTATCCCAACTTTTCCACATCCCCTCCAACATTTGTGACTTTCCCCTTCAATTATTTTAACCAATCTGATAGTTGTAAAATGATACCTCAAGGTTGTTTTAATTTGTATTTCTCTAATCAATAATGATTTAGAGCATTTTTTTCATATTACTACAATTTGTTTTGATTTCTTCACTGGAAAACTACCTGTTCATATCCTTAAACTATTTATTAATTGACTCATATTCTTATCAGTTTTACAAAGTTCTTTATATATTTGTGAAATGAGACCTTGATATGATAAATTGTCTATAAAAATACCCCCCCCCCAATTATCTGCTTGCCTTCTGATCTTGGCTAAATTGTTTGGATTTTTTTGGACAAACTTTTTAATTTAATGTAATCAAAATTATCACACTGCTCTCTACCTCTTGTTTATTCATAAAATGTTTGGCTATCCATAAGTCTAATTGGTAATAAGTTCCATGTTCTTCAAATTTTCTTGTATCTCTCTTTTTTATCTAGGTCATATATATTTTGACCTTATCTTGGTAGATGTAATATATTGGTCTATGCTCAATTTCTGCCATTCTACTTTCCAGTTTTCTGAACAATTTTTTTTTTTGGTTTTTCAAGGCAATGGGGTTAAGTGACTTGCCCAAGGTCACACAGCTAGGTAATTAATAAATGCCTGAGGTCAAATTTAAATTCAGATCCTCCTGACTCCAGGACTGGTGCTCTATCCACTGTGCCACCTAGCTGCCCTGAACAATTTTTTAAAACAAATAATGAATTCTTATCCCAGAAACATAAGTCTTTACACTTGTCAAATACAAGTTTATTATATTTATTTGCTGTTGTAAATTGTATGTCTATTCTATTCCACTGATCTACCATTCTATTTCTTAGCCAGTGCCAGATAGTTTTGATAATTGTCTTATAATAAAACTTAAGAACTGATATTGCTAAGCCTCTTTCCTTACTAATTTCCTTTACTAATTCTTCAATTTTTCTTGACTTTTTGTTCTTCCAGTGAATGTTGTTATTATTTTTTCTTATTCAGTAAAATCATTTTTGGCAATTTAATTGTGATAGCATTGAATATTATAAATTAGTTTGGGTAAAAATATCATTTTTATTATATTGGCCCTGCCAAGCCATGAGCAATTAATATTTATCCAATTATTTAAATTTGACTTTATTTGTATAAAAAGTTTTTTAAAATAATTTTGTTCATATATTTCCTGGACTTGTTTTGGCAGGTATACTCCCAGATATTTCCAACTGACGAGTTATTTTAAATGAGGCATTTTTTACTATCTCTTCTTACAGGGTTTTTCTTGTGACATATTGGAATGCTGATAATTTATGTTAATTTACTTTTTATCTTACTACATTGCTAAAATTATTATTTTAATTAATTTTTATTTGAGTTTTTGGGATTTCCTAAATTTATCAATATACTGTCTAATAAATGAGATAGTTTTAGTAACTCATTCCCTATTCTGATTCCTTCTTTTTTTATTCCCTTATTGCTATTGCAAGGATTTCCAATATAATATTAAATAATATTGGTAAAAGTGGGCATCATTTTTTTACACCTGATCTTATTGGGAATGATTCTAGTTTAGCCATTATAAATAACGCTTGCTGATGATTTTAAGTAAATACTTTTTAACAATTTGAAGAAAAAAATTATATTTAATTTTAATAGAATTGATATTTATATTTTAATAGAAATGTACTTATCAAAAGCTTTTCTGGGGGCGCCTAGGTGGCGCAGTGGATAGAGCACAAGCCCTGGAGTCAGGAGTACCTGAGTTCAAATCTGACCTCAGACACTTAATCATCACCTAGCTGTGTGGCCTTGGGCAAGACACTTAACCCCATTTACCTTGCAAAAACCTAAAAAAAAAGCTTTTCTGCATTACTGATTTAATAACATGATTTTATAAAACTTTCATTAATGATATAATCAATTATATTAAAAGTTTTCCTTATGTTAAATCATCCTTGCATTCCTGATATAAATCCCACTTGGTCAGAATATATAACTTTGTAATATATTTGTTGAAATCTTTTAACTAATATTTTATTTAGGATTTTTGCATACATATTCATTAATGAAATTGCTCTGTAATTTTCTTTCTTTTTACTCTTCCTGGTTTAGGTATCAGTATTATATTTGTTTCCTAAAAAGAGTCTGGTAGGATACTTTCTTTGCCTATTATTCCAAATAACTTAATTAATATTGGAATTACTTCCTCTTTGAATGTTTGATGGAATTCACTTATAAATCCATTTGGTCCTGGTACTTTTTTCTTAGGAAGCTTATTTATGGCCTACTCAATTTCTTTTTCTAAAACAATTCTTCTTAGTTATTCTATTTCCTCTTCTGTAAATCTGGTCAATTTATATTTTTGTAAATATTCTTCTATTTTCCACAAATTGTCATATATTTGGGCAAAATAACACCTTATAATTAATTTAGCTTCATCTTGTTAGTTGTATAGTCACCCTTTTCATTTTTGATACTAGTGATTTAGCTTTCTTCTATTTTTAAAACTTAAATTAACTGATGGTTTATTTATGTTATTGTTCTTTCATAAAATCAACTCCTAGTTTTATTTTTTCAATTTTTATATTAAATTTTATTAATTTCACCTTTAATTTTTAGGATTTCCAATACTCTGTCTCTATTTTATTGATGTAGGCATTTAGAGATAGACATTTTCCTCTCATTACTACTTTTGCTATATTTCATAGGTTTTGATATAACTCATTAATATCATTCTCTTTAATGAAATTATTCTGTTATTTATTCTTTAACCCACATATTATTTAAGATTACTTTGTTTGAGGGGCAGCTAGGTGGCACAGTGGATAAAGCACTGGCCCTGGAGTCAGGAGTACCTGGGTTCAAATCTGGTCTCAGACACTTAATAATTACCTAGCTGTGTGGCCTTGGGCAAGCCACTTAACCCCATTGCCTTGCAAAAAAAAAATCTAAAAAAAAGAGATTACTTTGTTTGATCTTTAATTAATTTTTAATCTATGTTTCTCTGACCTCTTATTAAATAGAATTTTTGTGGTATTATCTGAAAAGGATATTTCTGCTTATAACTATAAAATTTTTATATGTTACATAAATGGTCAGTCTTTATAAAGGTACCACAAACTGACAAGAAAATGGTATATTCTTTCCTATTTTCATTTAATTCTCTATAGATACCTATCATATCTAGCTTATCAAAAATTCTGTTTACTTCTTTGATATTTTCTTATTCATTTTTTTGCCTAGATTTATCTAGTTCTGAGAGGGAAAGACTAAGTCCCCTACTATTATAGTACTATCTTTCTCTACCTGTAATTCATTTAACTATAAAAATATTAGAGATTATATTTAGTGCATATAGTTTCAATATTGCTATTGCTCCATTGTCTATGATATCTTTTAGTAAAATGATTTCTACCATTTGACATTACTCTTTGGATTAGGAATGCCTTTATTTTCTTAAAACTCACTATCTTCCTCAAATATGAACCCAGCTCTTCTTTTACTCCTTAGTAGCTATCTATGGTCAGATTCTTTTCCCTTTGCTTACTCATTTTTGTTTTATTTTTAGCAGCTTATTAATGTAATCATGTTTTTTTAGGGTTTTTTTTTTGGAAGGCAAACAGGGTTAAGTGGCTTGCCCAAGGCCACACAGCTAGGTAATTATGATGTACCTGAGACCAGATTTGAACCCAGGTACTCCTGACTCCAGGGCCAGTGCTTTATCCACTGTGCCACCTAGCTGCCCCAATGTAATCATGTTTTAATCCTAAATTGTGAGTAATGGTGCCCCAAGCCTCAGGTCCTGCTTACTGTTATTTTCTGAATTGTGTCTGAGGGCCCAATTTCATGCCCTCCCGGCTTCAGCTAAACCACAGATAAGGTACCCAGACATGTGTCCTGAAAATTCTCTTGCTACCTGTCTCATTGGTGTACCACACTCATTGGGTGCCTGCTCATCCCTTCTCAAGCGCAGTCCAGGATCATGTTGGCACCACTAGTCTGGTGACTGGAAATGGTGGAGTCCTTCAATCTTCCCCCATTCAGCCAATTGATTGCCACAGTGTTCATTAAATAAAATTTTGTGAGGTGAAAGTTCCTAGACCTAGGCTTCCCAGAGGAGCTGCCCCAGGGCCTGTTGAAGTCCCCCTGGAGGTGTCCACACTAAGGCTAACCTCATTTGTTTTACCCCTGTTGTACCTTTACATTCATTTGGACATTATGTTCTATCTGTGGAAGAAATTTGGAGAGTCTGAAATTTTCTTGCTTATGCTACCATGAGATTCATAGAATCTCAACCTACTTTATCTTTATAAACAGTATAAATTAAAGACTTTTTTTAGTCTGGATGCATTTATTGGAAATGCAATGATGATAGCATAATGGGAGACGGAGAAAATCCACAAAAAGTAGAGATAAGCAATATAAGTACTAAGGCAATTTTAGGTGAAGAGGACAAATGAAAGTAGTTAAACAACCCTGCTCACCACCTCTTACTCCAATAACTGGACAATGGCTCTATGAGGGAAGTAATACAATTATTAAATTAAATTCAACAAAATTTAACTATGTGCAAAGTGCAACTATATTTGTTGTGCAGTCATTTTCAGTAGAGTCCAACTTTTTGTGCTCCTATTTGGGGTATTCTTGGCAAAGATGCTGGAGTGGTTTGCCATTTCTTTGTCCAGCTCATTTTACAGATGAGGACATTTAGGCAAATAAGTTTAAGTGATTTGCCCAGGGTAACAAAGCTAACACAGCTAACACAGCTAATAAATGTCTGTAGTCATATTTAAACTCAAGAAGATGAGTCTTCCTGACTCTAGGCCTGCCACTCTATCTATTGTGCCACGTGGATAGCTGCTATCTTTGGTATCATTAGTCCCAATTTATAGATGAAGAAAATGAGAATGTAGGCTCAAGAAAATAAAGTGATTCACTCAAAGTCCCATAGGTAGTAAATGGCAAAAAAAAACTCAAACAAACATAACTAGGTCCTCTGACTCCAAATTCGAGACTTTTCCTCTTACCCCTTTCCTCTATAGCTCTTAGATTCCTTTCTTCATGCCTACACATAACCAACCACTCCTGGCTTGTGTCTCATTTTGAGGGGCCCATGGGAAAGGTCATTCTTGTGAACTTTCAGCTAGTGACTTAGGTGGGATTTATATAATAAATGTTTTTCAGTACACAAATAGTTAAATAGAATGTCTTGAAAGAATGGGACACAAAATTTTAGGGAAGGATAAAAGAATTCTAGGAGAGTGGCTAATGACCTAACAGAGAAAGAAAGTTAAAACCCATTTAGCCTATTTATGATTATTTCCTGACCTAAGACTTTTCTATCACCCTCAATAGGAAATTATGTTAACCTCAGAATTAGGAGTGAAGGAAACTACTTTAAGGCTTGTAGGATGATATGTGGCAGGAATTCCAAATACCTCTTGCTACTATTCAATTACATCAATAGGAACTGGTACCACTCTTTTAAAATAAATGTTCAGAAAGAAGCTCTAGGTCCTTTGAATAATTGCTGTCAGCTGATTTGAGAGGAAAGAAGATGCTAAAGAATGAAGGAAAAATTGGGCAAAACATAGGATATGCCCCAAACCCAAAACCCCAGAGGAAAAGGCTAGTGAGTTATACACACACAGTCTGGATGTTGGGGGAGAGGGAAGGCAAATAATCATGACTTATCAAAATCCTATTAATAAAGGGGATTAAAGATAGGCACTTGAGAGCCACACAAAGAAGGAGTTTCCTCTTCCTCTTCCCAGAAAAGTCCTCTTGCATAATGTTTAGAGTTGTGAGGACTATGTAAGAAAGAAGACTTAAGAAAAATAGATGTATGAGTTTTTGTTTGTTTTACTGATGCCTTTTTATGTCTTTTCACAGTAAGAAACTAAAATTAATTAAAACTTTGTAATTGATTCTATATTGTGTTGATTTATTAATGAAGTGATTCTATAGCTTGTTTCTCCTTATGTCCTTGAGTTGAACTCAGGAATTTGGCTTTCCCTCTGAGTTACTTTAGAGTTCAGCTCTTGGGAAAATACAAAGACATTTGGTATTTCTTTTCTAAAGCTAGATCTAAGAGATATCTAAGAGAAGTCTTCCAACTATACTTGCACAATTAAGAAAAACTGTTATCTCCCTAACAAACTCTACTAGGCACCAGGGTGTTTGGTAACTCAGGTCCACTAACAAGGTATGCAATATGCAGATAAATATTCCATAAGTCAACCAGCATTCCTTAATGATAAAGGAAATGGGTACTACCCTATTTTCCTTGAAGAAACCAATAATGTTGCCACCATACCCATGATGCTCTCTATTCTGTAACCAGTTACATTACCTTTCCCACCTACTCACCTGTAATTTGTTTTGGTATATTTTCCAAAATTATATGAAAGCTAATAATCCTATCTCATGATCTTTGGTCACCAAGAGAAGTCATTGACCCAACTTATTGGTTGCTGCTAGGCTAACTAATAAATTGATAATGCTCAGACCTTTATCTCTCAGTTTACCTTAATTTTCAAATGAAATATTAGTTTACACCCTCTCCCCCACAACACTAAATTCTATTATAATATAGAAAAAAGTTAAGCAAAGGTAAAATAGCAACTTGGTTTGATTTCATGTGTAATAGTCTTCATTTTTAATCCCCTATATCTTCATCAAGAGAAGGCAAGTATGTTTTGTCTTCTGTTCTCCAGAGTAATCATTACATTTAATTAGTTCCCCCTGCTATTTAGAGGTTTTTTTAAATGTTGTATGCATTGTGAATATAATAGGAGAACTGACCAAGGAGGGTTAGAGAATTCACAATATATTTCATTTGGTACAAATTCATGTTGGAGGATTGGTGAGACTGCTTCTGGGCATATATAATGGGAGAGTCTGTTTCCACTTAAGTACATGCATACAGATCTTTTGACTGTTTCCTGATTTACTGGATGGTGACAGAAAGTGTTTTATTTTTACTTTTTTTAAAGAAATTTCTATTTATTTGCATCTTTTTTTTTCTTTCCAGGGAAGACATGCATTTTACAGTACTTGTAAACACATCAATATGCTTACCCTGATTTGTGAACTCAGTGCATTTTGGAATGTTGGAATACTTATCAAACTCAATGTAATATGTAGCAACAGCAAAAGTTAGAGAATACATTATATTAGGACATTTTATGTTTAAAAATACTCACAGCAGCAGCTTTTGAAAGATGATTTTATTAAATCAAGTCATTGCACTTGTTTTATTGCTACAGCAAAAAAGTACTTTATTCTTGTAATACCTTTCATTTCTGATTTTAACTGATTTTCTTATTCTGCCATTATAAGTTTCCATATGAACAAAATATTTAAAAATAATTTAGAACACATTTTTTGTATGTTATCCTCACAGTGAGAACTATAGAAAAAAAATTTCAGTGACATCAGGTCTACTTCTCTATTTATATCATCAAAGAATACTTACTACTTCTATAGAAAAAATTATAGACACAACAAATATTTTTAAAATTAGTGTGTTCATTTTTTATGTCTTTAGGAGGGTAAGTGAATACTGAATCAGTGCATTACATGGCAAAAATGGTGGCATACATATATATTCAGAACATTATCAGATAATTGAGCAATTTAATGGCCACTACAGATATCACACTCAAATCTTTGTGCTTAATGTGCATATTTAAAAAAAATTTAATCAATGCATGAAAATTGCAACCCTTTCAGAATGTCAATTCCCCATTCCAACACTGGAATCAGAAAGTATTTTAATTAACTGTCAAGCAAAAACCAAGTGTCCACACAAAAGGTTCAAATAAATGGAAGACATTTCTCTTCCCTGAAAACTTTAGGGTGATAAGGAAGAAGAAATTCTGTGAACCTCATGGTGAGGGGCAGGTAAAGGCAATAGCAGCACATACTACTTCCTTATTTCCTTCTCAGTTTTCCATGTGGCCATGAACTCAGGGGTTTAAAGGGGATTAAAGATATACACTTGAGAGCTACACAAAGGAGTTTTCCTCTTCCCAGAAAAGTCTTCTTGTATAATGTAAGAAAGAAGACTTAAGAAAAATAGAGGTATGCTCTTTTGTTTGTTTTACTGATACCTTTTTTATGTCTTTTCACAGTAAGAAATTAAAATTAATTAGAACTTTATAATTGATTCTATATTTATTGATTTATGTTTAATATGTTTAATTATATTCTTACTGTCTTCTTCCTGTGTCTTAATCTCAGATAAGTAAGCATTATACAGAGCAACTTAAGCTGTTTGACCTGTAAAAGGCTAGAAGAGTTATCAGAAATTCAGTGAATGGAGTTCATAGAAGGGTTTGCTAGTAGCTGCAGCAGCCAAACCTGATAAGGAGTCAATTTGGAGAACAGTCTGCTTGTTCCAATCCAGCAGTGAATTGACCCAATAACTGAGACATATAGTCTTTCAAACAAAGAACTTGCCAGCAAGGAAATGAGTAAGAATTCATCCATCAGCAAAAAATGTTTGGTAGCAAACTCTTTAAGTTTGAATCTTCTCTCCCAAAGACCAAGGGGATGGAGGTAAGAAGATTCTTGGATCCAGAAACTTTTCACTTTGATTCTTGTTAGATATTTTTAGAAAATATTCCATTATAGGGCACTTAATAATTACCTAGAAGTGTGACTGTGGGCAAGTCACTTAATCCTATTGCCTTGCAAAAAAACCCCCCAAAAACAACAAAAAAGAAAATATTCCATTATAAAAGTTAATTTATGTAAACTGATCAATTGATATGGGAAGATATTAAGTGGTAATTGATAGATGAAGCCTCACAAATAATAGTATTAGAAAAACATTAATCTGGGGATGAGGGGTTGGAAAAATCATATAAACTCTTTGCATACTTTTCTTCTGATTCTGTTTTGTACATTTCTGAATTCTTCATCTCTTATAGAACAATAATGGTCCATTATATTCACATACCACAGTTTGCTCTGCCATTCCCCAATCAATGGCTACCCACTGTTTACAATTTCCCCCCCCCTAACAAAAATTCCTGCAATAAATATTTTGTTACATATAGGAGCTTTCTTTCTCTGTCTACTTGGTATATATCTACCAATAGGATTGCTAGGTCAAAGATAATAATGATGATGATGATGGTGATGATGGTGATGATGATGATAAATAATAGTTTGCCAGAATGGTTAGACCAATTCACAGCTTCATTAAGAGTGTTTTAATTGATTTATAGGGGTGGAACCAAGATGATGGCAGGAAGCTAGGAAGCTCCCAGAGCTATTCCAAAAACAACTTTAAATGAAGCCTTTAAATAGATTCTAGAGAAAAAGAACCTACAAAAAAGAGTGTAAATATCAAAATTTCAGCTCAAGATATTTTGGAGGCACTTCAGGAAAGGTCTGCCTCACATGGGTAAAAGGGGAGTGCAGCCTAGTATAGTCATGGGAGCCAGAAAGCCAGTAGGAGGCCCTCAGCCACAGTGCAGCCTAGTCTGGGCTTCAGCAGCTCCTAGTATAGCAGGTCAGCAGTTAGGGTCTCAATTTCATCTAGGAAGGCAAAGTTCCAGCCCCAGAATGCTGGGGTAACAGGTAGGACTGGATTAGATAGGATGCAAATCATGAATACCTGAAATGCCAGAGTGGAAAACTGGGGACAGGACCCCTGAACCCCTACCTCGGAAGCAGAGCTCAACCATTAAAAGGAGCAAAAAACCCCAAAAGGATGCTAACTACAGAAAACTATTATGGAGACAGGAAAAAGCAAAATACCATGTCAGAAGAAGAAAGCAGTGAAAAAATGCTTATATATGAAGCCTCAAAGGAGATTATGAATTAATCTCAAATCCAAAAAAGTCCTGTTGGAAGAGCTCAAAAAGGATGTTAACAACTAAAGAAGAGAGGAAAAAGAAAAATTGAGGCAAGAAATGAGAGCCATGTAGGAGAACTATGAAAAATTAGAAAAGATGACTGAAGAAAATAATAACTTTAAAAGTAAAATTGGCCAAATAGAAAAAGAAAACAACTTCTAAAAGTAAAATTAAATTGGGGCATCTAGGTGGTACAGTGAACAGAACACCTCAGGAAGGACCTGAGTTCAAATCCAGCCTCAGATATGCAATACTTACTTAGATGTATGACCTTGGGCAAGTCATTTACCTTTCACAACCAAAAAAGTAAAATTAAGTAACTGGAAAAGGAACAAAAAAGCTAACCAAGGGAAAAAAAAATCTTAAAAATTAGAATTGGACTAAGAACAAGATACCATCAAACCAAACTAAAAGACAAAAAAAAAAATAGAAATAAATGTAAAGTACCTCTTAGGAAAAATGACTGACATGGAAAACAGATCCAGAAGAGATAATTTATGAATCATTGGTCTACCTGAAAGCCACATCCCCCCCCCCCCAAAAAAAAAGCCTGGAAAATATATCCAGGAAATTTTAAAGGAAAATTGCCCTAATATTCTAGAATGAGAAGATAAAATTGTCCTTGAAAGAATCCATCGGGGCAGCTAGGTGGCATAGTGGATAAAGCACTGGCCCTGGAGTCAGGAGTACCTAGATTCAAATCCGGTCTCAGACACTTAATAATTACCTAGCTGTATGGCCTTGGGCAAGCCACTTAACCCCATTTGCCTTGCAAAAACCTAACAAAAAAAAAAGAAAGAATCCATCAATCACTCCCAGATGGAGATCTCAAATAAAAACTCAAAGGAATATTGTAGCCAAATTTCCTAATTCTCAGCTAAAGGAAAAAATACTGCAAGTAACTAAAAAGAAAGAATTTAAACACCAGGAAGCCATAGTCATGATTACTTAGGATTTATCAGCTTCCTCATTAAAGGCCTGGAATGTGATATTCTGGAGGGCAAAGGAACTTGGATGACAAACAAGAAACAATTACCTTGAAAAATTTTGCATATTCTTTAAGGGTAAAGATGGATTCTCAAATAGAGGACTTTCAAACTTACTTGCTAAAAAGACCAGAACTGAACAGAAAATTTGATCTTCAAATACAAGATTGAAGATATGTGTAAAAAGATTTATAAAAAAAAAGGAAGGAAAAAAGAAAAGAAAATATTAGTTAATAAGACTAACCTATTTACATCCTTCCCAGGAGGATAATACTTATATCTCTTGAACAATGTATTTCTAATAGGAAAGTTGAAAGGAACATACTTAGAGAGTATGGGTATCAGACAGGTATAAAACAATTAATACATGGGGAAAAAAAGAATTATAATGGAAAAGAAGAATTCTGGAGGGTATAAAACACCATATGAAGAGACACAAAGGACCCATCATAAAGAAGGGAGGGTGTGAATATTGAGTAAATCTTACTCTCAATAAATTTGGCCCAAAGAGGGAATAACATACATTCACAATTGGGTTTAAATTTTATCCTACCCTATAGGAAAGTATGAGGGAAAAGGGGAAAGGAAAAGGGAAGGAAGGGGCTAATAGAAAGAAGGAAAAAAGAGAGGAGAAAAATAAAAGGAGAAAGGGGGAAGAAAAAGAAGGGGATCTGATAGAAGGGAGGCAGTTTGAGGGAAGCAGTGGTCAGAAGCAAAACACTAGTGAGGAGGGATGAGGAGAAAGGAGAAAGAAAAATACAAACAGGGGTAAGATAGGATTAATGAGGTACAAAAGAAACAGTTAATTACTACAGTAATCTACTGTTTGATAAATCCAAAGACTCCAGTTTCTGAGATAAGAATTCACTATTTGACAAAAAACTGCTGGGAAAACTGGAAAATAGTATAGTAGAAACCATTTCATACTCTATACCAAAATAAGGTTGAAACAGATGCAGGATTTAGACATAAAAGGTGATGCCATAAGTAATTAGGAAAACAAGGAATAGTTTACCTGTCAGATCTATAAACAGAGGAGTTATGACCGAACAAGAGATAAGAGAACATTATAAATTGCAAAAATGGATAATTTTGTTTACATTAAATTAAAAAGGTTTTGCACAAATAAAAACATTGCAACCAAGATTAGAAGGAAAGCAGAGATGGTGAAATAATTTTTCACAGCTAGTATGTCTGATAAAGGATTCATTTCTAAAATATATAGAGATTTGAATAAATCGCTAAGAATGCAAGATATTCTCCAATCGATAAATGGCTAAAGGATATGAACAGATAAAGAAATTAAAGCTCTCTTTCATCATATAAAAATGTTCTAAGTCATTATTGATTAGAGAAATGAAAATTAAAACTGATATTCTACCTTACCCCATCAGATTGGCTAAAATGACAAAAAAAGAAAATGATCAGTGTTGGAAAAGAAATGGGAAAACTGGGACACTAATGGATAGTTGGTGGAGCTGTGAACTGATCCAACCATTCTAAAGAGAGATTTGGAACTATACCCAAAGGCCAATAAAACTGGGCATACCCTTTGATCCAGCAATATCACTACTAATTAAGGGGATGCCCATCAATTGGGGAATGATTGAACAAATTATGGTATATGAATGTGATGGAGTATTACTGTTCCATAAGAAATCATGAGCACTTAAACTTCAGAAAAAGCACGGAAACACTTGTAAAAACAGATGCTGAGTGAAGTGAGCAGAGCCAAGAGAACATTGTATACATTAACTGCAACACTGTGAGATGATCAACTATGATGGACTCAGCTCCTCTTAGCAGTTCTGTGATCAAGGACAATCTTAAAAGACTTGTGATGGAAAATGCTATCCACATCTAGAGACAAACTCTAGAGTTTGAATTTGGAGCAAAGTATACTATCTCCACTTTTTGAAACTTCTTTTATGTTTTTTCTTTCTCATGTTCCCCCCACCCCCACTTTAGTTCTAAATGGAAATACATAAAACCCAACTGTACACATACGACTATATCAGATTACTGCTGCCATGGGGAGGGGCAAGGGAAAGGAGAGTGGTAGAAAATGGGGAACTCAAACGTTTATAAAATGAGGAGTATTGAAAACTATCTTTGCACATAATTGGGAAAAATACAATAAATAACAACAACAACAAAAAGGAAACAAAAAATAGTGTATTGGTGTCTCTGTTTTCCTGAGCCCCTTCAACCTATTTTCGCCTTTGATTCCTTTGCCAATTTTACAAGTGAAAGGTCAGAGATGTTATAATTAGTATTTCTTTTACTATTTAGGATTAGAAATATTTTCTCCTTGATAATTTTCAATTCTTTTGAAAACTATCCATGCCCTTTGACCACTTATCTTTTGGGTAATGGCTTATTTATACTTGAGGCAAAAAATGCCCACATAAGATATATATATATATATCTACATGAATTGTCTAAATATTTAGATACAACTTAGGAAAGACTTGGCTATGATTTGAGATCCAACATTTAATTTTAATTAATATACAAATTTTTAATTAAAATTGTTTTCAATCACTAACATCTCATCTTTTTTACCTCCCACTTTCTTCTATCCAATTAAGAAAGAAAAACAAAATCACTATTACAAGCATATTTGACAAAGCAAAATAGAGTTCCACATTGGCCTTATATGATAAAAACATATCTTATCTTGCACTGAGTCCTTCAGCTTTCTTTTTTTTTTTTTTTTTTAGATTTTTGCAAGGCAGATGGGGTTAAGTGGCTTGCTCAAGGCCACACAGCTAGGTAATTATTAAGTGTCTGAGATCAGATATGTTTCTCTTAACTCTGATATTTGAACTTATGATACTCTGGCTGTTTTCATCAGTAATGAAAATAGAATGAATAAGTCCTCCACTTTTTCTCCCATAGTATTATATTTAGTTTTGCTGGATAGATTATTCTTGGTTGTAAGCCTACTTTGCCTAGCTCTCAGTTCTTGTAGTGCTGGGTTTGAAATCTTGCGACTCCTAAATGAGACTTCACAATTATTGCTTTCCTTCTAGCTACTTGCAGCATTTTTTTCTTTGATCTGGAAATTATGGGGTTTGACCTTAACGTTTCTAAGAGTTTTGATTATGGGTTCCTTTCAGGAGGTGACAAGTAGATTTTTTTTCTTTTTCAACTTTGCCCTCTGGATCTTAAAAATCTAGGCAGTTTTCTTTTATGATTTACTGAAATAAGGCTCTTTTTTTGTATCACCTAGGTGGCATAGCAAATAATGTATCAGAAATCAAGTTAGGAAGACAAGTTCAATTTTGATCTCAGATACTTACTAAATTGGGCAAGCCAATTAACCTGTATGTCTCAGATTCCCTGTTAGTAAAATGGGGTTTATTACAATGCCTACCTCCCAGGGTTGTTGTGATGGTCAATGAGATAATAATCAGAGTGTGTTTATCACAGTGAAAGGCATCTATTGAGCCCTATATAAATGTTAGCTAATTTTTTTTCATGGCTTTCAGATAATCCATGGTTCTGTGTGTGTGTTTGTGTGTGTGTGTGTGTGACAATGGGATTTAGAGATAGGCTTAAATTTGCACAACTAGTAAGTATCAAGTGTTTGAGGCTGGATTTGAACTCAGATCCTCCTGACTGCTGGGCCAGTGTTCTATCCTCTGTGATACTTAGCTGCCCCTAGTCCATGATTCTTAAATTATCTCTCAATCTGTTTTTTAGGCCAGTTGTTTGTATTGTGGGTATGCCTTACCATTTTCTTCATTTAAAATTTTATTTTTAGCCTATTTTTTCAGTGTATCAATCATTTCTTATCTTTTTTTTGTTTTATGGAATAATTAGCTTCAATTTGGTCCATTCTGATTTTCAAGGAGTGTGTTGCTTGAGCAAGGTTTTGTGTCTCTTGTGCCAAGCTGTTTCTATCTCTTTTGCCTATCTATGTCTATGTTCTATAGTTCTCATTTCTTTTCAAGTTCTTTCCTCTAACCTCAATTAATTTAATAAAATATTTTAAGCTAATTTTTAAAAAAATCTTGTTTTTTGTACCCAAATTGTTGTGCTGTATTTTTCCATTGAAGTCTTGATTTAAGATGTGTTGGAGCCAAGACAGACTCAGAATCTTTTTGAAAACAATTATAAAATACTTCTCACACAAATTAAATTAGATTTAAATAACTGGGAAAATATCAACTGCTCATGGATAGGGAGAGCTAATATAATAAAAATGACAATTCTACCAAAACTAAACTTATCTGTTTAGTGCCCCACCAATCAAAATTCCAAAAAATTACTTTAATGAGTTAGAAAAAATTTTAAGTAAATTCATATGGAGAAATAAAAAGTCAAGAATTACCAGGAGCTTAATGAAAAAAAGTGCAAAAGAAGGTGGCTTAGCACTACCTGATCTAAAATTATATTATAAAGCATCAGTCATCAAAACTGTTTTGTATTGGCTAAGAAATAGAGGGGTGGACCAATGGAATAGACTAGGTGTAAAAGCAGGAGATGATTATAGTAATCTGCTGTTTGATAAACCCAAAGAGTCCGGCCATTGGGATAAAAACTCCCTCTTTGATAAAAATTTCTGGGATAATTGGAAGTTAATATGGAAGAAACTTAGATTAGACCAACACCTCACACCCTTTACCAAGATAAGATCCAAATGGTTACAGGACATAGACATCAAAAACAATACTATAAGCAAATTAGAAGATCAAGGACTAGTCTACCTGTCAGATCTATGGAAAGGGGAACAGTTTATGACTAAGGAAGAGTTGGAGAACATCACCAAAAACCAATTAGATGATTTCGATTACATTAAATTAAAAAGCTTTTTGCACAGATAAAACCAATGTAACCAAGATCAAAAGAAATGTAGTAAATTGGGAAACAATCTTTACATCTAATGATTCTGACAAAGGACTCATTTCTAAAATATACAGAGAACTGAGTCATATTTTTACAACAAAAAGCCATTCACCAATGGACAAATGGTCAAAGGATATGCAAAGGCAATTTACAGATGAGGAGATCAAAGCAATCCATAGCCATATGAAAAAAATGCTCTAAATCATTAATTATTAGAGAAATGCAAATTAAAGCTTCTCTGAGGTACCACCTCACACCTCTCAGACTGGCCAATATGACCAGAAAGGATAATAATCATTGTTGGAAGGGTTGTGGGAAATCTGGGACACTATTACACTGTTGGTGGAGCTGTGAACTCATCCAACCCTTCTGGAGAGCTATTTGGAACTATGCCCAAAGGGCAACAAAAATGTGCATACCCTTTGACCCAGCAATACCACTACTGCATCTATACCCTGAAGAGATGATGAAAAAGGGTAAAAATATTACTTGTACAAAAATATTTATAGCAGCCCTGTTTGTGGTGGCAAAGAATTGGAAATCCAGTAAATGTCCTTCAGTTGGGGAATGGCTTAGCAAACTGTGGTATATGTACTTCATGGAACACTATTGTTCTATTAGAAACCAGGAGGGATGGGATTTCAGGGAAGCCTGGAGGGATTTGCATGAACTGATGCTGAGTGAGATGAACACTGTACACCCTAACAGCAACATGGGAGTGATGTTCAACCTTGAAGGACTTGTTCATTCCATCAGTGCAACAACTGGGAACAATTTTGGGCTGTCTGCAAAGGAGAGTACCATCTGTATCCAGATAAGAAGCCGTGGAGTTTGAACAAAGTGCAAGGACTATTCCCTTTAATTTAGAAAAAAAAATAGATATCTTATTGTCTGATCTTGTTACCTCTCAGACTTCTCTTCTCTTTAAGGATATGATTTCTCTCTCATCACACCCAATTTGGATCAAGGTACAACATGGAAACAAATAAAGACTGACAGAGTGCTTTCTGTGAGGGGGGGTGGGGGGAGGGAAGCAAGATTGGGGGAAAATTGTAAAACTCAAATAATATCTTTAATAAAAATAAATTTAAAAAAATAATACAACAATCAAATACCAAAAAAAAAAAGATGTGTTGGAGTCATTCCCTTCTTCTATCTTATTTATATTTTGATCATTCCACTCGTCATAAAAGGTTTTTTAGTAGGGTTCTTTTCTTTTCTTTTTTTTTTTTGCTCATTTTCCCAGTCTATTTCCTGACTTAAAACTTGATATTAGGTCCAGTCTCTTAGGGGAATGTTTGAGCTGGTCCTGCTGCTTCTTTCTTGAAATATTGAATATTACATTATTCCAGGATCTCAAAGAAAGTTACTAAACTAGAATTATATTAATATTCTCCCCCTGTATATTACTATTCTGGAGGTCTAATAGGTTCAGAACAAATGCCACCTCCTTAATCACTCTTAGGAGAGAGCAGCACAAATTCTATATCCTTTAGTTTGGTCTGTTCTTATCACACATTAGTTACACGTAAGACTATTAAAAATTGGGGCAGCTAGGTGGCCGTAGTGGATAAAGCACCGGCCCTGGAGCCAGGAGTACCTGGGCTCAAATCGGGTCTCAAGACACTTAATAATTACCTAGCTGTGTGGCCTTGGGCAAGCCACTTAACCCATTTGCCTTGCAAAAAAACCTAAAAAAAAAGAAGACTATTAAAAATGGGTAAACCTGTTTTTACAAGGAAAAAAGTAAATAGAAGTCAGAAGAGTTATGTGAATTATAAAAATAATGGAAAAGTGGATAAATTGTTTTTTTTGGGGGGGGGTAGCAAATCAGACCTTAGCTGAACTAATTTCAAGCAAGGAGAAATTCTCTCTAGATAGTCTCTGGGATGCAATCTGGAAATCAGGGACTTATTGAGAGTTTGGCTTCCCTTAAATATCTGTAGCTTCTGGTGTCTTTTTCTGCCTCATGCCTCATTCCCCTGGAATGGGGAATTGTCTGGAAAGACAATGCTTCTTCTCCTCTTAAGATACCAACTCCACCCCTCATACAGGTACAGTGTCTTCATATTCTTTTGACCAATTAGGAGTCACACCTCTTCTGTGTCTAGCACAGGGAGTGCCCCAGGTAAATGAGTCATAGAGAGGAGCAGAATGAACTTTTGACAATCAAAAGTATGAGATGCAAAGATTTTTTTTAAAAAGTTTTGTTGATGGGGGTGATGATCAGCCTTGATGGACTCATTCCATAACAATCAGGGACAATTTAGGGCTGTCTGCAATGGAGAATGCCATCTGTATTCAGAGAAAGAATTGTGGAGTTTGAACAAAGTCCAAGGAATATTTCCTTTGATTTAGAGGGAAAAAAAAACTGATATTTTATTGTCTGATATTGCTATCTCTTATACTTTATGGAGTTTTTTTTTTCCTTTTTTAGGTTTTTACAAGGCAAATGAGGTTAAGAGGCTTGCCCAAGGCCACACAGCTAGGTGTCTGAGACCGGATTTGAACCCAGGTACTCCTGACTACAAGACCGGTGCTTTATCCACTACGCCACCTAGCTGCCCCATACTTTATGTTTCTTCCTTAAGGATATGATTTCTCTTTCATCACACTCAATTTAGATCAATGTATACCATGGAAACAATGTAAAGACTGACAAATTGCTTTCTGACAGGGGTGGGAGGAGGGAAGTAAGATTAGGGGGAAAATTAGGGGGGAAAATAAATAAAATCTTTAATAAAAAAAAGTTTTGTTGATAGTTTTTGCATTTATCGTATTTATATCTAATAACATTTTGCCTTATTAAGTATCCTACCTCTCTGCTCAGAGGAAGTACATTTCTTTATGTGTTTCCTCAAACTATTCTTATCTTTGAATAATCAAAAGTTTGTTTTTCTTTTAATGAGTCTATTTGTATTATAATCTTTTCAATATTTACTCCAACATAATCATTTTGGTCCAATGAAAATGAAAGACAACAAATATCTAAGTCTTTGTGCATTTTATTCTTCTGATTTTGTTAGTTTTAATCAGCATCAATTTAACAGATTATCAAGCTTCTCTGTAGTTTTATTCTTCATTTCTTTTTTAAAATTTATTTTTTATTCTCATTTTGTACAAATTTTTTTTACATTAATAAAATATTCTTGTTTACAAGTAAACAAAATACCCCCCCCATGAATATAGATAGACTTGCTTGGGCGAAAAAAGTAAAGGGGAGAGAAAAAAAATTAAAATTAAAAAAATAATAGTAATAATTGTAGGTACGGCCAGGTGGCGCAATGGACGGAGCACCAGCCCTGGAGCCTCGAGCACCTGAGTCCATATCCAGCCTCGTAAAACCAACAGTCAGCCAGCCATGTGACATGCAAGCCACCCAATCACCACTGCCCTGCAAAAACCAAAAAGAAGAAGAAGAAAAAAAAGACCCAAAATAATATAAAATAGTAATAATAGTAGGGGTGGCTGGGTGGCAGACAGAGCATTGGCCCTTGAGCCAGGAGCACCTGGGTCCAAATCCGGCCCCAAACACCCAAAGATCACCCTGTTATGTGGCCCCAGGCAGGCCACCCAGCCCCACTTGCCCTGCACCCTCCCCCAAATAATAATAACAAAAAATGTGCTTCAGTCTTTGTTCCAACACCAACAACTCTGTCAAAAGTGGATCACATTCTTTATGATAAGTCCATCACAAAAGTTACTTCCATATTTTTCCAACGTTGCCATTGCTGATCGCAACTCCCTCCTTTCTTATTTCTCCACTACCATGTACTATATTTTCTCTCTCCTTTCACTCTGACTCTGCTGTAGGGTCGCTGAGTGGCACAGCAGACAGATCCCTGGTCCTGGGGCCAAGAAGCCCTGAGCACCCATACCACCCCTTAGGCCCAGAATCCACCTGGCCCTATGGTCCTGGGCAGGCCTTCCAATCCCAGCCCCTTGCAAGAAGTAAAAAAGAAAATGTGTTATATCTGACCACTCTCCGTCCCCCATGGTTCTCCTCCTTTATTCACATCCCCACCCCTTCCCCCTGTTCCCCCCTCCCTCTTACTCCAGATGTCTATACCCCATTGAGTATATATGCTGTTTCCTCTCCTAGCCATCTCTGATGAGAGCAAAGGTTCCCTCATTCCCCCTTGCCTCCCCCCCTTCCATATCATTGCAATAGCTCATTGTAATAAAAAAATCTTATTATGTGAAATATCTTGGACTATTCCCCCTCTCCTTTTTCTTTCTCCCATTCCATTTCCCTTTTTTCCACTGACTCCATTTTTACACCATATTTTATCTTCGAATTCAGCTTTCTCCTGTGCTTCAACTATAAAAGCTCCCTCTACCTGCTCTATTAACTGAGAAGGTTCATATGAATATTATCAGTATCATTTTTCCATACATGTAGTTCATCCTCATTAAGTCCCTCATATTTCCCCCCTCTCCTCCAATCTCCATGCTTCACCTGAATCCTGTATCTGAAGATCAAACCTTCTGTTCAGCTGTGGCCATTCCAAAAGGAATCTTTGAAATTCCCCTGGTTCATTGAAAGTCCATCTTTTTCCCTGGAAGAGGACATTCAGCCTTGCTGGGTAGTTCATTCTTGGCTGCATTCTAAGCTCTTTTGCCTTCCGGTATATTGTATTCCAAGCCCTACGAGCTTCCAATATAGTTGCTGCTAAGTCCTGTGTGATCCTGACTGTAGCTCCACAATATTTGAACTGTGTCCTTCTGGCTGCTTGTAATATTTTCTCTTTGACTTGGGAGTTCTGGAACTTGGCTATAATATTCCTAGGGGTTGGTTTTTTGGGATCTCTTTCTCTGGGGGATCGGTGGATTCTCTCCATTTCTATTTTGTCCTCTGCTTCTAGAATATCAGCGATTTCCCTGTAGTAATTCTTTGAAAATGATGTCAAGGCTCTTTTCCTGATCATGACTTTCAGGTATTCCAATGATTTTTAAATTATCTTTCCTAAGTCTGTTTTCCATATCAGTTGTTTTTTCAATGAGATATTTCACATTTTCTTCTAATTTTTCATTTTTTTTGGTTTTGAAGTATTGATTCCTGATTTCTGGTAAATTCATCAATCTCCCTGAATTCTGTTCTTTGTCTGAGGGATTTGTTCTCCTCAGAGAGTTTTCTTATCTGTTTTTTCCATCTGGCCAATTTTGCTTTTTAAAGTATTCTTCTCCTCAATAACTTTTTGAACTGTTTTAGCCATTTGACCTAAGCTGGTTTTTAGCATGCTATTTTCTTCAGCATTTTTTTGGATTTCCTTGACTAAGCTGCTGACTTCATTTTCATGTTTTTCCTGCATCTATCTCCTTTCATTTCCCAGTTTTTCTTTCAACTCCCTCATTTGATTTTCAAAAGTCTTTTTTGAGCTCTGTCATAGCCTGAGCCCAATTTCTGTTTTTCTTGGAGTCTTTAGATGCAGGAGCTTGTGCTTCCTCTTCTTCAGACTGAGTATTTTGAACCTTCTTGGGCTCATTTGCAAAATATTTCTCAATAGTCTTCCTTTTGTTTCTCTGCTTGCTCATTTTCCCAGCCTGGGCCTGGTTTTAGGGTGCTTCCTGAGCTTTTGGGTCACTCCCACAAGGGTCTCAGTGTGTGAGGCTCTGTCCTCCCTCCTGGTCTGTGAATGACCATAAGCATCCCCCTCTGCCACGGGGCCAAGGTGGGGGGGGGGGCTGTTGTTCTATGGGGGGGCCCTGTTGTTCTATGGGGGGCTTAGACTGGGATCAGTATCTGAATGTGGTCAGAGCCCCAGAGTCCTGTTCCAGGGGCAGAGGACAGAGCTAGGCAGTCTCTCTCTCTCTTCACTCCCCTCCCTCAGCTCAATGGGCTCATGCCCTGGAGGCTCCTGCTTGCTCTGCCTGCTTAGGTTTCGGGATCTGGGCTGTAGAAAGACCAAGCTGCTAGCTGTGTGCCCTGAGGGCTGGGCTCCACGTGCTCGCTCTGGCAGAGGTCCCCCTCTGTTCCCCCACTTTGTGCCTGGTGCTCCCCGGGGTGCAGCTCAGGAGACTCCCCGGCTGCTGTGAACTGGGGCTCCCAGCACCCTGGGGCTGCCTCCAGGAGACTGAAGTCTTTCACTCTGACGGGCCACCCCTCTGGCTGGCTGCCCCTCCGACCCCGGGGAGCAGAGCCTTTCTGCTCTTTTCCACGTTACCTTGAGTAGGAGAACTGCCTCACTGGGTCCCTTTGTGGGTTCTGTATCTCGAAAGTTTAGTTAGAGTCCTTAGCCCATGAGTTTTATCAGAGAGCTCCTAAGACTGGATCCCTTCTTGTCGCCATCTTGACTCCGCCCCCCCCATTCTTCATTTCTTAAGAAACTAAAATTCCTTTTTCCCATCCCCAACCCCATTTGACAGGGGTTTTTATTGGTGGCAATGGGAATACTAGGACAGCTATTTATTTCCACCTCACTAAAGAAATATTAAAAATAAAAAACTCATAACCCTACATTGATGTATTAAGTTAAAACTGCAATTCTGCTTTCTCTTGAGGTTCATACTTAAATATCAAAACATGAGACATTTTATGTGTAATGCAGCATATTGCCTTTATCTTCAGGTCCGTGCATTCTGGTGAATCACCCAGGGTTTGAAGGCTTGAGTGTATCTCTCTCTCTCTCTCTCTCTCTCTCTCTCTCTCTCTCTCTCTCTCTCTCTCTCTCCCAATGATCATTGTCTCCAAAAAACAATAGAGTAGTTGAAGGGGGTTCCTCCTGAAATGAAGCTGGTGACAACTGAGGAACTCAGGAATTCCCATACCCTTAAAGAAAGTTCCTAAAACTTCATCTCTTAGCATCACTGTTTGGTCATCTGTGCACAAAGAAAGAAATACAAGGACAAAGAGACAGCTCAAGAGAAGCTACAGATGTTGATTCAGGTTCACCTGGATGAGCCCTCACTCTAGCTGCCTTAGCTCCTTTACCTCCAACATTTTCTTTTCTTATCCTAGTTGCCTGGAATTTTCTCCCCCATTTTTAATTATAGGTACTCAAAAACCTAAATTATGCCATACTGCTTTTTAGTTTTTTAATGAAGTTTTGGTTTACAGTTTGTATTCTTGAGTTTACTGAAATTTTAACCATTGTATTTGATTGTTCCTGGGCTTGGCTTTTCTACTCCATTCTCCAAATTCTACTTCAACTAGGTCAGTGTTAGAAAGGGATTTTTTTGGGAAAAGGTGATGACTGCCACCTGCTGAAGGAGAGAGGAAGTGTCAGATTTCAGAGAACTGAAAGGAGAAAGAATGGATGGACAGGACAGCAAGATGTCAAGAAGCAGGATCTGTAGAAGAGAGTACGGAGATATGACAGGATCAAGAAGTGAAGCATCAGGTGAGGGGAAAGATTAGGGATGGGGATCATAAAAGTGAAGACCAAATGCAAACAGTTCTCAAACTCCAGAGAGTTAGAAGCCCTAAAGGCCTGTGCCACAGAGGGCCTACTTCTAGAGACTCCTCTAAAATCTTGGGTAAATTAATAGAGGATCAATCAGAGACAGTGAACTAAGTGTATGAATAACTTTTAGATATACTTCTTTCTCCACTACTGCCCACGACCTCCATCTTAGGATGTCTTTGCCACTCCCAACCCCTTGTGTTTGGAATGACCAGACATAGAAGCTGAAGCAGTCAGTCATTTGAAGACCTTTGAGGATGAGGGTCATAATAAACTGGTTCTTCTAGTTCCCTTATCCCTTATTTCTCCAATTTAGCTATTGTCAACTGACCTTTTCCCCTGCTTCCCCTTCCTATACTTTTATCCCCTTTCAGTACTATCCTATCAACTTTTAGTACTTATCCTTCACTGACTTTCTAATTCATTACCCAAAAGGAATAAAGGAACCACTGGAGAGAAGGGAACATGTGCCAGTCAAGTCAAACTACCACCACCAACTTGACCACTATCATCCCTTATACCCTTATGGAGATACTTAGAACCTGGAGCCCAAAAATCACCAGTACTCTCCAAATCACCAGTCTAGTCCCCACAGCCATTATTGAGGGAAAAAAAATCACTATGGAATGGGGGCCACCTTACCTATCATCACTTCACAACTGCTGACCAATGGCAATCAATGGGAAGATAGGCATAGAAGTCTTGAGAACGGTGGCATTTCCCAGACTACTGATCCTGCCTGTAGCCAGGCCTCAAAGACATCATTTAATGAAGTAACTCCTGTGAAGAAGGAGTCAGACAATCCTACCAATCAACTTGCTACCCAGAGGGTAGACAAGTCAGCTTAGCTAAAGCAAAAGAATATACCGATGGAGAGACAGAAGCCAGCATGACTAAAGTCAAACCACAACCTCCTTGATTACCATCTTCCCTTAGACCCTTGTGGAGATAATTCAGGATCTTGAACCCAGGAGCCTTTGAAATATCAATACTTCCAGTTCTTTGATGAGAATCTGAAATCATCACAACCAGTTTATGTAGTTTCTTACTACCTTCCTATTTATCTTGAATTGATTTTCCCTTAGCCTTCTTGTCCTTTCTTTTCTAGTCCAAAGTCCTTGGCACTGTCAAATAGTTTAACATTAGAAACTAGTAAGATCTTATGAATGGAAATAGCATTAAACAAGAAGTATCATGTGATGGCTTTTTAGAAAATCCCAAGGAGTCAGAAAAACCCTAATTGAGACAATAATTTAGCAAAGTTGTAAGCTACAAATTAAATCCTCAAAAATCAATAGCATTTCTATGTAATAATGATGACAAAATGAAGAAACAAAAGAGAAAGTTATTTACTATTCCAATTAACTACAAAATGTATAATATATATATATATGTATATACAGAGAGAGAGAGAGAGAGAGAGAGGTCAAATTCTCAAAGCACACACGCAGAAAAAGACTTATAATAGGCTTAAACACAAAGTGATCCTAAAAGAAATAAAGAACAACATAAATAACTGGAAGAATATTCAGTGCTTGTGTTTATATTGTACCAATATAGTAAAAATTAATTTCTATTTTTAATGCTATGCCAATAAAATTGCCAAGAAGATACTTAACAAAGCTTGATAAAATAATAACAAAATTCATTTGGAAAAACAAAAGATCTAGAATATCAGTGGAAATGTTGAAATGAAGCAAAATTGAAGAGGGAGTAACACTTCCAGACCTAAAACTACATTATAAAGCAGATCATTAAAACTATCTGGTGTTGGTTGATGAATAGAAAGACAAATCAATGGTACAGACTAGAAAAGGGAGATTCAGAAGCAATAAAAATCAATTACTCAGTGTTTGACCTAGTAGAAAACTACAAATTACCTAGGGAAAAACTCTTGATTTGATAAAAATAGTCTGATAGAAATTAGACCTAGGTCAACATCTGTGTACTTCACAATCCATTCTAAATGGATATGTGATTTTAATATTAAAGATCATACTATTAAAAAATTAAACAGATCATATGCTTCTTACAGCTAGGTGTAAAAGATGTATTCTTAAATAAACAAGACCATAGTAATTACAAAAGGATAAAACAGATAACTTTGACTACTTGAAAATGAAAAGCTTCTATACCAACAATATTCATGAATCTAGGATAAAAAGGATCAATTAGGGTAAGATTTTATATCAAATTTCTTTGATAAGGGTTTGATGTCTAAAATATATAAACGATATATATATGTGTATACATACATATATATTATATATGTATATATTAGATTTTTGCAAGGCAATGGGGTTAAGTGACTTGCCCAAGGTCACCAAGGAACAAACTCCCAAACCATGTAATCAGCTCGTTTAGATTCAATTACAAAATATCTGGAGAAATATTCAGTACTCATAGTTAGGCTGTGCCAATATAATAAAAACAATAATGCTACTAAAGTTAATTTACACTTCTAATGCTATACCAATCAAAATACCAAAGGGAAACTTTACAGAGCTTGATATAATAAAATTCATTTGGAAAAAAACAAAAGATCTAGATTCTCAAGGGAAATTGGATTTGTATATATGAGTAATAACCATTCTCTATTTAAAAAATAATGGGGCAGCTAGGCGACAATGGATAGAGTGCCAAAACTAGAGTCAGAAAGATCTGAGTTTGAATATGGCCTCAGACACTTACTAGTTCTGTGATCCTGAGCAAATCACTTAACCCTGTTAGTCTAAAATAAATTGGAGAAGGAAATGGTAAACCATTCAGATATCTTTGTCAAAAAAAAACAAAAACAAAAATAAAAAATCAAATAGAGTCAGGAAGAGTTTGACATGACTGAAAAATGATTAAACAACAAGAAGAACAATAATAAAAATATTGTTAAAAGACATGAAGAGGGGTGGTTACATGGCTCAATGGATAAAGCATTGGTCTTGGAGTTCAAAACCAGGGGCTTAAATCTGGTCCCAGACACTTTATAATTACCTAGCTGTGTGGCCTTGGGCAAGCCACTTAAACCCGTTGCCTCGCAAAAACCTTAAAAAAAAAAAGACATGAAAAGTTTTCAAAAGAGCTGTTAGATATTAGCAATTGCATAAAAAAGTTCCAAATAATTAATAAGTGGTCCTATCCCCTTTGATACTTTTTTCCTCAAACAGCTACAAGATCTAATCAAACCAAACCTTTTTGTTTGCTTTGCCAGCCCTGGCTCCTTCTTACCTTGATTTCACTGTCTTTTTCTGTTCCTGTCTTTTGAAAAATTTTAGTTGGATAGCTAATATGGGAATGTTTTGCATGACTGCTCATGTATAAACTACTTCAAATTGCTTGCCTTTTCAAGGAGAGGAGAAGAGGAAGGAAGGAAAGAAGGAGACAATTTAGAACTCAAAAATTTAAAAAAAACAAATGTTAAAAATTTGATTACTTGTAATTGAGAAAAAATAAAAATTCAATGTAAATTTAAAAAAAGAAAGAAAAATCTTACTTGACTGATTCAAGCTCTGTATAGTCACTATCTTCTCTTTCAATACTTCAGTACTTTCTTTTAGAATTTAATTCCCTAATTCTTGGACTGCTCACTCTATAGAATTTCAGGCAATGAAATCCCACTTATTTTTACCTTGATCCTTCTTAAAAGTGTCCCTAAGATGTGGGAGTATAGTAAATAAGCTTCCCTCAATTTCAACTCAAATTCTAAGATGAAACAGTCACTTTTCTCCAGTGTACTCAATTTCTACCCCAGCAACTAGTCCTCCCCCGCTAGGAAGAATCAGATCCAGAATAGAATTTCCTTTTGTTGGCTCCTCCTTGAAAAGTATGAAATTATCTTTAAGACAAATCAAGAAATTATTAGCTGCTCTGCTTTTAGCAAAGAGGGAAATTGGGGGAGGGGGTTCTGACAGGTACCCAGAGAACTTGAACTCCCCCATCTCTATTTATATCCTCCTTCCCAATCAGAATTATGATCTGCCTGTCAACATATTCATCTAGTTTCTCTTCCTGTCCAAGTGGTCTGCAGTACTCCAATAACAAAATTTTAATCCTCTAGGAATTTTTTTTATCATAATTTCTCACAGTTCAGTTTATTGATGTAGATCCACAAGTATGGTCATACATAAGTAGCCAAGTCAAGATTTCAACCCTGTTCTCATTCTAAATCCAACACTCTTTCCACTACACCTTAGGTTCTGAGAAGGCAGTAGTCCTCTACTTTTGACCTTTGTCTGTTCTGTGCCTTTTAGATATTCTTTCATTAACATAAGACTAGAATATGGCTCTAGAAGTGTCTATATGACACTAAATCTCAGTGATGGCCAAATTTGCTTCTTTGCCCAAGTTGTTTATATTTCTTGTTAGCCTTGTTTCCTGCATTTGTATATACTTTTAAGCCATGACTTAGACTGCTAGTTCTTTTCTTAGATTTTTGTCTTCTGAGTATTTCTGGATGGTTCTGTTCTTTTTCTGTTCTTTTTTTTTAAATTATTTAGATGTTGTTCATTCATTTGTTATTTTTTCTGACTCTTTATGATCCCATTTGGGTTTTTCTTGGCAAAATTACTGGAATAGTTTGCTGTTTCCTTCTCTGGTTAATTTTATAGATGAGGAAATAAGGCAAACAAAGTTAAGTCACTTGCCTAGGGTCATAGTCAGTAACTGTCTAAAGCCAGCTTGGAACTCAGGTCTTCCTGTCACCAGGCCCGGCACTCTATCAACTGTACACCTAGTTGCCCTTCTTACATTATAGATACAACTCTAGGGATATGAATATATGATATTCTTCCCAGATCATGGTTAGATGCATTCTGGACAAGAGTTATTTCTGTGTTTTACTCCTTGGACAAGAAATCCAAATTCTGTTCTCATACACTTACTTCTCTTTTTTGGGGGGGGTATTTACAAGTCAATGGGGTTAAGTGATTGCCCAAGGCCACACAGCTAATTTAGTATTAAATATCTGAGGTCCTTTGAACTCAGTTCCTCCTGACCACAGAGCCAGTGATCTATCCACTGTGCCACCTAGCTGCTCCCACACATTTACTTCTTAACCCTGGGGATGTCCCTGCCCCAAGGCAATTTGAGATAACTTATAGGAATCCTGAACAAAGAAAATGTCTCAATTTATTGAAATAGAGTTTTGGATTAACATTCTAGTACAATATTCACTTAATATTTACTAGAACTACTCATTTCCTTCTTTGACCAATTCCTCTAAAAGAAATAGACAATATTTTAAAATTTTTATTTATTTAAGGCAATGGGGTTAAATAATTTGTCCAAGGTCACACAGCTAGGCAATTATTAAGTGTCTGAGGCCATATCTGAACTCAGATCCTCCTGACTCTAGGGCCCATACTCTATCCACTGTACCACCTAGCTGCCCCCAAGAAATGAACAATTTTTAAAAACCAGCTGGGCTTCAACCAAGGGAGTTTAGTTATAAATAGGTAATTATTAAATGTCTGAGGCCAGAATTGAACCCAGGTACTCCTGACTCCAAGGCCGCTGCTTTATCCACTATGCCACCTAGCCACCCCACTACATTTTTTAATAGAGTAAACTTGCCATTCTCAGTCTTCTCAGGAATCTGATCCTTTCCTGATCTGATTTGTTCAAATCAAACTTACCTTGTGGTGTGCTTATAAAACCTTAATATAAAGTTAAATCTTTCTTAAAATTACCTTGAATATATCCCTTTAAAGGAATTTCAAGTAACAGAGAAGAATTTGTTTTTAGTGAGAAAGCTTACTGATACCCATGACTTCTTACTATAAATGAGTTCTAACCCTGGTTTTAGAGATGTGATCCTAGACAGGTTGCTTAACCTCTCTGATTGTAGCCACTTCTTAAAACAAGATAAAAATACCTAGTACCTCAGTTATCATGAGGTTCAAATCAAACTCAAATCAATCAATGAAGATTTTTTTCCTAGATAAAAATAAACTTGCCTCTTTTAACCTTACTTTGCTGTTTTTTGCCTTGTCTACTCATTTATATAGGAGAGAAGAGGTTTAATAATGGAGAACTGACAGACCCTGACTTGAAATGAAGGCATTTAGATGTGGTCTAGCCATCCAAGACAAATAGGGAGGCAGAGTAACCCCCCAGAAATCTAGCAGAGAGACTTAGGGTCGGGAGATAAATAAGAGCTGCAAAGATTGATGAGGGCACCAGTGTGATCTGCCCTGTGTTCGAAAGCACTTGGAGTTGTAGGCATAGAATCTTAAACTGAAGACAGAAAAAATCTCTAGCCAAGATTGAAGGAAAAAAGAATCATGATTGAGGGACAAACAAACAAACCAGGAAGGTTTTTGGTTTTTTCCTAAATATGCTGGTTTTATGGCTGAGTTAGTTGTGTTGCCAATAAATAAATAAAAATTAAAAATGAAGACAGATCTCTCTCCTCTCTCTCTCAATCTCAGTCTCTCTCTCCCCTCTCCCCCCTCCCCCCTCTCTCTCTCTCTCTCTCTCGTCTCTCTCTCTCTCTCTCTCTCTCTCTCGCTCTCGCTCTCGCTCTCACTCTCTCGTTGATTCTAGTTGAAACCACAGCTGGAAGCAGAGCTCAGTCACAGCTGCATGGCCAAGGGAAGTCTGCATGAGCAGCCAGTGGAGACTATTTATCCACAAAGTGCAACAAGTACATAGAGAAAAGTTATCTGGTCTAGTGCAGCAGGACCAAGATAAGTCTGCCAGAGACCTGCAAGAAGCTGGCTCGGTAGGAACAGCAGAACGGCATCACCAGGAAACATTATTTAACCCTGAAGATTCGATATCACCGCAAAATATCATTAACTCTGAAGACTTGAGACTAGTTGTCATTCTGTTACAAACGTCCTTAACACAGGTGTTACTGTGGATTATTCTCTTTTATTAATATTTTTAACTCAACTTTAAGTGCTTAGAGACATCCAAAATGTCCTGAACCCCAAAACCAACAAGAAATGCTGGAGATGGCAACAAGAAATTTGAGATTCCTCTAGGTGCTGGATACACCCAAAATATTCTTGTGTTTTGGGTTTCCTTCATGTGATTCATGGGGGACTTGTATGCATAAAATTTTGGCAAAATCCTATATAATGTAAATCTTCCAGAACCTAGAGAGTGGAATCATCCCATCTTTCTGGTTCTCTCCTTTACCAAATCACCTAACAAATTTCTTTCTAAAGCTATTTCAGGTTTGGGGATTTGTTCTCTAGAACAAGTTACCTATGAGTATATTCTGCATAGGCTGCTTTTGGTCTCACATGTTCTCTCTCTCTCTCTCTCTCTCTCTCTCTCTCTCTCTCTCTCTCTCTCTCTCTCTCTCTCTGCAAGGCAATGGGTTTAAGTGGCTTGCCCAAGGTCACACAGCTAAGTATGCATTAAGTGTCTGAGGCCAAATGTGAACTGAGGTCCTCCTGACTCCAGGGCCAGTTCTCTGTCCTACTTAGCTGTCCTTCACATAATCTCTTTGAGTGCCTCTCCAAGGGTGTAAATATGTTTTCCCAGATGTTTCCATTCTTCCCAAAGATGATTATGTATGTTTGAGGAAGACTGTGCCCCAGATTTATAGGGAAAATATTTTATTGCTTCTTTTCTTGCAGTGTTCTATCATTAAATGCCTTTGAACCATAAACAAATGACAAAAAAAAATGTAGTGTCAAGAACCATTTCACAATGTCATTTCAACAATAAATAAAATGCCCATAGCACTTTGGTACACAAAAATATGAGAGCTGATTTTAAATAATCTCTCCTGACTTATAAAAATCACAGTGGAAAATTATGTTGTTTAATCATAGACTTGAGGAAAGTGTTGAATTTCAAATGTTAACAGTGTTGATTTCAAATGCATCCTTGTACTATTAGAGCATAATGTTTTAAAAAGTCAAGATGAGCTCCTAAAATGAACCTGGGATTCCCTTCAAATGTAAACTTGTTTCAGTTATCCTTTTCTCCCTTTAAAAGCCTTTTTAATAACTGTAACAATAAAGTTTTCCTTCTATTTTTGAAAAGACCAAGTTTTGTTTTTTTGAATTTTACAGTTTTCCTCCAATCCCACTTCCTTCCCCCCACTCCTCACAGAAGGCAATCTGATAGTCTTTACATTTTTTCCATGCTATACATTGATCAAAATTGAATGTGTTGAGAGAGAAATCATATCCTTAAGGAAAAAATAAAATATAAGAGATTGCAAAATTATATAATAAGTTACCTTTTCAAAAAATTAAAGGTAATAGACTTTGGTCTTTGTTTCAACTCCACAATTCTTTCTTTGGATATAGATGGTATTCTCCATTTGCAGATACCCTAAAATTGTCCCTGATTATTGCACTGATGAAATGAGCAAGTCCATTAAAGTTGATCATCACCCCCACATATCAGCTATTCTAAGTCATATCATTGCTTTTTTTTTTTTAACAAACCATTTGGTTAACAAATTCATGTTAAGGAAAGTCATTTGTCTTTTAAAATACTAGCAAGGTAAACATATAGGTAATCACATTCTTTCATACCATCACATCATTTCTTGGTAGGAAAGAGAATCCTTTAAATGCCTAAGACCTCTTTAGAAAACTAATAAAGACAAAAACACTAGTGGGTGAACCATTCACATGAACCAAGGTTTTGAGTGACTCAGGGTCCTCAGAACCTGAGGGATGTACTACGTGAGTATGGGGGTGTATGGTTCTCAGGTGCTACAAACATTAAAGAAGTTGATAAATTGTAAAATTCTATATACTAAATTAAGGTATCATTTTTAAATTTTTTATTCACTTTCCATTGGATAGCTCTGCTTATTGTAAATGCGAATGCTGCTTTTCTATTTGTGAAGCATTTTATTAGAGATCTTTTTTTTTTTTAGTTCTTTAACATAATTCTGATTTCCAGATGAGGTAAATCAAGTTCAGAAAAAGAAACATTTTTTAGGGATTTTTTTTTTTGCAAGGCAAATGGGGTTAAGTGGCTTGCCCAAGGCCATACAGCTAGGTAATTATTAAGTGTCTGAGACTGGATTTGAACCCAGGTACTCCTGACTTCAGGGCCGGTGCTTAATCCACTGTGCCACCTAGATGCCCCCCATTAGGGGTCTTAGTTTGCCATTTCCTTCTCAGGCTCATTTTATAGATGAAAAAACTGAGGAAAATAGATTTACATGACTTTCCCAAAGTCATTCAGCTAAAAAGTGTCTGAGGTCAGATTTGGGCTCAAGATGGAGAAAAACTAAGAACTACATTTTGTATCTTGGTCAAACAGGCCAACATCAGACCTAGCATCGGGAAGATCTGAGTTCAAATTCAGATTCAAGACACTTACAATCTGTATGATTCTGGGCAAGTCACTTAACTTCTATTTGCCTCATTGTCTCATCTGTAAAATTGGGACATGCTAGAAAAGGAAATGGCAAACTACTCCAGCATCTTTGCCAAAATCATATGGAAAAAGTCCATGGGATCACATAGTCAGACAAAGCTAAACATTATCATCATTACCACCCTGACTAAGAGTGGTATATTCCTGCATCCCTTGGGACAACTTTTAAAGAAATTAATTGGGCCTAGCTCAGTTATTAAAGCCCCAACAATTAGTGAGCAAAGAATGGTCTATGGATGAAGTAAGAGATTGAGGGAGCATCACCCTCTGTAACTTAAGATGAAGGAAAAATACTATTTTCAACCATTAGTGATATGATATCCAAATTATTTTCAGAAACTAGTGATCCTAGAACAATAGTCACCTATGAAGGTCAAACTGTCAGCCTAATGACCCTATTAAATGGGATGCAACACAACTCCTTTTCTGAGGAGTTGTGGGAAGTTATCTATCCCTTCATAAATGAGGAACATTTGTGTAGTAAAGGGGTAATTGCTACAAAGTCACACACACACAAAAACACACACACACACACACACACACACACACACACACACACGGATATGAAGGACTAAATGGAATTCTACCAGAAATATTTGCATTTTAAAAGAGGATTGGAGAGAAGGCAGTTACTATTACAAAAGAATGAATTACTAATAGTGAAATTTTAGGCATCAATAGAGAACAAACTAGGATTTTTTGGTAGGTTTTTTTGTCTTTTGCATAAGTCTGTTTTAGGGATAAAGCAAATAATTGCTGAAAATCTACATTAAAGAAATTTCATTACATAAATAATGTTATGCCATGCAGAAGAGATTCTACCTATTAAATGGTTGACTCCATCCCTGCTAAGTAGAGTCTAATCATTGCTAGACCCAGCCCAGGGTCTCATGCCCAAAATGTCCTTAAGTGATACTGCCACTTTTATATCAGAGAAAACATTAGAATATAAATATATATGTGTATATATGCACACATACACACACATACATATATATTATATGGACAAATTCCTTTTGGCTAATATGGCAAAAAAGGAAAATACTGGATGCTGAAAGGAATGTGGGAAAACTGGGGCACTAATGCACTGTTGGTGAAGTTGTGAACTGATCTCTTGTTCTGGAAAGCAGTTTGGAACTATGCTCAAAGGGTGATACTTCTATTTGCCTCATACAGCAATGTCATTGTCTATATTCCAAAGACATCCAGAAAAAGGAGAAAGTATCTATTTGTATAAAAATATTTACAGTAGCTCTTTTTGGGGTGGCTAAGAATGGGAAATCAAAAGTGTGCCCATCAAATGGGGAATGGCTAAATGAGCTATGGTATGCTCTAAGAAATGACAAGCAGAATGATTTTAGAAAAACATGGAAAGACTTACATGATCTGATATGTAAGTGAAGTACAAAGAACCAGGAAAATGTTATACAGAGTAACAGCAATATTGTTTGATGAAGAACTGTAAATAACTTAGTTGTTCTCAGCAATACAATGATCCAAGAAAATTCCAAAAGACTAGTGATGAAACATATTATCTGCCTCCAGAGAAAGAACTGATATTATTTGGCTACAGACTGAAACATGCTATTTCTCACTATTTTCTTTTGTTGCAGTCTTCTTGTACAAAATGACTAATATAGAAATGTTTTACATGAATTGCACCTGTATTACCTGATTGTTTACCATCTGGGATGAGGGGACGGAGGGATAGATTTTGGCACTCAAAACTTTTAAAAAAATGGAAAAAAGTTAATCAAGTACACAGGAGGGAAAAATACTAGCAACAGAAAAATAAAGAGAACTTTTTGAATTAAAAAAAGAATTTTATATATATATATAAATATAAAATCTTGCAATTGACATTTCCTTTGGACAGAAAAAAATGTGCACGTTGACTAAAAATATAAAAATAAAGGATCAGTCACAAAACAATTGAAAATTAATGTTGCTGGGGGTGATGATAAACCTTGATGGACTTGCTCATTCCATCAGTGCAACAATCAGGGACAATTTTGCGCTATCTGCAATGGAGAACACCATCTGTATCCAGAGAAAGAACTGTGGAGTTTGAACAAAGACCAAGGACTATTACCTTTAATTTAGGGAAAAAATACATTATCTTATTATGTAATTTTGCTATCTCTTATTCTTTATTGTTCTTCCTTAAGGATATGATTTCTCTCTCATCATATTAACTTAGATCAATGCATACACCCTGGAAACAATGTAAAGACTAACAGACTGCCTTCTGTGGAGGGAGGGAAGCAAGATTAGGGGAAAATTGTAAAACTCAAAATAAATAAAACCGTTCTTTAAAAAAATTAATGTTGCAAAATTACAAAGAACAACAATGGCCCCAAATAAGAACTATGAGAAGACACTCCAATGCAGAGGGATGGGGGTGGGGTAGATGAGAAGACACTCCACAGATGAGGAACAATGTCTATATAGTCAGATTTTTTTTTGTATTGATCGATTTTTCTTTTTCTTTTTTTATTGTTGCTATAATATGGGAAAGCTCTCTCCAGTGGGAATTTCAGGGATACAGAGAAATTTGAAAATATAAAGACAAGCTATGAATAAAAATTTATTTTCAAAAAAACATTTTCCTTAGATGAGATTTCCTCTCTATCCCCCCCCCACATTGTGCCCCACCCTCAAGAAAAACCTATTTCCCAGCACAAATGAAAGGCATACACAAAGTATTGAACTGTGACAGAGGAGTTGTCAAAATATGAATAAAACCAATGATTAATCATCTTTGAGGTTTAAAAAATGACCAAGTTTAGTCCGTTTCCCTCACTGTTTTCACTTTACTTTTCAGTCCTTCATGGAGAATTATGGCTATGTTCCTATCTAGTTCAGAGGTGCCACCCAGAAGAGAAATATGAAGCAATTTAGGATACCTGAGAACAATTATTGCTTTAGATTTATGGATCCCTTGTTCACATGTATCACAAAAGTCTTTTCTGCCATCAAAATAAGCTGTGGTGGGCCCTCATCAAATGTGACAGGGTGTTTTTTTACACAAACACTGTATTTGGTAAATGTCACCCAAACAAATCTGCGTCCTGGTTTGAAGCTTGGGGATGAAAACTGAAAATCTATCAGGGGGAAAAAAATGACACATTCTAGGCTGATTGGTGTCAATCCATCAGCCTCCAGAAAGCACTGGGATGATTGAATGTTTCTAGAGAAACCTTATCATAATAGAATCAGAGTCATTGGTTTTCTTCAGGTTACAGAGGGGCAGTTACCATGCAGCTGTTCAAGGAGCAAAGCTTCTAAGATGGATGTTTTATTTTCTCACATCATCTTCCCTGACATTCTAGCTCCTAGACCCTTCAGGTCTAGGCCCTGCAGAGAACTTGACCCAGGGAACCTAGGGAACCTACTCAACTCTGGAAACCTTATGTTGGGGTCCCACCATCATCCCACCATATCACTCACCCAACCTAGCCTGACAAACATGCCTCCTAAACAATCCACCTGGACCTGGCCATTTTACCATCCATCCAGCCTACCATGTTTGAACATCCTACCCCAAACTTCCTGGTTCTAGTACTAGAATCAAATCAGTAAGTCTTACTGGTGGTACTAGTAAGTACCACCAGAAAAGTACTCTCTAAAGACTCCATTCATTTTTTAATTGTTGCTTAGCTGGATCTGACCCTTTGTGATGCTCATGGACTTTGCTATGAGATTTTCTTGGCAAAGATAATTCAATAGTAGGTTAAGGAAAAGAGGTTAAATGACCTACCCAGAATTACACAGCTATTGGTGCAGCTAGGTGGCACAGTAGATAGAGCACTAGTCCTGGAGTCAGGACTACCTGAGTTCAAATCCGGTCTCAGACACTTAATAATTACCTAGCTGTGTGGCCTTGGACAAGCTACTCAACCTCATTGCCTTGCAAAAACAAACAAAAAAAATTACACAGCTATTAAGTGTCTGATGTCGGATTTGAACTCAAATCTTTGACTTCAGGTCCAGGACTCTGTCCACTTCCTTAATATTCCACTTTGGCATCTTGCCATCAAACCAATCAAGGTTGACCATGCTCCCCAACCCTTTTCAGTTCTCCTGCTGTAACTCAATCAGCACCTCCACCATCCCTAGAAAGGGTCTTTCAAGCAGCTCACCTCCACATGTTTCCTGTGAATGATGAAAAAAAACCTTCCTGGGCTACCAGTCTCCTTCAGGTGTTGATATAAATAGAAGGTACAAGTTGCTTGAAAGCATAGATAGTCTTACTTTGTGTATGTTTCCCCAGAGCTCAGCATGAATATTAATTATTTAATACATCCTCTTTTCACTTAATTTTTCTTGCTGCAGTTGTTTAGGTGACTAAGGTGTTAAGTAGCCTCTGTAACCTAGCATTTCAGCAATTATTCCACCGCATCTATGTAGCCTTTGCTTGGTTAACTTTGTCCAGGCAGCTAAATTATACTGTGACTTTAGGGAGACATTTTGCAAATGTTTTTTCTCCTTTCTGTTTTAAATTATTCTTTTGTAGTGAAATCCTGTCCATTGCTATTATTGCAAGTACCCCCAAGAGGTAATGAATGCAAATGTGTATTTATTACTAGAGTATACTCTAAAGTTTTTGTTCTTTTTAAATAACCCATAGAGGGCACTTCAATAGATTTCATTCTAATCCTGTTTTGTGTATTGTGAGGTTCTCCCTACCCCTAGCCCAGAGCAGTAGATTTCCTGCAGTTTGCAATGAAAAGTGCCTTGTACTATCTGCTCCCTTTTGATACATTTTTCTCTTGTGGAGAACATTTCAAAACTGTTGGATAAAGGCAATAATGGAACCAGTGCAAATTTAGGTTTTAATAAAGAATTCAGTACAGAATGTTCTATAATGGCTCTTGCAAACCTAGTTTAAGAAGCTATCTTTGAGCAATAACTAGTTATGTGTTTCTTAAATGGTATGAAAATACCAAAGCAAACAGGTAATCAAAATGACAGGTTATCTACTGGTGGAAAGAGGGAGGACTGTATGTATTAAAAAGAAAAGTGTGACTTTTTTAATGTTTAAAATATATTACAAAAAAATAATCTGCTAGTGATAGAATTTGCTCATCTAACAGATTAAGAATCCCAACATCCACAATGTACAAGAGACATCAGAAGCAGGTACATTTGAACAAATGACCTCTCAGACTTTTGGGAAGTCTTTCATCAAGACTCAGGCTGAAGGAAATACCTCTTCCATGGAGGACTCTCATACCATAGTTCCCCATACCCTCCCTTGTTCAAATTTTCAATCACCTATGTACATTTTGATCCCTACACTAAACCCTCCATAGCCCAAGCTCTCAGTAGTAAATTTTCCCCCTTTCCATGCATACACACCAGCATATAATAAATGGACATTAGGTTGATATTTTTAATTTCCATTTGGAGGTCCAAGACTTATAAGGAGCATAACAATGTGTTATATTTAGCTGCCTTTTCCCTTTTCCTTGCCTGTGTGAGGCAGTCCTCCTAGCTCTCATTTAGCTAGATATGTGAGATCTTCTCAAGGAAGATCTAACCAACTCTCTCCCTTCCCCCGGTCCCCAACCTGCAGTGGTTTCCTTATTACTTCCTCAAATAGAACACCTGTTTGGCTTTTTAAGTTCTTCACTACATAGTTCTGTTCTACTCTTCCTGCCTTCTTAATCTTTATTCTCCTCCCTACCCACTTTTCACATAATATTCTAAGCCTTTTCTCACAAGAATCATTCCATTCCCCAACCCCACCAAATCTCCCCCCCCTCCACCCCCCTATAGTTAGGTGATTGGGGTGGGGTATACTACATTCAGATGCTTAACTAACCCTATGACTGGGGGTGAAACACTTAACCTGTTTGCCTCAGTTCCCTCAACTGTAACATGGGGAAACAGAGAGTTGTTGTTAGAATCAAATGAATTATTTGTAAAGCAATTATTTACAGAGCAACTGTCATATAGAGTACATACTAAACACTTGTTTATTAAATTGCACAATAAACATTTGTTATTTTCCCCAACTCTGCTTTTTCTGCTTATCCTTGTCACTTGTTTTTGGCTTCTCCCAGTTTCCGTTAAGTCAGCTCAAATTTTACCTTCTTTAGGAGGCTTTCCAAGTCACTCCCCATCTTCCTTTTGAAATGAACTTCTACTTACATCTTATCTATTTTTTTCCATGTGAGCTATTTGAGGGCAGGGATTTTGTTTTTACCTTTCCTTGTACCTCTAGAACTTGACGCGGATACCTTGAACATAGGAAACACTTTTTGAGTGTAGAGCTCATTTCCTTCCCTTCAAAACAGGAAAGCAGGCCTAAATTAACTCTCATGTTGTTATTCTACACAGTTACTAAATCTAGAAACCAAGGTGATTTATATTTGTGGCCACTCTTCTAAATCCAAGATTGGATGGTTTAATAAAATTCTTAGGAATAGAACATTTCTTACACTTAATTGAATAAAATTAAGTAGGCAATGTATTGTTAAAAATTATAAGTCAAAAGGATTTCTGGAATTATATATAGGAAAGATCCCACAGGAATCTCAGAACTACAGAAATCAATTTTATTAAATTTGGGAGCCACAGATTTTTTGTACAATGAGAAAATTGTAAAAGAAGCAGAATGCAGTGAGGAAAAAAAATGGGAAAAAAGTAACATTGGTATGCTAAAATTCAACTAAGGGTAATTGTAACATCGAAAACAAAGTTTCTGATGGTGTCTTCCTCATTAAAATGTAAGTTCCCGAAGGACATCTTTTCTATTGGTATTCTCAGTTTAATAAATGTGAAAAATGTGAAAGCACTAATGATCATTAGATAAAAAGCTGAAATAAATTACCTGGCTCAGAAATAAAAATTAAAACAAAGTAACACATATATTCTAAGGGTAAACAAAAGGAATTCAACCATAATTCACACATTATAATTAAAATAAAATCTCAAAAAAAGGCCACAAAAGAGCTAACATTAAAAAAACTCAGGTAGCTAAGAGGGCTATAGAAGTACAATAATTAAGATCAATTATAAATGACCAGTTCAGTTTTTCCTTTGAGAAATGAAAAATTTCTGACCAATTTTTCTCCTAATCAATGATACTGAAAAGAAAGATTCAAGTGTTGGGAACTTTAGTGCATTTAAGGCAGTTTATTAACATGGCAAATGTTGACAATGTTAAGCTCTTTATGTCTCTGAAATGCTTTTTTACGATGTCATATTCATTTTATTCAAAAAAATATATTAAATACTCCTTTGTCTAAGGCATTATAGCCTTATTTAACTCATAAAAATCTTGTTAATGCTTTCACCAGTATATATAAGAATGCATTAATCGAAGAGTATTTTACTGGTGATCCCAGAGACTATCTGCATTTTTCTAGAAACTTTGACAGGCATTTAGGGTAATGATAAACTACTCACATGTACATAGAGCTTTACAAAATACCTTTTTTACAATATTTCTACGAGATAGGAAGTAAAAGTATCATGGCTTAGGGAGGTTTAACTGACAACTCAATCAACATGTTAGGAAATGTGGAGTCAGGAATTGAAACTAGACCTTCTAGGTCCTGATACTTTACCAAACTTCATCTATTGATGATTCAATGAAAACTGATATGCAACATAGACATCTAACAAGCTGAAGGATCAAAGAGATCTTCCTAGAAATTTTGTTTCTTTTTTTTAAAAAAAATTTAATTTATTTATTTTGAATTTTATAATTTTTCCCCTAATCTCCATTCCTCCCCCCCCACCCCTACAGAAGGTAATCTGTTAGTCTTTACATTAGCAATGTTATTTCTGTGAGAAAGGGACAAGAATATGATTAAAAGCACCAGAGAATGAGAACAGTCATTAATATGAATCCTGTTGATGGCATGCAGGATAAAATGCCTTATTAAAATAAAATCATTTAAAAGAAATGCCTTATTAAAAAAAACACTTAAAATCATGTAAAGTTGAGGATACAAGAAATTTATTTTTTTTATTCAATTTTAAAGGTCCCTTTTTAAACAAACAAAAAAAGGATGGTAAAGTTCTCTTAGGACACTGGTTTATTCATTTAACATTTTCTCCATCACACCATTCTTCATTATGAAATCACTAAAGCAGAAAATCATTACAATACTTGCACAGTGTCACTACTAGCTGCATCAATGTTGACTTGTATAAAACTATAAACAATACAAATTCAATATAAGACTCCCTTCAAGGGTCTCTCAACTGGCTAGATATACAAAGCAGAAGAAGTCTAAAGCAGAATATACTCCCAAAGAGTGGAGGAGGAAGGGAAGAAAAATCCAACATGTATCAAAAACACTTAAATTGAAATACTCTGACCTAACAAATTCTACAAACAACAGTAATTTTCATTGTATATAAAGTAAACTGTGCTAACATCCCTTCAGTGGGTGATCTATGGTAAAGTATTATGCACATAAAATAAAAATGCAAGATAAAAATATTCTAAAACATAGGATTAACTCCAGGCTATATCTGTTTGAAACTGAACATGGGGCTGTGACCCACTCTACTTCATTCAAATCATATACCAAATATTTTATTTAGTAATTGACACCAAAGAGTGGACTATACATGTCCAATTAAATTTTATCATGTGAAAGGTGAAAAACTCATTTTCAAGTGTCACTAAACTCAAGACAAAAGTCCTTTCCTCCACATAAACAATGCAAATTGCTATGAGACATCTATTCTAAGCTTGAAATAGTTCAGACCTTTCAAAAGGAAAGAGTATGGGTCTTCTCTTACTATATGCTCAACTAGAAAAGTAAATGAAAGCTTTTTATAGCTATGCCCAAGCATAATTAACTAAAGAAAATAATTAGAACACTTATTTTTGGCCTCTCAATTTCTATCTCCATTGTATATAACTCAGTTTTTACAGGAAAAATATCAATTTGTGGTACTACTATTAGGCTTGGTGACCAGTAAAGGTTAAAAAGGAACTTAATTCTGAAAGAGCATCCCACTGTAATAATACTTAGTCACTAAGTCCCACTCATGCAACAAACTAAGACTTCATTTTAACTAGGAAACCGTCAAATAGAAGCTTTACTTTTCCCAATAAATCAAAGTGTAAAAGTGATAGTTGTAGCATTCCTTTCCAAATTAATGCTATATGGTTATTTCCTCTCAAAAAAGTCAGTCAACAACATGAATCAATGTGTTTCAAATGAAGAAAATACATTGATTTTTAAGAACCATGATAAAGGTGCATTGTGCCCAAGATAGTATTATCATATTTCTCCTCCACTTTAACAGAATTGGAATGCTCAACAACACTATTAAGTTCTGGGATGCTCTCAGCTGTGTCCCCAAACCCATGGTAATGTCCATAGTGCAAATTATCTCCAATATCATCTAACCAGGAAGGTCTATTAGCTACACAGCTACTTGGGCTCCCATTCAGGTGAAGAGAACCACACATATCAGGAGAAATGTTCATAGTCTTTTCTGATTCTTCAGCACCATTAACAGAGGGAGTTTTCTGGCTATTTGCAAAAGTCAGTCCTGGAATTAATCCACTGCTAATTCCATTAGGTGCTGTTAAGCATTCTCCATTCCTGTTTTCCATCCCATTGAGCTGTGTCGTGGAAGGGAAGTCCAACTGTCCATTGGTGGCATATCCACTTGTCAATGTATTCAAAACGGAGCTACTGCTATTCATATCTGCATTAAGAAATACACCTGTCACCAAAACTCAGAATCAATGGGGGGGAAAAACATAAATCTTGGCTATGCTTAAATAAAACCTTTTTATTTTTCAAAATCAGATATTTTGTAAGATACTGATAAATTTTCAAGATATCTTGCATAGGTATGTTTAAAAATAAATGACAAAATGGTATAGTTTTGACTGTAATGATTTGAAAAATAACTGCATTTAAAAGATGTGTGGTCAAATTAAACTTTAAGTCTATCATTTACTTACTCTACAAAGTAGTCTTAAAACCATTTTTAGTTTCTTAGAATAATTGGTTTTGGGGTCATTCTCTGCTTTACTTGAAAAATTCCTTGCAAAGTAAATTCTATCAAAGTAAAAAAAATCTGATAAAAAAAAAAACACTTCAGATTTTCACTAGAGAGATCTTTACCTGGGTTCAAGCCCAGTCTTAGAAAAGTAATGGTATTGTCCCTTAACTTCTTAGTGCCCCTGCCAACTTTAAGGCTACAATTCTGGCAGATCTGCATTGGTAAAGGGAGTTATCTCATCTACTGGTTCCCAAAGTCAATGAAATCACAAGGCCTAACCTTCCCCTTTTCAAGAAAAAAAAAATACAAAATGGTTTGCAGAAAGGATTAAAATGAAGTAACACTTCAAGGTAAGTTGAAACAAATTAATTACTAAAGCTTTCAATAAGAATGTAAGACAATGCAAAAGCAATGTAAAGTGAGTTCAGACTACTAATTTAGGAAAGAGGATATGCAATTTTTAAAGGAATAGTTTTAAGTAACACTCAAAATTGCCATAATCCATATGCAAAATGCCAGGTGACAACAGCATTGGCAGAATGCAAAGACCAGAATGCTTACGAAAGGAAAACATGGAGATATTAATGATATTCATGCAAAAGGTCATTTTGAATAACTAATTCTGATTTTTATTACATTTATCATATTGAGGATACATCAGCCATAGTTCAAAAAAAATAAGTAGGGGAAATACTGATTTTTGAAGTTTAAGACAAAAATTTATTCAGTAAAATATTGATATACTCTTTACAAGTACTGGAATAGACCAATACATATTACAATTCTGTATTTTCTTAGTCAAAAGTATATATGTAGACATGAATACAGAGAATAATTTAAAATTGCTTCCAAAGTGGGACTATTAAGGTTTGCTTCTTAAAGGCTGCTCTACTATCATAAAAGGGAGTCTTACAAGCCCGTTTCAGAGTCTGTTTCTATTAGTTTTTCCACATATTGATGCATTTGATGCATACTTTTACCCTTGCTTAACAGTGCCCTAACAAAGAGCATATTTTCAGTTTTTCCCAATCTAAATACTTTTCTACATTGCATATTAATGCTACATTTTCAATCTCTCTTCCCCTCATCATCAACAATGCCCCCCATCTTACCCCTTTCAAAAAAATAAAGGATGAAGAGGGAAAATTTGTAATATTCCAACAGTCTTCAATTTTTGTCTGTAACAAGTTTATAAGCTTTTTAAAGGTAAAAAATACATTAATCAAGAGCACTGTTTGCATGAAATTTGCTAAAATAGCTTAAATACAGGAAAATGGATACTTTCTCTGATCTTTCAAGCTGAACCTAGAGCATAGTGTCTTAGACTAGTGAAAAGAATTTGGATTTGGAGTTGGAAAATTTTGAGTCCCAGCTTTGTCATTCCTGTTGTTTGACAAGGATAAATGATATAATCACACTCATTCTTGGTCTTCTTATCTATAATATGGAGCTAATATTTTCATTCCATAACTCACAGCTAAGCATAATATAAATATAGCTGCTATTACTTAAATTTAATAGTAAATAGCGACCTATGCTAAGTAGTAGTAGTAATAATAGTAACAATAATATATAGAAGTATTAACAATATATGTAAGTATTAACAATAAGAAGTCCCCAAATACTAGGCCATTTTGTCTCAGGGTTGACAACTACATAATTTTCAAAAATAAAGCCACAACTTTTCCTTAAAGATAAAATCTGGCTATGAGACAGAAGTATCCACTTGAAAGATAAGAGAAAAAAAAAGAAAAAGCCTTAATTCAACTGTATTGTCCAATTAATTATCCAAATCTCTTTAACGAGATGGAAATAGTACACAGTGTAATTGGGTTCCCCAACATAATTAAAACAGCTAGACAACTGCTCAGAAAATTGGGTCTTTGCTTCAAATATAGTTACTTCAATCTGATGAACTTTTTAAAGAAGAAGAAAGGGGAAGGTGGGCAGCCAGTTTTCATAATTTACACAGAATTAAAAGTTGCTATAAAGGAAGTAATATTTTTCTCAAGCAGCTAGGTTAAAGCAAATTAGTTCCAGGGATCAACAATCTAAAAATGCCCAAGCCAAATAATACAAGCCTCTCAAAACACTATCATGAAGGAAAATAAAAATTGCAAACCCACCAGAATCTTGCTTTAACATAACAATAGGTAATATGACAAGACCATTTCAGATCCTGCTCAAAAGGGGTTTGGTTAGTACAGTCAATCCCAAATCTGCCACTTGACATTTTACCATTCTGCTCATTTAATGCTGCCTAATAAAGACCTATACTTCCCTTCTTGCTGCCTTTACCTGCTCATTCCACAGTTTCCACCGATGTCCGAACAGACGAAGGCAACAGCACATACACAGCCCGGATTTTGCCTTATGGCGGATCTGCTTTAAGATGCAGCCTCCAGGAATGCATGGCATCTAAAAGCGGGGCCCACCTGTACCAGAGTGATCTTGTTATAGCAGGGTCTCACCTATACAGGTGTACCTCGCTTTAAGCCAACCCAATATATGAAAATCCAGATTTACACAAAGAGATAAATTAGGGGGCACGTATTTGCTTTAAAAAGGATTCAATATTAGATTCCTTCAGATAGTCAGCCCCTCCCTGCAATTTAAAATATGCAAATTTGATTTATACACTTTTCAGGAATGCATCCATCTACTGCATAAAGTGAGGTAGATCTGTAACATTCCCAATGGCAGCATTCTAGCAAGGCTTCTGGATAGAAGTACAATATACTTATAAATATGAATACTAAAAAATACATTTCAAGTGGCTATTTTACTTAAAGAAGACTAGATAGAAGTTTAAATTAGGCCAAGAGGGCAGAATTTGGTTCTTTTTTCTAATTAGTAGGTCCCTGAAACTTTAAGGGAAATGGTAAAAAACTTATTATTGCTTTAAAAAAAAGTGAAAATCAAAACATATTCTTGGTTTTAGGATTTTTTTTAAAAGAGATGTCAAGGGCTAATAATTTTCTATAACTTGCTAAAAATAATGTGCCTTCTTGCAGAGAGATCTGAGCAGGGTTTGGGGGTTTTTTGGTCTCTACTCTAAACAGGGATTATTATGAAAATGATTTATAATATAAACAAAGTAAACTGCTGGGAAGTCCCATAGGAATAGTTGAAGGCCAATATATCTAACTTACAAAGTTATTTCATTGTTTTCCTTTCTTAAATTTGTTTTATGGAGTAGCTTTGGTATTTATCCAAGTGCATGGTTATATAGATTTTAACTGCCAGTAAACTTGGCTACTATTTAATTAAAGCATCATCCATTTTGGAGTCCCTATCTACTTAAAAAAAAAGATTCCTAGGATTTAGATAATTCCACCTATACAAACTCTGTTTACTAATATACTTATGACTTTCCTTCAGTGTTTTTTTTAATATACTAGAAATATATTCTATTTCCAAAAGGATATATATGTACATATATGTAAATACATACACATATATATATGCTTCTTTTTAAAGTTTACTTTTTTAAAAATGGCTTTCTTGTTAACTCAGAAAACATTTATTCTATTTTTCCAAAGATGCACTTGCTATCTTGAAAAATAACATTAATAAAAATTAGTTTCCATTTCTAAGCATTACACTACATTAATAAAACTGTTTCAATCTTTACCTTTCAAGTATATGGAAAGGCTGAGAAAAGAGCTTTTAATTAAACTAATGTAACAAGATATATTTGTGACAGATCATTTTTAAAATATTCTAGAATACTATTAAGAGATGAATCTGTTACTATTGAAAATTCAAAATGTGAAGTTAACCATTATGACAGTTCTAAGCTTACAAAATCAGACAAAATTTTATGTTTTGCAAATATTTCTTAAAATTCCCCCCCCTTCTTAACTTAGGTTTAAGATTTAACTAAATCAAAATATATTCATTTTTTATGTTTTAATTAATCAAACCTATGGTTATTTCTAGCTATTTTTTTAACACAACTATCTTCAGAGCTGTTTTTATTAAGGTACATATTACTCTGAAAGTAAATTACTACCATTACACTACACGTGTAATGCAAAAAATACTTCAATGTTAAAAAAACCTAAACTTTTTAAAAGATAAAGGCACATTTAGTTTAAGCCTCAAAGCAAAATAGGAAGTGACTTCATGATTATATATATATACATATGTGTATATATATGTGTGTGTATATATATATATACACACACACACACACACATACACACACTAAGTGCGTCAAGAAATGGTCTTTGTGTCTACAAATACCCAAAGGAAAGGGCATTAGAGTTATACAACTTTCCAAGACACAGGACAACAAAGTGCAAAAATTCAAAGAAACCTTTGTATCTCAGAAATAATATGCATACTGATTTTTACAACGACAAGGGGTTTGCATTGATGTAACTGTATAAATTTCTATCTCTTTTGGTCCAATAGAACCACTCTCCTGTTGTTTGATGTCTTCAACCATTTGAATGTTGTTGCAGTTAACAGGAAACTGTCCACTCCCACCTGATACAACAGCAAACTCTCTATCAATGTGCATACTGTCAGCATCATCATCAGCCCCTCCGTTCACTTGTGGTATGGAGCAAACAAAGCTCTGAGCTGTTGAAAAAAAAAACCAAAAAAGGACATGATTTTTGGTTATTCTGCACAAGGAATCAAGACAAATACTCTGATTCAATATTTTTAAAGCATACAGTAGTTTAATGCCTAACATAATTTAAAAAAATTATTACCCTTTAATATCTTGCACTTTACCCTCCTCCTGAACTGCTGGTTACATAGTAATCAACAAGCCATATCATAAGACTAGAAATTCTTTAATAATTTAACTGAAACTTAAACTTCTTGTTAAGTAGCAATACACAATTGGGTTCTACTTGATGGAGTATAATATTTGAAGCGTATCATATTGTGTTTTCATTCCAAGCATTTATTTCCAAAAAAAATACATAACTTTAAACATTCAATAGAAATGATATATGTAAACATTTTCCATTATTTTCTATGATGTTGAGAACCTAGTGACTAAGAATTACTTAAATGATAAAAAATGTTTTTGGGTTTCTGCATTTTTACTTTTATGTTGTAAGTCTGATAATTTTAGACAACTGAGAGATCCAGAAAGAGTTAAGCTAAAATTTCCAATTGAGTAAATGTTTAAGAGTGATTACTGAGTTTTAATTAAGGTTGTACAATGTGTGAACAGAAAGGCAGCATCTATGTGTCACTTTAACATTTGTATAGCACATCAGATACATTATTATTCCTTTTGATCCACATTAACACACATTGTGGGGTAAACATTACAGGTATTGTCATCTCCATTTTACAGATAAAGAACTGATAATAGAGATTGTAATTTTCCTTAGTTACAAAGGTATTAAATATAAGAGGGATCTGAAACCTCTTTCCTGACTCTCAGTCCAATGCTCTTTTATAACTAGTTTCTACCTTTCATCTAGTAGTGCCTTCCTTTTTTTGGTTAGATCTTAATCCATTCCTGAAAAATCACATGGAGTTCTCACATGTAAATAAATGAAAACTGTTGTGACCTAAAAAAAAGTTAACTGGAAGTGAGCAAAATATGGACAGACTATAAGAACAGAAAGGTAGAACTGTAATTTCTTGCCCCTAAAAAATAATTACTCAGTGTGAAACAGAATTTCTATAAAGCACAGTAACAAATGCTATGTAAACATAATGAGCAAACTGGACCCTGGAGAAATGAAGAAGGCACTTTGAAGAATTAGGAGAATACACTGTGGAAAATGATTTAAAGTTGGCTTGTTTTGCCAAATTCTTATCTTCACTTTCTTTTCTTAACCCTACTATACCAGATAGCTGGGGGGGGGGGGGGAAGAAAGGGAAATGCTGATAAATGTAAGTGATATGCATAAACAAAATTTAAAGTACAGGAATAAAACACAAGGTTCAAAAAAAGCACATAGGAGGGAAAAGATCCTATACATGCAATGCTATAATACTGGAGACGTGAATCAGTTAAGCAAAGCATAGAAAGGAGCATAATAGCAGTTTCTAATTATTCCCAAGTCTGTATTAAAATCAACAACAGTGAAGTTAATGTGCAAACAGTTTTAATGAATCAGAAACAAGATTTGTGGATGATTACACCAAAGGAAAAAGAGAAGAGATACAGAGGAATAAATACCAAAATGAAGTGCACAATACAGGAAGAGTAATATTCTTAATTTTGAAAACTGCTTAAAAACATAAAAATCTCAGTTATGTGGAATGGGAAATAGAACAATGTAATGATATAGAGCTAGCCCATTTTTTGTTTTTTTAGTTTTTGCAAGGCAATGGGGTTAAGTGGCTTGCCCAAGGCCACACAACTAGGTAATTAGCAAGTGTCTGACGCTGGATTTGAACTCAGGTACTCCTGACTCCAAGGTCAATGGCCCTATCCACTGCACCACCTAGTCGCCCCTGAGCTAGCCCATTCTTATAAGTTTTTAAAGACCCAAATTAATTATAGGCCGATGCTGTCTCCCACATTCCTCTTCCCTCCTCCCAACAGATGAACAGGTCTTAGGGAATAAAATATTCTAAGTATTTAACACAATATACTTTATGAACATGAGAGCTATTCATTCTTGAATAAAGCATTTGCATTACAATGAATCATATTGTAAATCCAAGCAACATACATACCAACATTTTATAAAGCTGTGTGTAATCTCAGAAAAATGCCATTTTTATTTCCATTTTACTGATGCTGAGGATTATCATTCCAAAGATAAAACTAAAAACATCAAAAAAGAATTCAGTTCATAGCCTAGACACAGCATTAATGCCACTGCTCATCTCTTTGAATTTCTAAATTGGGAATTCTTAACATCTAAACCTGGTGTATATCAGTTTTGCATGACAACCAAGAATTTTTTTTAAAAAAGCTACATTATCTTCTAGTTTCCAACCTTTCAAAAAGAAGGCAAAATATAAAATACCACATACAATATTGTCAAATACAATATAAAAAGTATAATGGGGAAAATGGCAAGTAACCATCCAATTAGCATTTATTTCTTTAAGACTGAAAAACTATTTCCTAAACAAGAATGAACAGATGTTGCAGAATAACTCAAAATAGAAGAAAAATAAGAAGACTCCACAACACTGATAGTAATGTGAAGGTATAAAACGGAATATAGGTATATGAAAGCACTTCTAACAATTGAAGCTAACAAAAGTTTTCCCTCATTTTTTTTAGGGTTTTTTATGGGGTTAAGTGGCTTGCCCAAGGACACACAACTAGAAGACTGGATTTGAACCCAGGTACTCATGACTCCAGGGCCGGTACTTTATCCACTGTGCCACCTAGCTGCCCCTCCCTCATTTTTATAAGTGAGAAACAAATGCTTAGGATCGAGCTCGAAAATAATAGGTGAGATAAAGATATTAAAAATACAAAGGACCACTGATACCATTTTAAGAACAATGGGTTATGCCAGTCTAGACTGACATTACAGTGACTAGATAAGCAATGGAATTACTTCTTAGGAGCTTGTTAAACATCCATACTAACAAAGAATGAAAATGAATTATGAGCCACCCTTTCAAATCCAGTCTAATCTCTCAAACTTTAGCAGTTTCTGGAGGTATACAAACTGGTTTAAAAACAACTTTGGACAAAGCTAAATGCTTAAGACTTTTGGGCTCGAGTACATACTGGGAGATTCCACTATTCAAAGCTTTCCGCCCCTTTTCAATACATGTATCAAGTACTTATTTCATTAAAAAAAAAAACCAGGCTTTTACTGTATATTCTTCTATTTCAAAAAAGTTCTTTATTTTTTTTTAAAAAAAATCATTTAAGCATAAAAATCATATATACTTAAATACCAAAGGGTAGGATCTGAACTAGTTTTTCATTAATGTTTTTCCCAGTCTTACTTTATAGATACCTACTCTGTTGCTGGGCTGCTAAATCTTTTCTAATTGAATGATGCTTTATATCATTTCATCCAAAAATGTATCTTAAATTTAGACTAATTCTCAAGAAATTTTGAGAAAGATCAAGATTTCCATTTCACTTTTCCCTCAGGACAGTCACATTAAATGTTTTGAGAAAGTAAATGTCATGCAAAAAACTAAGATTTTTCTCTCTAAATTTTTTAAAGCCCTAATAAGTTGATGCTATTTCATATAGGTTCTTTGAAAACAAACTTCCTTGTATTTTTTAACTGAACAAGCAATATTTGATGTGAAGTGGCAGAGTATACTGACTGCTAGATTTTAAAGTTGAGGGGACCTGGGTATTCCAATTACTAAGTAATACTCACTTGACTTTTCAGTCATTGCTTCCTGGACTACAAAATACAGAAAATAACAGCTATCTCACAGAATTGTTTTGGGCATCAAATATGTGAAGTATTATAAACCTTAAAAAAATGCTAGCTATTACTAGTGAAAAAGGAATATTTTGCATGCTCCATACAGTTGTTTGGATTGACAAGCACATAGAAAGAAATCCTCAAATATCTCAAAGTGATTTGGATATGTGAGTGGCAGATTGCAACACATCCATAACCACCCATTTTCCCAGAATTGAATCCATCCTATCTATCACACAATGTGTAAGAGGTTGTAGCTTCTAAAATTATGAAAATACAATGGAAGGGCAGATTCTCAATCTGCTCATTTTACTGTTTTCTATCCTAAATATTGAAAGGCATTTTTTACTCATTTCTGGACAATTTTCCCTTTCATTACATTGTAAGCCTGCTCATATCCACTATGTACCCTCCCATTGCCCTATGTGATATACAATTCCTTGGAGATATGCTGTTAAACATAGGCAGAAAATGTGTTGAAGTGATAGACCTTCATGCCTGTGTTAAGCTTGGGGTCATTAAAGGAGTTCTGTAATACTCATTATGTAATTCACCCTTTTTTATGGGGTTAATTGGAAATAACAGAGAAAGTAGATGCTCCGTTTCTGGGACCAATTTTCTTCTGCGGTCAACTCTGTCCATGATTTTATACACACCTACAAATAATTCTTGTAAATTGTTGAACTACATGTTGTAATTTGGGCAACAGACATTCCTGAGTTGTTACATATCTCTTCCAAAAGGTCAGGTAATTTTCCAGGACCTGATACAAAGAACATAGTCATTCGCGAACAGAACATTTATAGGACATCATCCATAGAACTGATCTTCCACTTGTACTCTGTGCTAGATCTCCATCAGAGTGGCAAACAGAATTTTTTTTAATACTTCAGGCCTGATGTGTATAACCAGTCAATTAACTTATTTGTTACATCTTAGGCAATCTTAAATCATTCAGATGTATCAATATTGCTTAGTTGAAAAATTTTGGTTCTACCAAATTAACATTTTCTAATAACAGTGAGATTGTACATTTTCCATATTTTAAACACTAAATGGTAGCACATTAATTGGGACATTCCCTATTAATAACTAAAAGATGCCATTAATACCTATTTCAAAAACCTTTTTTTGTATACAAATCAACGTCAACACTTGGTGGCATCTTTTTTCAGTTTGAATGCAATTTTCCACAATTTAATCTTCCTATTATTCAGATTCCTTAGTATAATCACTGCCAGTATGGGTTGCTAAAACGTCTTTGTTCCAATATATATGTGCTTCCCCCCCCATCTTCTTTCTCTAGTGCCATCTCTAAATATCCAAGAACATGTTGACTACATAGCTTTATCATGCTTAATTGAGAAAAATTATGTTTGCAGATCTTTTTCACTCTATTTGTTGGCCTTCATCTATTTCTATCTTTAAATGACCTTTGAATAACTTTGCTTAGCTGTCTCTTGCCTAACTTCAAATAAACAGAAAAAGCACTTAGGTATTTGGTATTGGTGGTGGTGGGGGCCTCAAAGAGGGTAAATTCTAGCAAAACACAAATAGCAAGAAACAAGTATACTTTTGGTTTGGAAAATTTTGGCTTCAGTGGATGGAAATATAGAATATATCACTTCTGCGAACAATGGCTGAAATGATTTGATTAATGCTACAAAAAGAAAAGGACTCCAGGTATGTACTAAGCAGCAAGAAACCTACTGATAAGATGACAGAATGACATAAGAGTTCTGGAGATGAAAAAGTTGAATCCTCCTTTAACTTGTTTTGCCTATTATTGCTTTCCCCCCCTGGTTTTAGTGGCAACACTGCTCACAGTATCTTATAGTATTGCCTTGGCCACCATTTCTTTGCTGAACAATTCATATAGAATTATGACTGTCAATTCCACTTCTGTTGTATATGATTAGAAATAGATAATGGACATTGTCTTTTTATGAGGCAACAAGACAAACTAAGCATGCATAAGTGGAAGATCATGACATCAGGAATTCCAAGGGACTGAATCAACAAACTATAGCTGCAGCAAATGTGCTTTTCAAGAAATATTTACAATTTACTATCCCTTCCTAATATAACCATTTAAAACATACCACTGATAGGCAAGTTTGAATACTTTGTGATTAAGAATGACAAAGCAACTTTTAATATAGGGAGTACTCAAACAAAAAAGCCTATCACTGAGTCACAGAACACAGCAGCCAGCAGTTAAAAAAAAAAAGCCTACTTTTGACATCCCATAGCCAAGTCCTGGACCATCTCTCTGCGTGATTTCACCAGAATCAAGGGTTCAACTATTTACTCTATGCAAGACTCCTAAACCTGCAAATCCAGTCTTTATCTTGTGAACAAGTCACATTCTACTACTATTGCCAGTTGTTCTTTAACATCCCAGTCATCTCAAACTCTGGACATCGGAAAACGGAACACTTTATCTTTCTTCCCAAAACTGACCCCTTACTTTTACTATTTCTTCTGAATAGACCAACTATTTTTCCTGCCACTAAATTTTGCAACCTAGAAATTCTTACCTTTTCAGTCACCAAACAAATCAGTTATGTCAACTTGATATCTCATCATTTCACATTTGATTTCTCTTTTGCTAACAAAACCATCCTTCTCTAGGCTTCTTATAGAATTACTTTCTTAGACTATTGCAACGGACTTAGTCTCCTGGTATTCTGACCCTCTCCTTTCCAATCCATTCTCCAGTTATATGCAATTGCTAGATACTGGTATATACCAAGACAAAATTTTAGAAATCCCTTCTCTTTAAAAACTGTATTCTTTCAGGAGTCAGGCATAAAAAATATATATATATAGGAATGAGAAAAGCGTTAATAGTTGAGAAAATCAGAAGCTTCATGCAGTAGTAATTCTGCTAAATTTTTCAGGAAGTTAATTCTAAGAGAGTGGAGTGCATTATAGGAAGAATTAGGCATTATAGGTAGGATTCTGCCAGGAGTTAGTTCTCAGATGCTACTTCCTTCAAGAACTCTTTCTTGATGCCCACAGTTGCTAATGCTATCTTATTATATCATCTTGTGTTCATTTAGTAATCTGTGGACATGTATGAATTCCTGGAAAGCAGGTACTTTTCCCACATTTGTATCCTTAGCTCCTAGAGCATAACACTTGACAGAACAGATACATAAAGAGAGATAATAATGGCAGCTCCAACATTTATAAACAATTAGTACAATACCGGGGTTACAAGTCAGACTATTATTTAACTAGCTCTTTGACCCTGAAGTCTGTATGTATGGCTCTGCACACTTTGAATTTTAGTTTTATAAGTTGAAGAGGTCCCAGAGGCCATCAGTTCCAGAACCCTCATTTTACAGATTAGCAAACTGAAGGGTCAAATGAATTTACCAGGTCACACAACTCCTAAGGTAGGGCTTGAACTCTTTTTCCTGATTTCAAGTCCAGTGTTCTATCCACCATATCAAGCTGCCTGTTTATCTCCAGCATGAGCAGATACCTAAAAAGCTTTCTAGTTCTATGAATCCAAGATTAGTCAAAAGAATTAGCTATAAAGGACACATTTTTTTTAAACTTCATGTCTATGAAAGGATTATTTTTAAGCTCAATGTGCCACTGAAGTCAAACTATAAAAGGAATCTGAGCATTATTTTTAAGAGATATAAACTTACCTATGCCAGAGAAGCAGAGTCAGGCTATTGATCTCAAAGTTCTTAAAACAATTGTCTATAATAAAAATTGTTTAGTACCTTTATAGGTAAGATTTACAATTCCTACATAAGTGCAAAACGTTCTAGACTTCCAAGACTTAAAAAATATATTGTATAGTTGTTCTTTCATGCCACAATAAAATCACAACATCTATAAAATCTGCTTGGGAAAGGAGCTTTTAGTCTTAAATGTTGACAAGGAAATAATCCTTCATGAAGCTTATAAAATTTATGCTTTAGTTGGGACATTAATATGACCATTTAATTTTATTGTAAATTGTTGCTATAGTTGTGAGGAAACATCAGTATGTTACATAAAGAGTGTCACACAACAGGATATAATCCATTAAATACTTTTACTGAAGTTAATGTTCCCGAATCACTCTGTATTGGAATACCCAATTCCTTGCTACTCTTTGTAAATAAACAAAAGTACACTTGTGTAGAATTAGATTCAAAGATTTAAGAGTTAGCCTTGTAACTTCTGAAATGTCTTTGCAAAGCCATAATATTTTTTATAGCATTAGATGCTAAATTTTTGTTACAAACTAAATTTATATCCATCTTTCTTGTTTCTATATTAAAATCACCTTGTCTAAGAAATATATGCTTCCTTTTCAATATACATTTGGGCTAATTTTTTCCATTGAATTTTTGATCAAGGGTGATTTTAACATAAATAGCAGTTCATTAAAATGGGACATAATTCTATAAGAAGAGAAATGAAAATTCTATAACCACTTAAGCCATTTCTTAAACAAACAAGTACACATTAAGCATAAACTACATGTCAAACACTTTTAGAGGCAGTAGATACAAAGACAAAAATGAAACTGCCATCAGGAAGGAAAAAAACGTTAGTTCATAAAGTCAATTTTATTATACAAGATTAGGTAGTTATGTTTTGATCCTTTTAAATTAAATCTGCCTCTGAAAAAAATCTAAAAGAAATCTTTTAAGGTTAGTGTTCTAGCTTATAACAATAATGAAAAAATCAGAAGAGTTAAGAGTATCATCAGTACTTAGTAAGCAGGCCCAACTTGGAAAATAAGATAAAATAACAAAAAAATCTGAAAAACATTAGTGATTTAGCATTTAAATAAAGTCCTTTATTCTGAGTATGCTGTCAGGTTAATAAACACCACTGTAGGGGCAGCTAAGTGGCACAGTGGATAGAGCACTGGCCTTGGAGTCAGGAGTACCTGAGTTCAAATCTGACCTCAGACACTTAACTACCTAGCTATGTGACCTTGGGCAAGTCACCTTAACCCCATTGCCTTGCAAAAACCAAAATAAATAAACAAACACCATTGTAACATTTTCAATTTTGTACAATTGAAATCCAGCTTTGGAATATTTTTATTAAAAACAAAGTTTGAAAGCAGAAGGAAAAGATAATTGTGAATTAAAGCTTTAACCAAAAAGTCATAGGTGACCATTAAACTCAAGAAAGGCAATCATTTGGAGAAAACTTTTTTTCCAAAGATATAAAAAGGTGACCAATTTCTTTCTAAAATATTTGTTAATTTTGGCAGCAGTTTCTTTGAAATCCATCTACTCAGTAGAATTAAAATTTGTTCTATCTTCTTTTTCCCAATTTTGTTTCAAGAGATATCAGTTTTCTTCCGGATATCCTAAGTTCTTGGTCAATAAGGAAATGTAACAAACAATGGAAAAGGTATTTTTATCTTCAAACCATTTGAAGCACACACAAAAAAGAAATCACATTTAAAATGAAAACATTTGTTGAAAATTAACTTCCAAAAGGCATTCCTCCACAAAAATCTCTGAATTTTATTTTTAATCTAGACAAACAGGATTGCATCTGTGAAAATGTAATCCACAACAGTTGGAGATTAAAAACTGAAACCCCTCAAAAGATAGTTTTAAGTCCAGAATCCTCTTTATTTACATCTTACAACCAAAATGCAAAGTATTTCCAAAACAGAGAAAGGGCGCACCCTTTCAGGTCATTTTAAGTAGAATTTCATTCTCATTCAGACGTATTAAAATAAGAAAGTTGTCTGAATATTTATTATACTTTAAGTACATTAATTTCTAAAGAACAGGCCTCTTGACTTTCCTGCGTCTTTTCAGAATTAAGATTGTAATATACTATGAATCCTAATTAGGAAAGAAATTTATTGTGATGGGGGGTGAGAAAAGTAAGAGTGGAGAAAAGAATTTCTCATTTCTGTAGGGTTTTTTAGGGTGGTCTTTGACTTGACAAAACACAAAAAATGTTCTTTCAGCATAAACTGATTTCATATTAAAATGCCTATTTATAAAACACTTTGGAGGAGAGAACAGAGAGTAACTTCGTTATAAACAAGTATAAATGTAGAAGTCTTATTTGAAATAAAAATAGAAACCTTTTATATGTAATAATAAATTATCAACTGGAGTAACTTTATCAACCTGGAGTACTAACAGCCAATTTGAATGAATAGCAATCTGAAAAAAAAAACAAACTTGAAAATGACTAAAAATACAGCCATGATAAAACTCCTTAGACATTCAAATGGCAAAATTTCAGTTAAATGACATTAGAAAAGACTTGAGGTAGCATACACATAAGCTTTTTTGAGTAAATTATTTAAGTTTCCAGATAAAATTCCATTCAAAGATTCAAAATTCCATTGAAAGATTTAGTCAACTAATTTTTTTTACTTTGCTAACTTCAAATCTCCATTTTGTATATCTGTACATATGCAATAAAGTACAAGTTCATTGTTTCCTTTTCCTTCTTCTATACCAACTTCTTTGAAAGAAAATTACAAAATGGCAGCAAATCTAGGAAATTTCAAATAAACGGAAAACTAAAGAACAGGTCTAAAGAAAACAAGCAATAACAATATTGCATAATATAAATTATACATGGATATTACATTATATAAATGAATATCACAAAAGAGCCCATTTACAGCAATCATTTGAACTCCATGCCTACACCTTTTAAAATTATTTGAGATGTGAAACTGAAATTCTACAGTATTTACAATGAAATATTAACTGTAACATCAGACATTTCTCAGATTCCTTGAGATGGTCTCAGATTCCTTGAGATGACAGGTCAAAATTCTTATCAAGCTGAACTTTGCTAAGGTACTATACAACCTTGGGTTTTAATTCATTTATAGTTTACATTTATCCAACAAGTTTTAAAAAATACTAAGAAATAGGGGCAGCTAGGTGGCACAGTGGATAACGCACTGGCCCTGGAGTCAGGAATACCTGGGTTCAAATCCAGTCTCAGTCACTCAATAATTACCTAGCTGTGTGGCCTTGGGCAAACCACTTAATCCCATTTGCCTTGCAAAAACCTAAAAAAAAAAAAATACTAAGAAATAAAGTATTATATTTAGCTTTTTAAATAGATGTTTTTAAAAAATGGATCAAATCATAATTTGTGTTAAAAACCCTCCAGTCAATCAGTAATCCATCATAGATCACATCACAAAAAGAAATACTTCAGTTAGGTTAATTAATTATATTTGAAAGATTTTACTCCCTGTCCCCTATTATTTGTACTCTTAGGCAAGTCACCTTACCTGTTTATCTAAAAAATGTGCTATTGGATTTAAAAGTGCCCTCCGAAGTATCTCATGTTTTTAAATTTTTTAATGCCACTAAACACCTGAATGTTTTAATAAATATTTTTATATGAACATTTTCTGAAGTCATTTTAAGGACCCCCAGAGAGACAAGGACATAAAGTATTAGATTCCAGAGTGAACAGGCCTAGATTCTATCTTTACCTTGCTTCTTAAACTGACCTAGGTGTTTAGGAGGAATCTTCTAATCTGTCTCCATCTGTAAAATGAGAGAATTGGAAGTAGATCTCTATCTAAGATCCTGTGATATATACTTTTTAAAAGTATGAATTCTGCTGACTGATAAAAATCCTGAAATGAATAGCATGTTTCCTGTGTAAATTAATTTCTCTTCTTCACAGGGAAGACTTCATGTATTCAACATGTATTTAAATTTTTTTTAAAATTAGTCCTTCTTGAAAGGTTTAGTCAACTAAACCACAAAAAAAAGAATTCTTAAAACCCATTTATAGGAATAGAGGGATCAGAATTAGAGAAAAAACTAAGATCTCAAAACATATCCCAACATTTAAGTGGCTAAATAGCTAAAAGAGAAATAAAACATTTAAATTGTCAGTTTCAAATCCAGTTTAAAACTAAGTTCTACTGCATTTGACATCTCTAAAACTTGATATTAAAGTGTTCAACTAAATTTTGTAATTTAAAATATTATGTCATGACAATATATATGAATAAAGGTATGAATATTTTACAAAAAAAAATTAATGGAGAATACATCCAAGTTACCATTGGAAAAGAGCTGCAGCTTAAGTTAACCAAAATGAAACATTTTACTGTGACTTTATCATGCTGACAGTCTTAGATGCTGACTGAAAAATAAGTCATTGTAATCAAAAACGTTCTTGGGATCAGACAGTGACAATAACAATAAGGATACTAGTACATTCTAGCTACATAAAGAATCTTAGAAACCACTAGAAAACAAAAATCAAATAGGCTTTCTCCTATTGAAAAATGTATCTGAGTACTTTAACCAAACAAGTTAGTTAAGGGGTCAAACCAGGAATGTTGCTGTTCTCTTTCATGTCTGATTTGTGACTGCTGACTATATGCATCAGAATATACATAACTACAGCTTACTATATTCTAAGTGTCATTCTTCTTTTGTGAATTTTGTCAACTGACACTGCTTGCTAGAAAACCTATCCATAGATACCCAGGATACTAAACAAGAAGTTCTAAAAGAATATTAACTCGTGTAAAAGAATTAATCAGAAATTTAGGCCATTAACAATTATAAAGGCACCATAATTTTAACACTGGATCTCCCTAGCATGAGTCAATATTCACCTGAAAGAACTCAATTTTTTTTTTAACATTCTAGTCAACAAGCTTAAGACCCGTATTTCTGAGTTCACTGAATCAGTCAAAAGAATTAATCAGCGTATAGTAGGAAATATCCTGCTTCTCCATCTTCTCCTAGAGTATCCAAGGAATTGAGAAAAACCAAACATTTCAGGAGATGGGTCCTTTTCAATGTAAAAGTGGAAGTTAGGAAACCATCTTTGGAACTATCACCCTACCTGTTGATCTGATGTAGATTCAACATCTAATATGCAAATTTTGTGCATGGGCTTGCTCTCCATTTCCTTGTCAAATTTAATACAGAAACGTTCATTTGGAGAGGCCTGAGTTGCTAAAGGTAAGAATTAAAATGCATAGCACTTAAGTCAACTCTTAGTTGTAGGGTGGGGAGGAAACCTCTATAATTCAGAAAAATAACTTCGATTTAGGATACTGATTTGAAAAGAATGCCAGGTAATCTCTCAAATACTAAAGGAAAATAAGGATTCTTATGTTTGCATCAGGTTCATTCTTTAAATAATTACAAATAATTACAAAAAGTACAAAACCTGTTTCCATGGCAATTTCCTTGTGTTAAAACAAATTAAATTATCTTTACTTATCTGCAACCTAACCTGCAATCTCCTCTATCCTCTGGCCTTAGTCTTAGAGGCAAGCAGTTAAAAAAAAAATCACATTAATTGGATTGCCATGCCATATTAAAAATAGGTTTTTAAGAATCATTAAGTTTTGGGGGAAAAGGACTCAAGAAGTCAGCTAATACAAACTTCTACTTGATGTAGAATTAAATCCATTGACAGGGAACTTGTTCAATTTCTTAGTTAATCACCAACTATGCTAAATGCTGGGAATATAAAGTCAAGATTGAAATAATTCTCAATTTCAAGATATTTACATTTTGTTGGATAGAAATATGTATACGATTAAGTAAATTTTTTTGTCACTTGAACCAATGAGTTCAGATTCATTGGTGTAGCAAACTGTTGGTGAGGGAAAATTCTCCTTGTGAAGGTAGATCATCAACTTCTCTGAAACTGATGGTTTTAGAGATTTACCTTGGTCAGAAGAAAGTTAATAGACTTGCCTAGGGTCACAAAAAAGCCATGTACTAGAGGCAGTATTTTAACCCAGATCTTCCCGGCTGAGGATGTATGCCTCTCTTCTATTCCATGTGGCAAAAACATAAATATTAGATACAAATCAGTCTAGAATGATGTGTTGGATTAAGATTATGAAGGGCTTATAATTACAAAGAAAAGTATATTTCCTGGAGGCAAGAAAAAAAATCAATGTAGCTTATCAAATAGGGAAGTGATATGGTCAGATAGATGCTCTAGGATATCAATTTGGAAACTCAAGTGTAGGATGAAACGATGAGGTAGGATGCAGAGAGATAAAATATTAATAGCACTGGTGAAAGGTGATGATGATCCTGTGGTTGGTTTAAGTTATAAAATTCTCTACAAACCTACATTATCTGATCCTGGTCCTGGCTCCCTAGAATTATACAAATGGGACTAAAGACAAGGAAGTTGCTGAAGAGCTACATTGAATGTTTTATCTGTAGTCACAGGACCAATAAGTTAGGGTGAGACTTGATAACAGGTCTATCCACTATACAGTAATAGATAAAGATCTAATTCCAACTGAAATAGATTATGTATATCCTCTCTACCCTATTAATGTCCCCTTCAAAATGTGGCACATGGAACAATACAAATATGCAGATTTGCTTCCCTGTGCCATTAAGTCTGAGATATTATTAACTTTTAAAGCAGTTATCATCCTGCTAGCCAATTCACTCTGCTTTTACATTGATATCTGAATTTTCCATTTATAAAACTAATTTGACAATTATGTGCAGAATTTTCTTAGTTTTAATTCCTCTAATTTTTCATAGTTCTCCTCTGAACAAAATTATTTTTGAGCTCTTACTCTATAATAGAATTATTATTTACTTCCTAATTGTGATGTTAATTAAAAAATGAGTTAGCTTGACTAATGAGTTTATGCTTAATTTATAATAAAAAATACCACTATCTAACCTATGAATACTATTTTATATAGACTAAAATACCTGAACTTAAGTCTTTCATCTCTGTCAAATTAAGAGAGCACATATAAAACTATTAAAGGCAAGGTTTACAAAGGAAAATTAAAGTAAGTAAACTGCTTGCACAGTATAATTATGATTAAAAGAACTGATTATTCATCAGAGAAAAAAGGCATTTACAATTGAAATAAGTTTACTTACCTTAATATTACTGTAATACTGTGTTAAAATGACACATGTGCCACGGAAAGATCAGGTCAATTTACATAAAGGTACACACTTTTGTCTAACCAAAGGTGAAAATGGTCAAATTATCATACTATCAGAAATTTTCCCAACAAACTCAGTAACAGTCAAAACAACAAATAAATCAGGCACAATGGCAGAATTTTTTAATAGTTATATTTCAAATACAAGTACAATGTAGAAAATATTTCTCTAATCTATGTTACAATGCCCAAGGTAAACTTGAGTGGTAGCAAGATTGCATTAACATTTGTTCTTCAACAAGTTTGAGCCTGTTAAAATTTCTTTCTTATCCCACCTTTTTAATAAGAGGCCAGTCTTCACAGCTACATAGAAGAAAACTTGAAGATAACCAAAAGAGTATTTCTCTTGGTGTGTGATCTCCTTTTCTGTGAAGCTCCCACTTAATCTAAAAGAAGCCTTCAGCCTTTATGGCTGAAATAAGTAAGATTTGGAAAAAAAGGAATGTGTTCATTAAGACTAGATTCTGCCCCACCTCTAAAGCAGTCTCACCTTCAGTTCTAGCCTTCTTTATTCCAGCAGACTCGACATCTTCAAAGGACCGCTTTCGATTTGTCCCACCACTAACATGATTAGGAAATGCATTCTGATGAACCCCATTTAAGGTGCCATTAGTATAGAAACGATTCAGGTGACAATTCTGGAGGTTTAAGAGAAACTGGGCACATTCTTGGAAACCCTGGGTTTGTGCAATATCTGCTGCTGTCAGGCCACTGGCATTTCTTAAGCTGCATGATACAAAGAAACTGAATTACATTCCATTAGCAGTTGAACTTGGCTGCTGCTCCTGTTGTTCTTACTGACTAACTATCTGAAGGTGATATGAGAGAGACAGAGAAAGACTATACAAATTTACAGCAAATTTTTGTTAAAGAATAAGTAAATTGTCTTAGTTCTTTAACTAACTTTTGCTCTTATACAGTTGGATTCTAAGCAAGATTTGGAAGACAGTGTATGAAGACAAAAATCAATATTCTAAACTCCCTTTAAAAAGTTATATTCCTATTTAACATAAATAGCATAATAAAATGCTTAATCTGAAGAATCAGAACTTTATACTAACTTCAGACTAAGCCTAATCCTGAATTCTATCATCTGCCTATGCTAATTTTAAAATCCAATATTCTATCTTGAGAAGAAAGTTAATTATATAATCAAAACAAACATGTACTAGTAATTGTCCATGGCATTCATATAACAATCACTATTCTGCCTAATGGGAAAAAAAATATTCCTGATAAAATTGAGGCCTGCTCAAAGCAGATTTTATTCAAATATGTGACACTATAAGTGGAAAGATGGGGATTACCTTGTCAGTGAAATTAAATATTCTAATAATTTTAAGAGAAGACCTTTTGTATTACTTGGAAACAAATCTTGCTTAGATGATTACTTGCTGATGGGCCAAGACTATCTGAATGTGAATTACCTTTGGAAAGTCTGCTTAATTACTTATAAATAATTAATTCTCTAAGACAGAATATGCACATATTACTTAAAAGAATCAAGACTTTGATTCCTTCTTCAAAACACTAAAAAGGCAAAACAAAATTATCTGGTGATTAAAATTATGACTGAAGCATTAATTAAAAACCCTAAAAATGAAGCCAGAATACGATGACTATTAATTTGTTTTTCAAGAACAAACTAATTTTAAAATAGCCTAGCATACAAAAATTTAAGAGACAAAGCTATATTCCATGTTGATGGGATCCCAAGTTTGCCTAGAAGACAAGATTACATAATGCTTGGGGGGGGGGGGGGGAGAAACTTGTAAAAACAAAAAAACAAAAAAACAAAAAAATTAGTTAGCTGAAGGGTCAATTAATTAGATAAGTATATAATAAAAAGTAAAAAACTAAAACATTCTCCATATTTACTCATTATATGATAGTGGCATGATTAAAAAGAATATTTAAAAATTAAGTGCCACAATGAAATATTTTAGATAAAGATTTAAAAGCCCTTAATCTAAAAATCATTTCCTAGAGTCACTAATAAGAAATAAAAATATCTTGAGTCCAGGTATTCCAAAGCCAAAGATATTATTTAATGTGCACAGGTGACCTCAAGATTTATTTTATTATTTTGTCAAACTTCTAAGAAAGTCTAGAGCTCAAATTAAAAAAAGCAATGGAATTATTTTCTTCAAATGTGAATTGGAGGAGAAAAACGAGATCAATTTAATTTCAAAGCTTCATAAATATCGAAAACCAAATGCTTGAATGGAATTTCACTTCTTCAGTTTTATTCAAGCATAAGGATGCTAAAGAAGACTTAAGAATTCTATAGTATAAAAATCAATTTACAAAAACCCTTCAATTTCATGGAAAGATTTACAAATGAAAACAAGTTAGACATGTCCATGATTCCTGAGGAGCATCACTGACAATTCACTAACAGTTCAATATTCTAAACTCCCTTTAAGAAGTTATATTCCTATTTAACATAAATAGCATAATAAAATGCTATTTTATGTTATTCTAGAAATTAACACCTGAATTTGAGGTATGAAGTAGATAAGCAAAAAACAAAAAAATTTAGATCAGAATATCCTAGTGGGCTCTTTGAACAAAGGAACTTGTAAAAATGAAATGCTTGGATCTAGGAAAGGCTGAAAAATGTGTAATATGGCCGGAGGGCATAAGAGTGCTAATAATGCATGAATGCAAAACAAAAATAGATTGACTTCAATTTGGAAAATTGTGTAAGAAGTCTAAAACTATTATGAACAATGGTTTGTTTTTCAGATCCAGGGATACAAGAATGAAGTGCCCTTCTATACTACCAATCTGAGGACATACAAATTTAGTAGAAAGAATCAAATATTACTATATGGCACAGGAAGTTTTGAGAACATATGGCCATAAGGTATAAATGTTGAAAATATAGACTGAAATGATTTAGCTAAGTTCATAGGTTAAAGAAAAGCTATTTAAGCAATGCCTAAATTCTGAAGTTGAACAAGGGAAACCATCTCTTCCTACAAAACATCCTTCAATGTTCATTAAACAGAATATTGGGATGGATGGTGATACATTCTTTTAAGTAAATTTAGTAACCTAAAGAAAATAAATAGTACCAGAATGTCTATGCCAGAAGAAAAAAAGTTACTAGGGATGAGAGAACTGAACAGTAAAGGTTGGTGGACTATTTTCCTATAGACCCTTTCTCCTTCAAAGTGAAAGGACACATCTTTACATAATTTTCATAAAAAAAAATGGCATTAGCCCTAAGACTAAATCACTTTAGTCCAAATGGTTTAAAATACATTCTGATTTCTCACAAAATTAACTTTAAAAAGATGAAAAAATTAAAAGAACTAATAAAATTAAACAGAATTCTGCTTGCTCCTAAACTATTTGTAGACTTGAAAGAAAATTAATCAAAAACACATAAGCCAAGAATTAGGAAACGAGTCAAAATTTTCTTTAGGATTTAAACTTCCTCAACCAAAGAATAAATATTATACTCTTTGTGGTAACACTACTCCCTAAGTACTGACTGGTGATAGTATAGTTTGCGTCTGTTATTTTTGATAAGAACTTCCAAAGTTCAATAAAAGCATATTGACTATAATAGTGTCAGTTTCATTGTTTTGTCCTCTTTCAGTTTGGGTGAAATGCAGTGTGGTAGAATAGAAAAGAGTACTGGACTTGGAGTCAAGAAAGACCTAGGTTTAGGTTCCATCTCTCACACTAGGCAACAAAACCTCTCCAAGCCTGTTTTCTTATCTATAAGATACTCCACCAAGTGGAATAACTACCTGTGATACCTTCCTCACTGGGGTGCTGAGTCTCAAATAAGAATAACATACAGAAAGTGATCTGTAAACTTTAAAATTTTAGCTAATACAAACTAATTTTTGTCATTTGGTGCACTCAACCTATAATATATTAGCTAGATATCCTATCCAACTTTTAAGCTCTTTGCCCTAAATCTGTACTGACAATAGTATCATACTATAATGTCCTGTTTTTAAATTGTCTTTCTTTCTGTCTAACTTAGTACTTTAGCATATCAGTATACAATAAATTGTGAATATTTTCTTGTTCACTGATTGCTTCATTTGTATGTATTGTCTCCTCAACTAGATTGTAAGCTCCTTTGGAAAAAGACCACACTTTTTATATTACATAGGATTGGGCACATAATTTAAGCACTTATTGAATGTGACGTTTTAAAAATCTGACTATATTAACTATATGTTTTGATAAAAATTATGTAGTGACTTTTGGGGTTAAATTAGATATAACGTATAATCTCCATTCTTAATCATGTTATAGAAGTTTTTAATCTTTAATACCACAAAAGTCTAGAAACAACAAAAATAATATTGTAGTACTAAGAATTCCTATTTCTTGGGGTTATTTCTTTTAAAAACTTTAAGTGATTTAATATATATTTTAAAAATCACTCTGAAATAAGTGATTTGTTTTAAACTGTCTTTAAATTGACTTAATTGCATCCCATTTCTTAAGCTATGTTACTTTCAAATATGCTGTTTTATGTAAGATTGAAAAAAAAGAATCTGAGAAGAGTAGCCAAAGTTGTAAAATGTTATACTTTTGCAATTACCTAATCCAATACTTCTCATTTTATAGGTGTGGCAACTGGTGCCCAAAGAAATAAAATGAAGTATCTAAGGTCATCAAGACATGTAGCAGTAGAACTGAAACCAGAACTTTGGCACAATCTTGACTCCAATCCAATGAGTTTTCTTCTACCCTCTTGTCTCTTCAAATGCTGTATTTTTTTCTTCACTTAAAACAGTCACAAAAATGAACCTATAACTTTTTTTGTTATTTAATGATCTATATCCAATTTTAATAACTTCTCTATTAAAAAAAGATATTACTTTTAAAAACAAACATTGTCATGAAAACATCACAACTTAAAACATCTTTACTCTTTAGACAATGCTGCAAGAAAATAAAGAGCACTTTTGGATCTGATGTCTGACAACAGAGAACAAATGGTAACTCAAGATTGACTCAAACTTAAACTTGATTCAACAAGATTCTTTTTGCCAAAATTTTTTAAAATTAAAGAATAAATGTATTATCAAAAAATTTATAATTTTTATAACTAACCCAAGATAGATATTGATGTCTATATACTTAAGAGTCTCAAGAAATGTCTACTAAATCATTATTGTTTCACAATGTATATTATGGGTACTCCAAAGCTAAGTTAAAAAGCAATTGGAGCCACATACTTTACAAAAGCTTTTTTAAAAAAAGTGTTCAACAACTATTTTTTTTGTCGTTCTTGTTGCAAGGCAATGGGATTAAATGACTTGCCCAAGGTCACACAGCTAGGTAATTATTAAGTGTCTGAGGCTGAAGTTGAACCCAGGTCCTTCACACTCCAGGGCCAGTGCTCCATTCACTGTGCCACCTAGCTGCCCTCCAACAACTATCTTTAATGACAACTGAAGTGATAATGAAATTAGACATACCATAATGTTCTGGTTCTAGATCTCTGAAGACAAAAAGTTTAAAGGAAAAAACATATAACAGACTTGAAATATCTTTTAAAAAGATGTAATTTGCCTTGGATCTACATAACCTTAAAATAAAAAATTAAAACTGTACTTAATAAGCTGCTTTGATTTTTGGATTATAATTGAAAGTATCACATCTAGTAGTCCTAAGGTTGTAACTTCTTACAGTATTTAAGATAAATTATAGGAATAGAACAATAGTTTTTAAATAACTGCTTAAGACATGAACAGAATGTATATATTTAACAGCCTATCCAGCCATATTTGTGAACATGAAGATGAGTGTACACTTTTACTAAAACTGATATGGATATAGATATATTGTGGACTATTTGAGGAAAACTCTTTAATCAAGGCCAACAACTTTCTCATTGCACTTAGCTTTCTTGAATTCTCTGAATTTTCTCTGTAAAGGAATGGGAAAACATGAACTAAGAACTACATGGGGATTAATTGCTCAATTTCAAAATCATAAAATATGTAATGACTGTATTCCTTTTACATATGTAGGCACAGATACTTATTTTCCCTTTGTTCGATTTATGTTATTTACACAGAAAACCCTGTATTGGACACAACACCTTAAAAGAATTAATCAAAGTTTTGTTTACTTAAAATTGGGAGTTAGGGCATGAATTTTATTTTTTAAAATCCCTTTTAAAGATATATTGCCAACACACTTTTTTTATATTTTCCACTTATAGTGTCACAGGAATAAAGGTGGTGTATGATAGGCTTTTAAAACCAAGTTCTTTTAAGCACTTTTTTAAACTCAGTATTTACAAGTAAATTACTAAAAAAAAATCTTTATTTTGGAAATCTGAGTTTCACATCACCTTCAGTCACATTTTTAAATTAATGCCATGCGACAATATAAAATAATAAACCACATCCTTTGAATATTTCTGTTAAAATACTGATCTCAACTTAACTATTGTTAGTTTAGTTTACATATAAAGGTAGATATCATAAATTAGGGTAAGCAAAGCATGCAAATCTAAAGATTCTATATCTGAATTCCTAGATTAGCATTAAAACCAATCACCGCAACAAATACCTCAACAGTATGCCTTGTGTGGAGAAAGGAAGCGATACTGAACATTCAATGCCACAACTGTAAGGTTTTCGGAGAAGCACCTGTGGCAGTTTCAGCAGTTTCTATATGGAATGCTCCCCCTTTCTAGGATTACTTGAAAAAATCAAGTCAATTCGAATTACGTAGCTGTAAAACATTGACATGTGTAGTTTTTACAGTTTCAGAATCTTCTGTTTGATTTAAAACGGGCAAGGGTTCATAAAACAGGAAACTTATATCATAAGGGATCACATATTTGCAGGCAACATTTAGATTAAAAAAATACATTATACATACAGAAGGTGCAGGAGCACATTATTCATTGCGTTTAAGCCATTGTCATGTGACCACCTTAACCATGAGATACTGTGACAGAACACTGCCTTCTAATAACGATATTTTTTAGCATGAAGCCAATTTAAGTCTGTCAATATTTCAATAAAAATTTAACAGTATGGACTAAAAACCATTAGTTAACTCACGATTCTGGTAACTTTATAATTTGGTTTGCTGTATCTCAAATACATTAGTAACTATTCCTAGACAAAAATAAGCAAATACATGGAATCATTAAAAAAAAGATCAAAACATTATATGTCTTTATGTACAGAGACAAACATTAACATACTAAACATCTTCAATAAAATAATTTGAAAAGTACATGTATAGAAATATATATATATTTTAACCCTTTGGTATCCAAATAAAAATTTTGAAATAAGTATGAAGACTTTCTTACATACATATTCTTTAGGTAAAAGTTTATAAGAAAAAAACCATACATTTACAAAGTTTCTACCTAAAAGACGCTTGGTGCCAAGTTTTCATTTCAAGTTTGAGATATCAAAGTTGATTTTGTAAAGAAGTTGTTTGAAGCCAAATTAGGTTCATTTCTATTAAAAATATCTGATGGATTTGAAATTCCATTTATGCAGAGGTTGTCTACCAACACAGTATACCTAAGTGCATAAAAATTATTAAAAATTTTTGCTTAATTAAAAACAATTAGATTCATTATTTCTACTTCAGTGGATACTTTCAGTGGTGACAGGTATAAAGTAGTATTTTCTATTTTTTAATTTGTTTAATTTTTTAAAATTAAGAATTTTTAAACACAAGAGAAAATATCTAGATCTGGAGCTTACTGGCTTCATTTAGAAGCAGTACATAGAAAAATATTTATCAGTCAAAGTGAAGTATGAAAACCTGTTTATTATTCCAGGAAATTATAAGTGAAAACTTCCACCTCAAGACAAATATCTAAACTGAATGATTAAGAATAGAATACTATCATCCTACTTTTCTTACAAGCTCCATGTAAATATTTCCTTAATAATTCCTTAATATGCCTACCTTCACACTGATAGCTAAATAAAATGTTTGAAAGAGTCTGGAAATCAGAAATGAGGAAATTGTAAAGCAAAGTTGGAAATAATCATTATTAACAATTGGATTTAATTTGACAGATATTTAAGCATTTATTATGTCTAAAAATCTTTCTAGGTGCCAGAGATACAGACATAAATGTCAGACTCCTAACTTTCAAGGAACTTACATTCTACTGGGGGGGGGGGATAGAGGGGGATAGAGGAAGTAAGGGAGAGACAAGAAACAAATTCAAGAACCTTGAAAAAGAGAACACAAAACTGGAGATTAGGAGGGACAGTTAAAGGAAGTGCTTTCTCTATAATGTGTCATTTAAATTGAGCCATTCATGAAGGAAGTTAGAGATTCTACAAGTAGAGGTGAAGATACAATTCAGGCATGTATAAGGTATTATATATAGGGTAATAATATTCAATAAGACTGGAAAGAGAAGCTAGAATAAAGACTTTAAATGACTAGTTCAGTTCCTAATTAACCTCCTTAAAAGTTATTAAACATTTTTAATAGGTCACACTGACCTGTGTTTTAAATTATTTCAGCAGAATATATATATATGTATACACACACACATATATGTATGTATATGTTGGATTAGAGAATTAAAAGACTGTTAAGTGGGGATCAGCTAGGTGGTACAGTGCATAGAGCACTGACCTTGGAGTCAAGAAGACCTGAGTTCAAATGTGACCTCAAACATTTAATACTTATTTAGCTGTATGACCTTGTGCAAGTCACTTAACCCCACTGCCTTTCAAAAATAAATAAAAGACTGTAAGCAGGGAAAAAACATTTAGGAAACTACCACAATCTAGTTTAGAGATGAATTACAACACTGGCTATGGGAGTAAAATGGGGACAGATAAATGAGATTTTGAGGTTGCAAATCTGAATGGAAAATTGGAACCTTCAACAGAAATAAGGATGGTTTGAGGAAGAGTGCATTTGTGGGGAGAAAAGAAAAGTTGTAGACAAGATAAATTTTATAGGGGGTATTGAAGTAAAAATCATCAGGAATATAGCTGGCTTATGCATCATTGAAATTCAGGGGAGAGATTATGCTTTTATATAATTTTATATACATACATATATATATACATATACATATATACATACACACATATATATGTGCAAGCACATTAAGTTTATGTATATATGCATACAAATGTCAACACGTAATATCTTAGACTTAATATAGGGAATTGTTTGCGGAAAAATTTCTACTTGAACCCAGGGAAGTTAATGAGACTACTAAGAGAATAGAAGAGAGGGCAGGACTCAGATGTTACAGTCAAAGAAACTAAAAAGGAATAGTTAGGCAAGGAAAGACTAATGTCACACTATCCAATGGAGAGAATAAACAAAAGTCAACAGTATCAAAAGCTGAGGAAAGATCAAGGAAAATTAGGACTGAAGGAAGGGTCATTGGATTTCAGTTAAGAGAAATGCTTAAGAGCAATTTTAGTTTAAGAGTAAAGTTAGAAAGTTAAACTGATGGTGGTGAAGAAAAAGGAGGCTTAGGGGGTTCATCAGGTAAAAAATCATGGGTTATAGAATGAAAACTTGAGAGGATAGCAAAGGTCAAGTGGAAATACATTTGATTTCTACCCCCCAAGGTTCTGGAAGCCCTAAGACATGCTTTTCAGCAGCAGCAATGAAGCTATTACTTAAAACAACAATAACATCTATATAATGCTTTAAAGTTCAAAAAGTACTTTACAATCATTATCTTATTTGGTCCTCAAAACAGCTCCCCGAGATAGGAGTACTAGCATAGTACTATTTCATAGATGAGGCTCAGACAAGAAAAATGACTTTTCCAGAATTCGAACTTAAGTATTATACCATACTGCCTTGAGAATAAAAGAACAGAGGAGATTGATGTGATTGACTGAGATAAGAACCTACAGGAGATCTGGTAAGAGGACAAGGACCCTAAGTAGAGGGGTTGACCTTAGCAAAGAGAAGGACCACCTCTTCATTAGAGACCAGAATAAAGAAATGGAAAACAGTGGATGATATATTATAAGCTTTGAAGTAAATAAGAAAAAATTGAAAACTCGGCTAATGACAACAATTATCTCTATAAAGTATAAGGCATGGACCTTTGCATGACTGTTAATAAACCAGTAATGCCTCCCCCCCCATAAATCTGATTTAATCAAGTAATAACTATAAAAATGTTCAAGTCACTTGTGTATCAATTACCCAACCTGCTAAAATTCTGACCCTAAAGGAATACAGGCAAAAGTTATCCAAGAGAAAATTACTTTTATTCAAAACCGTCAAGTTCCTTCACCGAAGGATTAAGAATTTAAAATAACAAAGACACATCTAATAAGCAGATGATCACTTTACAAAAAAAACTGCTATCCCTCATACACTCAAAACGATACTGTAGGCATCTAAGATTTTTTTGAATTGCCCAGCCCAGTTTGATAGAACCAGTAATTTTAATTGTGTTACATCGGGGTAGAAAAATTCTTAAATTTCAAACCTTTGCTTTCTATCACAGTATATACCTTCTCTATTAGTCAATTTAAAAAAACAGATTATGATCTGTTAGGAACTCATGTATCTGAAGTTATAAAATATTGTCTCAAGGTGAAGACTACAATTTTTCTATAATAATCTAAAATGCTAAGACCTTTCATTATTTAGTTTCTTTGGCTCCAACTTTCTTATAAACTACTCACAAGAAAAGAAATAAAGCTGACATAAATTGTATTCTAGTTTTAAATGAAAGCTGCTTTTATTTGCAACTACAGAATACAATCTTGGAACAGATTATGCCAAAAAATTTAAAAAGGGCATTTTATAAGACCTGAATGCAGATGGCCAGATTTTCGTGCTCTAACACAGGTCTCTCAAAGCTTGTGAAAACAAACACTGTGTTCTCCAACTCTAATTATTTTAAGTCAAGTAAGAATCAACAAAATTCTAAAGCAATAACTTTGACATTCCACTGAAGTTGATTAGGATTCTACCTATATTGTGTCACCTGGAAAAAATAATTCCAATGCAAAATGGTTTTTGCATATATTCCATTATTATTTTTAACATGGAACCAATCATCTGTAAGTGTCAAGTAAAATGCAATTTAGTTTTTTTGTAATCAAAGTTTAATTCTCTCCACTATAACAAGGGTACTTTATGGCTTAGCCAAAGTTAACAAACATAATTCACAAGACTCAGATGAGTCAAAATGTGCCTCATGGGGAAAGCTAGCTACAATGCAGAAGTTCAGCTGAATCCTACTTTTTTCCTATTCAGAAAATCAAAAAGAACAGAATCAGTGGTGTTACTGTGTTTCCTCCTGAAGAAGAGAAAAGGTAATGCAGATTTGTTTGTACTTTATTAACATTATGGATACTGAAAAAAAGTATTCTTTTCCCTCTTTATTACTAGAACTAAACTAAAAGTTGTTTGAAAAAGATATTTTTGAATTTTATCAATCTCCCTTTTACAGGATACTTTCCATTAAACAAGTAATCTTGAAATAGTCATGTATTGGAAAGTTTTAAGTGATTACATACAGAATTAAACAAATATAAAATCCTAAATAAAAAATATAAATTTAAATGTTACTTGCCAAGGTCATAAAAATATACAACTAGAACTATCATAATAAAATTACTTGATTTTTGAATTTTGAAAAATATAATCTTCAGAAAGGTGGGGAGGAGGTTGGTTCTGTGATTTCTTTGGTATTGGCAAGAGTAAATCCCTATGCCAAATTGGCAATGATAACTCCTTATGCTAAATATAAATTTCATATGACAGATCTATGTTAAGACCATTATCTTTTTTTTAGATTCAAAATAAGTTTATCTCAAAGAAAAAAAAACGTGGCACCAAAAGTTACAATTAACAAGCAAATAAAGAAAAATAAAGTCCAATTAACATACTCACGTGTGGTGCTAGAAAATTTAATACGCTGCACGGCAGATGATATGCGTTATCTTATAGTTGCAACCTACATTAACAGGTAAGTTATATAGCAACATTCTATCCACAAGCACTTGGTAGTTTCCTAATCACTCTCATGGGAATCTATCTGATGATGATCAGTAAAGCGGATATTTACAAGAAAGCAAAATTGAAATGACAAATACATAAGAAACTTACTTTTTCCATGAAAAATTAAGACCCCAATACTTCTCTAAATATTAGTAAAGGAAAAAGAGCAAATATGATTTAGCCCAATGTATACTGAAATATAAAATATGGAAATAAAGGCTTCCAAATTAATCCATTCTATTGTAATCTTTTAAAATTTAATTGAATTGCCCATTTTAATCCACATATGTTTAAGTAGCATTATATGTAAATATAATAGTAGACCCATAACAAATATTATGGGAGTTTCACTAGGTTAGCATGGTTTGGGAGATAAAAGTACAAAAAATGAACAAGATTTGAGGCACAAAAATCAATAAATAATTTCCTAATTATTTTTAGATTAGGGAATTTCAAGATTTTATTCCAAGGAATTATGTTGAATTAAAAACACAGAAATAGCATGTCATAAAACTTTTATAGGAAAAAAAACATGTTTGGATAGCCTTTCATTTAGATTAAATACTTTTCATGAGTTTAATCAAGGAAGTTATAATGAAGGCTCAATAGTGAGAAGCAAAAAATAGATTAGCAGTTGAAGCCATGTCTAATCAGACTACATTGATAGTGTAGGGGGAAAAAAAAAAAGACACCTGATGATCCTGGAATCAAGGACAAAAGTGCAAATAATCTATACATGAAAATAAATATTTGCTGAAAGTAAGAAAATAATGTTGTTTCTGGTTCAATTAAACTATTAAAATATGAGATGCCAAAAACTAGAGAATAAAAATATTCAAAGAAAAACTAAAGGCATCAAATTACAGGTATTATGGTTTTTAAAAGTTTCAATAATAATGACTATTTTAAATTACAGAAATGCTTGTTTCAGTAAATTTTATAATCATAATAAATTCCACATCTATTAACATTATTCCTAAACTGAGAAAGCAAATAATCTGTATTTAAACTGAGATATGTCCAATGAAAGGTAAATTTTAACCATAATAATCATAGCTTCAATCTTTTTAAATTGCTGATTTAAAGGGGGATTTTTAAATGGATTTCATGGGAATATGTTGTCTTAGGAAAATCAGACAACTATTTTATTAATAGCTAAGCTTTCTTTCAGTGTAGCATTGTATGCAACAAACAACTGCAGGTCAAATTTCAATATGATAAATAATAAAGTTTCTGAGATTTCCAAGTTCATAATAATGGTCTGATTTTATAAAACAGTATAAATTCCACATAATAGTCCTTGGTATCCTTAAATCATACTAGACTATGTAGTTTTGCTTTCCTGACAACATCCACAGCAAAATTTACTTTAAGGTAGATCTTTGTAACTGAGGCAGAGCCAACAGTAAAATGGAAACCAAAGGGTTAAACAAAGTTAGATATGTGTAACTTATTTCGCTCAAACACTAAATTTTAATGTCTCCAATTAGGAAAGTTTGAAACTAATTTTACAAAAAATATTTTTTAACTAATTCAGTAAAATATAGTAAGGAGAAGCCAAAACATTTATTTTGGTTATTTTAAGCTATATAGCTCACATTTGACTAAAGTTGACAGCTGTATCCATTTTGTTAATGCTGTAAACTGCAGAAGTACAAAATTTCAATTAAAAAAATTAACCTTCTAAAAAATTAACACAATGCAAATAAAATAGTAGTCAACACTTGAAATACATGACTAATGCAAGGCTATCCAATAGTACTTGAGTACAAAACATATGCTCTCAGTGTATTTTTAAGATACACTAAAGCATCAAAATTTTTCTCCCAAGACCGGTAAGATAGTTTATGCTGAAATTTAAAATCATAATGCTACCACTGTGTCAAAACCCCAGTAAGTTCTTTTAAGAGTATCTTTCTATAAATGTAAATATACATATGCATACAGCTCCTCTAAGGAGCTAAAAAAAAAAAAAAGAAAATTAAGACTCTCACAACAGTCTTTTTTGAAGGCTGAGGTAGAACTCATCCTCATTCCATATGAAGACACAGACAGAAAGGTTTTGTTACTCAAAATCTAGAGTCTCGAGATGGAAGGGCCTTAGATCAGCCTCTTCATCTTATAGACAAAGAAACTAAAAGGTCACTATAAGGACTCTTTAACCCAGTGAATATTCCACTGTACTACACTGCCTTTCACCCTAATTGTATGTGAAGTTAAAACAAAGACAAACTTTTTGTTTGCTAGTGATTAATAGAAAATTTTGCTTCTGTGTCAGAAGTTAATTGAGGGAAAAAAACAATCTAACTGTTAAAGAAAAACTTTTTAAAAAATAGTGTCTACTTTAATGTTCTTTAATAAAGTCTACTCTGAATCATATTCCATTTCACAGTTAAAAAACAAAAAACACACTTACTCGATTTGAGCTCCATTAGCCACAAGAGCTCTTATAGAATCCATACTACCAGAACGTGCTGCTTTGTGAATGGGAGTTTCACCCTCACAATCCTGTAAATAAAAATAATATTTGAAGGAATTGTTTTTCTCATATTCATTCAAAAAGCAGTAGGATTTCACAATGAGAATGCTGTTAGCCAAATTTTAAAGATAAAAATATAGTCTGAGGAAGAAAGAGCAGTATTTTATTGTTGGAATACAAAACTCACCTGCTGAATATATTTTAAAAAAAAAGGAAGAAAAATTAACTTAGGAGCAGAGGGAAAATGTCTTTCTAAAAATTAACAAAAAACCCTCAAATTTACATTTTATCAGATGTTACTAATCCTTGGGGGAAAAAAAGGTTTGAGTAGCCAGTTAAGTGAAGGAAACAACAATAAATTTCCATCATTTCTTTAAGCCTGGTCTCATAGGAGGAAAAAAAAGACTTAGCAAAACAAGATTTTTCTTAACAAGAACAGGAACTAACCCCCCTTGTGATTTCCCTGGAATAGGGAATTCCCTCAACCAAGACAAGCCAGAACCTTCTCAAATTTACATGGAGAGTTGTCTAGAGGTCCAGATAAGTGACTAGCCCAGGATCATAAAGTCATGAGATGACAGAGACAGGAGTTGAATTTCTCTTCCTGGCTCTGAGGTGAACTCCCTCACCACTCTGTCATGCTGTCTCTCTGTGAGTTATTATCTCCTGAAATACATATTTTATGGCAACTAGAAGAATCATGTTACTGCTGTAAGCCTTCTATCAGAGCTTGGGGGATGCCATTTTAAAAATCTTGACATTCATTCTAATTGACAATGTCCTCCTCATAGTTCTTAATTCTCTGGATTGAAAATCCTGAAGGCAAAACATATAACCGAGGATCTACATACATATCAGAAATCAAGAAAAAAAGGAAGCAATCCTACTCCAAAAACATTCAAGATTTTAGCATGGACAACTTAAAATGGCTAACTAAAACCCTCTCTAAATCTTATCTGAGATATGTCTTTTACTTCTCAATGTTTATTCAATAGACAGAAGTCAATAATGGAAAAGTGAATCTTAATTAAGATCAGCAGTGAAAGACTGCCATATACATCACTTTCAAAAAAAATCCTTAGAAATATAAAGCACAGGTATGAGATTTTGTTTGTTTTTGTTGGGGTGGGGGTTAACACCAACTAACCCATAACAGAAAAATACAACTGATTCAACACAGAAATTAAAAAACAAAAACCTAGGGTTCTTCTAAAAAAAGGTGATAAGCATTTATCCAAATGTATATTTCTCTTTCTTTTGGCACTGGCATTTTGAAGCTTTGAAGCACTTCACAATCTATCCCCTTGATTTCCACCCTGATCTCCCTCCCTACTGTCCCTCCATTAGCTCTTGTGTCTTGGCCATGCTGTCCTACCTGCAAGGGATTCTCTCCTCACCTTGCCTTCTAAAACCTCCCAACTACTCTCTATATACCTCTTGTTCATATTGATTATGCACATTTTCTCCCTCCTCAGGGAGCATCCCCAGAGCTTCTTATCCCAGTGTCCAGCTTTGAGGAAATGTATCATTGGGAACTAGAAATTAAAGATGTATGTATGGAATGTATTCTAATTGGAAAGATCCAACATACCCACAGATAAGTAAATAGAAGCTTTACACAAAATACAATCACAAGAGATGTGCTGGGCATTTTTTATGAAGTTGGGTTTTTTTGGGATGGACTGTTAATTTTTTAAAAATTATGTATCTCACTAAGGAGGCTTAATGAAATCATTGTTAAGGACATCTAAAACAAGAATGATGCTATGTGGCTTCAAATCTTGAACACTATTAGTGAAGAAATCAAGTTTCAAGTGACTCAAGGATACCCATAATAGGCCAAGTAGGCAGCAGCTAATTCTCAACAATGACCTACCCACAAAAAATAGCTCTGATACTCACAAAATGTAAAAATACCTAGAGGAAGGTCTGCAGCACATTACTAGATCCTATGGAAAATTTACAGATGACTGTGGACAAGAATCAGAGGTAGGTCATATGAATGGGTTTTAACTTGCAATGCAATATGCATTTTGATGAAATCATGCATTCACTTAAGCACTGCAGAATTAAGTGTTGGATGCTTCTGGAGAAGAAAGGAGGAATGAGAGAAGCAAGGGAGGACAAATGTCCATATGTAGAGAAAAAAGAGGAACTGGAGAGAACAAAATGCAGAGACACTACTGAAGAAGGGACCTAAGGGGGAAAATAAGACAGGCTCAATACATTCTAAAGTGAATTTTAAGTATAAATTTGCATCTTACAGTTTGCTTATCCTAAGATATGCCATTTATATGACAAGTTTAAGTAATTTTATTTACATAAATTCAAATATAGATGGGGAAAGGGAGAAAAAGGAAGAAGTAATAATGGAGTACAAAGGGAGAAGGCAGAAAAAAAAGGAAAGCAGATTAGGTGAAGAATGGATATCAATAACTACTTTGGGTGCAGGTCAATTGCACCAAGTGACAGATTGTCCATTCCTTCCACTTGGCAGGTAATAGAGCTAACACTGGAGTCAAACCAGGGATTAAATTTCTCCAGATATAGGACAGCTTTACTTCCTACTAAGAAATAAGTCCAGGATACAAACTTTTAAATCACTAGCTTGAATATAATCCCTTCACTTATTTTCTTCCAAACATTCTTCCCTTTAATATTTTCTTTTCAGTTGGCTTTAAAGATTAAACATTAAAAGAGAAGAAAGGACTAACAGTAACAGGACATAGATATAAAAGTTTATATTTTCTATCTTGATGAAAGAAAGACCTTTAAGGACACAGGTTTTCACAATTTAGAGTTAGATATATAGATGGATGTGTGTAATTGTATGTGTGTGGATATATATATATATATATATATATATGCATGTACACACACACACACACACACACACACACAGCACACTATGGTAATTTTATCTTTTCTAGATTGAAATGAGTCACTGAATATTTCCAAATTTCTGCCATATTGTTTTGTAAATCTAGTTATGTTGGCTTACCTACAAAACTGGTTTCTTAGATGTGACATTTTCTAATCTAGATTTGTATTTATAAATAAATTCATCAATGGTACTCATCCAAAATAATTCCATTAAAATAATTCCAGTTAGCACTCTGAATAAAACTCAAAACTCTGGTTTGAATATCAATTCTGAATACCAGAGTGCAATTTGGTCACAACTGAAAAAAAAAATTAGTTAAGTCAAGTTATTTTCTATACCTGTTTGTTAATGTTGGCTCCAGCTTGGATCAACCAAATCAGGCACTCCGGATGTCCTCCAAAAGCAGCAATATGGGCAGGTGTTTGGGCAAATCGTGTTGTACAGACATTTGGAGTAGCACCAGCTCTCACCAGTTGTATTAAACATTCCAACTTTAAGAAAAGCAGCAGGAATAAGGGGAAAAAACATTTAGAAATGTTGATTGCATATTAAATATACCTATAAACATTTGCTTTAAATTTCAAATTCAGATGAGCCTCATTAAAAAAAAAACACTTGAATCAGATTAATCTACTTGAAAGAAATCTCTAAGATCACTGATCTAACCTATTCTGGAGCAACAGCTAAAAGCGCCCCCCCCCCCCAATCCTTAACAAAATCATCTCTGATGTAGAAACAATTTCCCCTCAGTCTAGCACCTTGTATACTCAAAGTAGAAATTTTGTGCACATACTCCAGAGTCTTCAACTATTATCACCGAAACCTCTCTAATCTATTTATCTCAACTGAGCTTTCTCAAGTTCTAAGCACACACATTTCCAACAGTCTACAGACTATCATCTTGCCCTGCTGCCACAACATACCCCAAATTCATATTTCATTGCCATTCCCGAAAATCTTTTTCTTTCTGACTGGCCACTAGTTCAAGTGGTATCCCCTTCTTGTCACTCTCCCACATATACACATCAAGTCTTATCCATTTTATTCTCAATCTCTTCAATATCACTTGGGCATATGAACCTTTTTTCCCCTCACTGGAACCATCTCAATCCTTCCTTCCTTACTATCTAGACCACACTAGCCTTCTAATTGGTCTTCCAGGTTCCAGTTGTTTTCCCCATTACAATTCACCCTTCCAATTACTTACCAGACAAATCTTCCTGAGACACAGATGTGCTCATGTCACTCTTGTTTCTCTCAATGTTTACAAAAGTAAATTCAGATCCCAGGTGTTCTCTTATCTAGCACCAATCAAAATGTCAGAATTTTGATAACTTTGGATTATGTTCCATATTTCAGCTCAACTGTGCTATTTCTTATCCTTACACCTCTAACTAGGTCTTTGATTAAAGTATTCCCTATTCCTAAACTGCCTTTTTCCTTTCTACCTTATATGGTGACACCCATCATCTTAAAGCCTATTTCAACTGTTTTAATTATGAAACCAATCTTCTTTTCCCCTAACCTCTCACTTGGTGATAACTCAACTGTGATAAAATGCTTTACAATTTACAAAGCACTTTCTTCAAGATTGGTAGTCTACCTTAATTTTAGAGAAAACTGAGGTTAAGAGAAATTAAGAATCTGATCCAAGATCAAAACAGTCTAATAAGTAATGGATGTGACACACCGTGCACAAATCCTAAATTATCTTGTATTATAGTTATTTGTATTTATGCAACTTAGAATATCAAAATCAGGGATTACCTCAACTAAATATTAATATTGTACCCAAGGCCCCTTGCACACAATACCTGACTATGATTTCAAGTGAATTTTTTTTTGTTTTTGCAAGGCAATGGGGTTAAGGGACTATTAAGTATCTGAGGCCAGATTTGAAGTCAGATCCTCCTGACTTCTGAGTCAGTGCTCTATTCACTGTGCCACTTAGCTGCACCTTAACTTAAATTTTTAAAAAATATTTTATTTTCTCCCTATTATATCTAAATACAATTTTAAAACATTTTTTAATTCGTATAGTTTCAATCTCTCTCTCTCTCTCTCATCATTCCTTCTTGGAGATGGTAATCAATTTGATACAGGTTATACCTATAGTAAACATGCAAAACATTACCATACAGTTGTGTTGAGAAAACATTTCCCAAAGGGGGAAAAAAACTGAAAAATACTATTTTTGATCTGCACTCATACTTCAACAGATCTTTCTCTGGAGAGAGATATTTTTTATCATAAATCTTTTGGAATTGTTTTGGGACACTATATTGCTTAAAGTAGCTAAGTCATTCAGTTGATCATTGTATAGTACTGTTGTTTCTTTGTACAAAGTTTTCCTGGTTTTCGCTTCACTTTGCATCAGTTTAACTGAATTTTTAAAAGAAAAAATTTTGTATGTGGGTGGTAGATAGAAGTTACTTCCCCTCTTAAATGGCACAGAAAAGCTTTACACAAATTTTAACATGACACCAGGGTTTGTTAAAAAGGAAACTTGGAACCCTTTGAATGTAAAATACCCTATTAATATTTCTGAATTAGTAGTTTTATCACATATCCCAATTATGAATTGTCCTTTATCATCTGTTCAGCACCATAGTGATTAGGATACTAGGGACACTGAACAATTCATTTCTGTGAATAAAAAATTATTGGCTTCATTCTATCTTTACAGGGAGAAGCCTCCTTTCTTCATATAAGGTTTCCTAAAGTTTTACTGCAGATGCAAGCTATTAAACTTCTAGTTATAGAACACGTCAGTTAATGGCTAAAATGAAGATATAGTTGGATTAAAACCTCTTAGCTACAGCAACCCTTCTTGCCCAAATTATCTGCTCTGTGATTCAGAGGTTCCTATAACACTTTCCTCTTTTCCTCCCCTTAAGAAAGGGCTCTGCCCGAGCAGTTCTTCCAGCCAAAAGAATAAACCCGGCTCAAGGTGGCTAATCTAAACTTGAGGTTGATAAAGAAACAGGACAAATACTCAAGGAATTCACGAAATGATAGGGGGAGGGAAGAAAGGAAACACAGAACAGGAAAATCATCAGGCACCAAACAAGGCAAGCTTGGGATAAATTAGAGATAATCAATAGAAGGGAAGGGACTAATATTAAGAACTGGCAATGGTTTCCTCATAGAAGGTGAGATTTCAGCTATGACATGAAGGAAGCCAGGAAGGGAAGGAGACAGATAGGAGAAAACAGTATTTTCACATGTTTTTAAAAGTCTAACTTTGCCACAGCGAACTGTTTGGGAGGAAAAAAAAAACCATGTCTTAAAATCAGTCAAATGGCATTATAGGGAAATACCCAACTCTTCCAAAGAAGGTGTATAATTAAAAAAAAAAACAGATCGTCACTTAATATATACAACAAATAAGTGAAGGGTAAAAAATTGTCTCCAAGAAGTCAACATGTTGTCTCCTGAACTCTTGCCATTTAAGTTCCACAAAAGTTGTCCATCATTAATATAGGAACCAAGGATCCACTCGCTTGGAGAGTGAGTTAGGGATTGCTAGTGGTTCAGGATAGAGCACTAGGCCAAAAGTCAAGAAGACCTGAATTCAAATCTAGCTTCAGACACTAGCTGTGTGACCCTGGGCAAATTACTTAAAAGTAAATGAAAAACCATTCCAAGAAAACCCCATGGCCATGGAGTCATAAAGAGACAGATATGCCAGATTGTGAGAAGATTGTTTGGTGAGGTCTTCACCATGCTTCAAAAATTAGTTTATGGGGTGGTTAGGTGGCACAGTGGATAGAGCACGGGCCCTGGAGTTAGGAGTACCCGAGTTCAAATCTGGCCTCAGACATTTAATATTTAATAATTACCTAGCTGTGTGGCCTTGGGCAAGCCACTTAAACCCACTGCCTTGCAAAAAAAAAAAAAAGAATTAGTTTATATAATATATTATACATTAAGTCAGGGTTATCCAATCTTACTTTTAAAAGTTTTTTTTTGAAACTATAAACAATATATTTGCCATTTTAGAGAGAGCTCTGTGGTAGCTCAGCTTCATTTAGGAAAGCATTTTAGTAAACCCACAGGAGCTGTTTGGACAATCCATAGTAAGTATAAAAATGGAATACTAAGTTTTAATGGTATTTACTTTATAAATTTATCAATTTTATATGTCTGCTTATATTTTCACAATATTTTTGTTGTTATTCAGTCATTATAATTGTGTCCAGCTCCAAGTGACTCCATGTGACGTTTTCTTGGCAAAGATACTGGAGTGGTTTGCCATTTACTTTTCAAGTTCATCTTTTAGATGAGGAAACTATGGCAAATTGAGTGAAGCGACTTGTCCAGGGTCATACAGCTAGGAAGTGTCTGAGGCCAAATTTGAACTAGCAAAATGAAACTTCCTGACCCTAGGTCTGGCACTGAATTCACTCCACCAACTAGTTGTCCCCTTTACAATAAGCATATTTAAAAAATCCCAGGGGTGCATGATAAAAAGATAAATTCTAAAAAGAACTTTTCAAATACTTATACAGAGGAACTGAGTCACAGAAGTATACAGAATTTTATATAATGAAGTACCAGTAATCTCCAATCTGAAAAAAATAATTGTGGTGATATATGGCAGCTTACATTTGATTGTTTTAAAATCCATTTTAATGATAAATTTGTTGTACATATTTCAGCTTTTATATCATACCTAGATAGCAGTACTTTTCTACATGTTCAAAATCTTGCATAATAGAATGTAATGTGTTCATGCTTTAAATACCCTGGACGAGAGTAAATTATGAATAAGAAGTCTATTAATGACTTGTACCACTCTTAACTCAAGAGTTATTGTGAAGACAACTTTTATTATTTCTTCTTTCTTTACCAATATAACAAAATTTAGAAAAGCCTTGTGAATGATTCAACATTCAAGTTATGCTGCAATCATAATGCATATTAAAAAACAAAATTGGCTCTGAAATCAACTAATTTGGTCTCTTGGTATAAGTTACCCTAGGCCTTTGAATCTGACACCAACACTCATTTTTAGTTCACCTCGACCCCAATCCTTCCCCCCCCCCCCCCCCCCCGGAGTCTTTCAGGATCAGCAATTTTTGTCAGCATGGGGATTCTTTCCACTGAGGCAGGCAGATGTTGTTTATAACATTATTAGACCAACTATAAAATAATACTGAAAGTTAGAATATGTATAATTAGTCACAGGAGATACTCTTTTTTTGGAGGGACTAATGATTTCAATGGCACTGGGAAATCCTAGAAACTTTCTCTCTCAATGAAAATCAGCATCTGCTCAACAAATCTTCATGGTTGTCTGAGGCATTGAAAGGTTAAATCTGACTTGCCCAGATGCATCTTCTGAGACCACTAGTTTTATTTCTACAAATACTCTACCTCTTCTAAAATGATAATAAAAAAAAAACAATTCAGTTTTCACAAGGGGCCATATAGAAACTTTAAACATTCTTAAAAACTGCTTAATGTGCCCTGCTAGCAGAGACTGTAGCACACCTCCAGTGATCAATGCCCACAGGGGTTTGACAAAGCAGCACAGTATTCTTCTTAAGAGACTAAATTGACTTTCTTCCCAATAGCAATCTCAACTCCCTTTGGTATCTTCTTTAAGTCATCTTTCACCTCATAAAAAAATGATAAGCCAATTGGTTACTCAAGTAGTGCTATCATAAAAAGTACTAAAGACATTACAAAAACAAGATAACCGAAGGCATTACAAAAAAAACAATGAAACAAATCCTTCAAAAATGGATTACACTATTTCATAGCAGATATTTAAAACAAATATTATCACCAAGGAAAACACTCCAGTTAAAAGTCTGTATCTCTTTTCACAACATATTTGTTTCAGAAAGTTTTAACTTGAATTTTTGTAAACAAAAATCGTTAAAGCATAATTCAGTTAGCTAAGTAGCACTCAAAATTAAGTACAGTTATGAGTCTAAATTCGTTTTTTGTACTAATTCATAAAAATGTATTATGCTACTCAGCAATGCAAGATTCTGTAAAGAAAATGTTGAATCAGAACAATCTAGAAAAACTCTTAGAAATCAATAATCTATGCTGCTACTCCCACACTCACTATATTCAGAGTTTAGATTTAAAGTGAAGCTTAGAGAATCTTATAATTTATCTTGTTCACAAACCTGAATAATCAAATTATCTGGTTGGCTTAAAGTGGAAACTGTATAAGAATTAAAACACTTAATTCTATCCCTTCTACATTTAATATTCAGTAAAAACTTGAGTCAGTTGTTTAGTCAGAAATACCTGGGTTCACAAGCTGCCACTAATTCTCTCTAGCTATGTAACCATTAGTAAACATGAGCAGGAGACAATTGACTACAGGTTCAAGTTAATGATCACCTTCAGAGAAGGGAGTTTCCTTTTCCAAGTCCTTCAAATAAATTAAATTCACCCAGACCAACTTCCAAGAATAGGTACATATTAACAATGCATACCATGGAAACAATGTAAAGACTAACAAAAACTGCCTTCTGTGGGGGGTGGGAAGCGAGATTAGGGGGAACATTATAAAACTCAAAATAAAATCTTTCTTTGTAAAAGCAATCTGAAAATATACCCTTAAAAGCCATAAAACTGCATACCCATTGATCCAGCAATACCACTAATAGGTCTATATCCCCCAAGAGATTTAAAAAAAAGGGGGGGACTCACAAGTACAAAAATATTTATAGCAGTTCTTTTCATAGTGGGTAAGAATTGGAAATTGAGAGGATGTCCATTAATTGGGGAATGGCTAAATGTGGTATATAAATGTAATGAAGTATAATGAAGTTCTGTAAGAAATTATGAGATGTATGTCAGAAAGATTTGTATGAATTAATGCTGAGGAAAATGAGCAGAACAATCAAAGAGAACATTGTACACATTAACAGCAACACTGTGTGATGATAAACTGATAAGATTTAACTCTTCTCAGCATTACACTAAAAATACTAAAAGACCTTGTGAGAGAAAAAGCTATCCACATCGAGAGAAAAAACCATGGATACAAACCAAAGGATATTATTTTCACTTTTTAAAATTGGGTTTTATGTTCTTTCATTTCTTATGGCTTTTTCCCTCTTTTGTTCTGATTCTTCTTTCACAACTTGACGAAAATGGCAGTAAGTTAAACACGATTGTGCACATATATCAGATTACTAGCTGCCATGGGGAGGAAGGCGGGAAAGGAATGCAGGGGAACAGAAAAATGTGAACTCAAAATCTTACAAAAAAATTGATGTTGAAATTACCTTTATATGTAATCAGAAACAAAATTAAATTTTAAAAATACAAAAAAAAAAGAAAAAGTTTCAGGGAGAGTAACTCAGATTAATTGTATTTGTGAATTCATTTTTGTTTGAATTCATTTTTACTTATGAAAGGAGTATACAGCGTTCCAAATCATTAAGCAATAAATATCAAACTAAAAATATAGATTTAAAAAAACTTTTATACTCTTGAGAGTATTAGGAATTTATAGTCTCCAATGACTTCTGAGGAGAGGAAAACAGCCATTATAAAATAAAAACTCATCTAATAATGATTTAAATTAGATTACATTCATGAAGGGGAATTTAATCATCTCCACAGCTAAACAAAAGGATACAATTTTTTAAAAAGCACAACACCAATATCTAAGATTTAACAGTCTAGTTTTAGATACAAACACCAACAGCTTCCGAGGCCACCCGTGTTGGGTCACACAGCACCATAAGATTTCTTGGCAGTGGCACATCTAGTTCAATTTCTTCTTTTCAAAAAGGTTAAATATATCCAAGGTCATATTGATAGGAAAAAACAGAATATTCATAAATAATGATCCTGAATTAGGCAGTCCTATGTAAGTTACATTTACTGTTTTGTTTAGTAAATTTTTATATTAAAAAATAAAACTAGTGAATGTTTCATTTTCTTCAAAAGCTTGTTTAAAGGTTATCATTTTGGTTGGAGGACAGGCCACGGGGCTGTGGAGGATCCGAATTCAAAGTGGACCTCAGAAACTTGACTGGTAGTTAGGCAAATCAATTAATTAAAATTACCTCTCCTTCCAAAAAAGAGTGTCTGTCACTTTTAAGAAATAATAGGTTTTTGGGGTAGCTAGGTGGTACAGTAGATAGAGCACCGGCCCTGGAGTCAGGAGTACCTGAGTTCAAATCTGGCCTCAGACAACCTAGCTGTGTGACCTTGGGCAAGTCACTTAACCCCATTGCCTTGCCCAAAAAAAATCTAAAAAAAAAAGAAATGATAGGTTTTAGTTGGCTATAAAAACTGAATTATATGGGATACCTTGCTAGCAGTATCCTAGATTGTTAAGAAAACTTTACCACAAACATGCCAACAAATTTTATCTGATTACTCTGAAGTTCAGGTATAGTGGATTTGAATCTTGACTGTTAATTCTTACCTGTGACCAAGGGCAAATCATTTAATTAATCTCTTTGGGCCTAGATTGATCTCCAAGGTCCCTTTCTTCTAAGATTCCCGTTAGGATCATAAATGTTATGATCTTGGTCCCTGCCAACAACCGAGTACAGCACAATAAAATAACATTCACTGAGAAAATTAAGTCTGCTGTAAATGGTTGCTACAATTTGAGTTTATTCATTTCTTATAGTACACCATTACCTTAATATCAAGAGTTTCAAGTTTTTCTTAAACAGGACTTGGTATCCAAGTCATTTATCAAAGGTTTCACATAAGAAATGAACTCAAAGGTTCCTCTAAATCTGTTAAAAGTTCTGCATCCATTCCTTCATTGATTCCACAACTGGACTATTATGACTCAGTAACTGGAAAAGTCTCATCACCTAGGTGCCATTAAAGACATGAGTCTTAGCCAACAATTTAGTAACTATAAACAATACATTTTATGTAGGAATGTTAGTATATTAAAAAGACTACATAACCTCGACCGTTAAACTCAATTTAGAAAACGACTTTCTAAGATTTCGGTATATGCAAACTTGTTTAGCCACAGGTGTCCCACTCCGAGTCCTGGGGGAAGGACCCACATCTGGGGCACACAATAGCCTCTTGTCTCCGTCGGCACAGAGCCACTTGGTTGCCATGGCAGCACAACAATCCATCTGCCAACGTCTTTTCCAGAGGAGGAGGGGGAGGGGGTCGGGCTGTAATTCTTACAGACAAAAGATGTTGCTAAAAAAAGTTGGCCTCCACTTTGGGCACCCCGGGCCTCCACGAGGCGCTTGTCGGGTGACTTCGTGAGCTGCAAATGGAGCGACTGCTTGGAGGGCTGGCCCGGGCGGCGGAGGCTCGGCCTGGGCTGCGTTACCGGGGGCCTGCCCGCCCCGCCCCCACCCCAAGGAGTTCAACTAGAACTTGGCCCAGGCCGCCCCCCCCCGCAATTGATGAGCTCCTTCCCCGCAGCGGGGTCAAGGGGAAGCCGAAAGGCCGGCCTCGGGGAGAGCCGCCCCCAAGCTTGGGGCTGGCCCCGGCTCTCACTCCAGGCCCGGCGCGCGCGGCCCGCCTCCTCCGGTCCTCTCCCGCCAGTCCCCTCCCACCAGGGGCTTCCCGGGCTGGGGGGAGGGGAGGCGCGCGTGGGGCCGCGCCATCCGCCCGCGCTCCGGGGCTCCGGCCCGCCCCACCATCCCTCACCCAAGGGCAATTAAGTAATTAAAAAAAAAAGCTCGGAACTGTAGAAAATGGCGCCTTAAAGCAGCCTCCCCCGCCCCCGGCCGCCCCGCGCCTTGCGGCGCGGCTCGCTGGAGGCCGAGGCCGAGGCCGGCGCCGGCCCTGCCCCCGGCCCCGGTCCCGGCCCCGGTCCCGGCCCCGGCCCCGGCCCTGCCCCTGGCCCCGGCCCCGGCCCGGCCCGCCCGGCCTCCCGCCCTCGCTCACCTTCCCGAAGTGCGCGGCCCAGTGCACGGGCGTCCAGCCGTAGAAGGAGTCCTCGGCTGCCAGGTGGGCGCTGGGCGTGTGCCGGAGCAGCGCGCACAGCGCCGCCAGGTCCCCGTCCCGGCAGGCGCGGTGCAGCGGGAAGCGGAGCGTCAGCAGCTCCTCGCTGGAGAAGCCCGCCTCCACGGCCGGGCCGGCTCCCGGGGCCAGGGCCATGGCCTTCCCCTCACGGGCGAGGCGGCGGGCAGCGCCGCCGAGCATCCGATGCGGGCCGCGCGGCCGAGGAGGCCTCCGGCCCGGGGGCTGGGGAGCGGGAGGCGGGACGGGCCGGCGCCGCCGGGGCACAAAGGAGGCGAGGCGAGGCGGGCCGAGGGGGCGCCGCTGCCGCTGCCGCCGCCGCCGCCCGGAGCCCAGCCGAGAGCGGGAGGAGGAGCGGCGGCTCGCGGAGGCCGAGAGCGGGGCCGGGGCGGGCCCTGGGCGGGGGGCGGGGCCGAGCTCCGGCGGCGCGGGCGAGGCGCCGCCGGGGGGCGCTCCCCAGCCCGGGCCCCTCCCCGGCCGGCTGCCCCCGGGCCGCGGTCCGAGCGGGAGCGGCGGCCCCGCCCCCCGGAGCAGCTGGCGGGCCCGCGTGGGCGAGGTCCGGGCCCGGCCGGGCGGGGCCCCCGGGAATTTCCTGGGCGCCTTCCGCCCGCACTCAGCGTTTTGGTTTTACGAGATGGTTTTGGAAAAGCACCGGTTCCCCCGAGCCCTCCCCTCCCCAGCTCCCGGGGGCTCGTTCTTTTCATTTTTTCGCATTTTATTGCTGCGTTTTATCCCCTTCCCTTGACGCTTCTGGGCGCCCGCAGCGCGCTCCGCAAATAGCAGCGGTAACACGAAGCCAGGAGCACGCGGGAGGCCGCGGCGCTCACAGGGCACCTGCCCAGGGAGGCGCTGGCCCGGAGCGGGCGTCCCAGGAAGGGCAGCCTCCCCGGGCCGCAGTTCCCCTCCTTTGTAACCTGAAGGAGTTGGACCGGATGATCCTAAAAGGCTCCCTCCAGCCCCAAACCTACAATTAATAACGATTTTAACGACCAACAGCGGCAAGCAAAGGGAAAGCCTAAAAGTGCTGAAGCCGGGCATTGAATGCTCCACATTTTTTAAATTATTTTTTTTTAATTTGCAAAGTGACCACATCAAGTCAGCTAGCGGAGTAATGTATAGATTTTTAACTCAAGTAATATTTCCTGTAATTATTCAAATAATACATTTCTGCATAGACGAAATAATAAACTTTAGGGGTGGAAACCGTCTGAAAAATGAGCCAAATGTTCTCCTTTAACAGATGAAGAAACTGAGTGAGATTGAATGACTTGCTCAGGATTTTAAAGGTGCTCTTTCATGGGCCAGATATCAAACTGTATTACAAAGTGATAATCATCAAGGTACCGGATATCAAACTGTGTGACAAAAGTGGTCACCTGGTACTGGTTGAGATATATGGTGATGGGGGCAGCTAGGAGTCAGGGGTACCTGGGTTCAAACCCAGCCTCAAATACTTAATGATTACCTAGCTGTGTGGCCTTGGACAAGCCACTTAACCCCATTGCCTTGCAAAAGCCAAACACACACACACACACACACACACACACACACACACACACACACACACACACACACACACACGGTGATGGTATTAAGTACATAATGCACAATTGTGAGTGATCATATTAATCCAGTGTTGTTCAGTGATACCTTGAATAATCGAGGATCCTCTAAGACTTACATATTTCCTGGGACTTAATATTTCCATGTCATTTTGGCACTGTTAGAGCAGGAAGGATAAACAACAATCTAGTGCTTGAGAAACCCAAAGATCCAAGCTATTGTGACAAAAACTCACTACTTGAAAAAACTGGGAAAACTGGAAAGTAGTTTGGAAGAAGGCATGGGCTAACAATTCAGCCCTACACCAAGATAACATCAAAATAGGTACATGATTTAGACATAAAGGATGATGCTAGAAGCAAATTAGGGGAGGATGGAATAGTTAACCAATTTATGGATAAGGGAAGAATTTATTACCAAATAAGAGAGAACACTAAGATGTAAAATGGATAATTTTGTTTACATTGAAAATAAATAGACTGTACAAACAAAACCAGTGAAGTCACAATTTAGAAGGAAAAACAGAAAACTGGGGAAAGGGGAAGATATACAGCAAGTTTCTCTTGCTCATTTCTCTCTATATATAAGGAACACAGTCAAATTTATAAGAATACAACATTCCCTAATTGATATTCAAAAGATAAGAATAGGTAGTTTTCAGAAGGAATCATATTAAGGAGTCATATTAAAACTACTCTAAATCATTGATTAGAGAAATGCAAATTAAAACAATTTTGAGGTACTACCTCACCTATCAGATTAGTTTACATGACAGAAAAAGAAAATGACAAATGTGGGAAAATTGGGATACTAATACACTGTTGGTAGAGTTGTTAATTGGTCCAACCTTTCTGAAGAGCATTATGCCCAAAGGGCTATACAAATTGCACAGTATACTACTAGGTCTATATCCCAAAGAGATTTTTTTTAAAGGGTGGATGGGTAGGGGAGAACTTAGTTGTTTAAAAATATTGCAGTTCTTTTTGTGGTGGCTACGAATTGGAAATTGAGGAAATGCTCCCAATATATGGTATATAATTGTGATAGAATACTATTGTACTGTAAGAAATGATGAATAGAATGCTTTCAAAAAATCTTGCAAAGACATATGAACTGATGAAAAGTGAAGTGAGCAGAACCAGGAACATTGTAAACAGCAACACCAATATTGTACAAAGATCAACAGCAATATAATGATCCAAGATAATTACAAAGGATGAAAAATGCTGTCCACTTCCCATGGTGGAGTCTGAATGTAGATCAAAACATACTTTTTTAGAAACATTTATTTTGGGGAGGGATTTTACACAACTATACATGTATAAGCAACATCAAATTGCTTACCTGGGGGGGGTGAACTGTATTTTTAAAGAAAATTAAAATTATGTTTACATGCAGTTGGAAAAATAAATTTTAAAAAATCTAAAGTGCCCTTTCTACCATAATGTTTGATCACTGTGTAAAATAAATTTTGCTCCAGAGAGCTAATTTTATCCAATTGAATTAGAAGTGAATTTATTTTTTAAGCAATACTCTCAAAAAATGATTTGTACTCTACAAATACATAAATACTGAGAGATGACTACTACAGATAATTCTCACTCTATATATGGTTTTTTAAAAACTCTGAAACAAGCTAAGAAATTTACCAGAGATCTACCAGTGATAAGCTAAGAAACATAGATTTGACTACTATTTTTACCTCATCCTTTTATTTTCATATATTGCAAAAATATAAACCTCAGGTTGTAATAGAATGAAACTTCTTTCAGGGCAGAGATTTTCCTCATCTTTTGCATTTTTTTTATCACCAGCTTGGGCAATTGACACATTGATGTTGTACTCTTATTATACTATGCCTTTTATCAATTGGAATACTTAGGAGACTCTTTGTAATAAGACATAATACATATATAAATATACAAACATAGATGTATCTATATAATTTATTCTTAAAATGCTACAGCTAACCCAGCCAACCACAAATATGGAAAACCACAGCTATAAAGAGTACATTAGCTTATTCTCTTTTAGCTATATTTTCTTTAAAGTGTACCTATTGTTCTACAAGTCTCATCTATGTTTCTAAATACTATTTTAGTCTTCTTTAGAGTTTTTGTTCTCCAGTTTCAACATAATCATAATTTAGAAGCAAATCTAACGTTATTTGAAAATGCAATCATGGGAGTTAACAAGCAGTTATTTTCAAATATTCAAGTACAAGGAAGAAATTAGGAAAGCCCCTCCAAGTGAGTTATTTAATAATCCACTCAGATGACTCATTGTTGCCCTGAGGTGACCCAAGGTCCTCAAAGAACTCAAGCTCTGGCAACAAGTTCAACAAAACTGAAAGTCTTCAAGATGAGACTGAGGACAGTTGGACTACAGTAGCAGAGGTTCATAATCTGAATACTGGCTGCAAAGGGATACTTCTCCCACCCCCAAACCCAACAATTCATAAAATTTCTCTCTAAAGCTTGAGAGCTTTGGAAAGACCTTAATCTGCAATTAGTGCACACTATTTGCATGGGCAGTTTGTTTTTGGTTTTTGTTTTTTTTCTAGGTACTGGCTTTACATCTTTAATTCAGATTTACATTATCTGTTTCAAAAACAATTTTATACCTTAACCTGTTTTTCAGTAACTAATAGAATTAAAACTTGAAGATAACTCAGGGAATCCTCTAGTTTAATTCTTATTTTACAGATAAAGAAACTGAGTCAAACACTTTTTTTTTTTTAGGTTTTTGCAAAGCAAATGGGGTTAAGTGGCTTGCCCAAGGCCACAAAGCTAGGTAATTATTAAGTGTCTGAGGTCAGATTTCAACTCAGGTACTCCTGACTCCAGAGCCAGTGCTCTAGCCACTGTGCCACCTAACAACCCCTAAACACATGTTTTAAATGGTTTAATATTTCATTATTATTGCCTCAGATGAATATTCTGTTACTGATACTTAACCCTCACCCTGTGAACTGAGATCTTGGTGATTTATTTCCAACCAAACTATATAATTAATTTTGAAATTATCAGATGCAGTTTATAGAAACTACTGCATGTTATTGCTATGATCCCTTCTCAACCGAAGCAAAAGTGCAGTTTATTCTATTGTTGGAAGCAATCAACTATAAAGGCATATGGAAGTATGGAAGTAGGCATCCCTCTCGTGTTCAGTGTGCCTTGGGAGATACTTTCAACAGTATACTATATTCTGCTTAATCATCCCTGTCTCCTTCCCTCCCCTCATGTTTAAAATTTCCATCACTAGACTTACTCCTTAACAACTTCTAGAAAAATTGGCTAATTGACTAAACTGTTTTGTTAAGGAGTAAGGTTAGCTATCTAACTCATTAGCAAAGATTAGTTTATCTACTCATTCATTATTAACCAGCCCTGGGGAAGTTTTAAAAAAATGGAAGACAAAACAGTTTTGATGGGGATGTGTCAGATAAGATCTTTCATGGTGGTTAGAAACTGCATAAATTTAGACTCTGGAATGTAATAAAACTGAAAGATAAAATGAATTTGGAAAATTAGATAGATCTGATAGCTGGGGATTGACTTTGGAAAGTCTGAAATGTTTATTTGACTAACCCACTGTAAGTTTCCACAAATCCACCAATAAACTGAGAATTAAAAACCTATCAAAATTGCCTGGGTGGCACAGTGGATAGGCCCTGGAGTCAGGAGTACCTGAGTTCAAATCCAGCCTCAGACACTTAATAATAATTACCTAGCTATGTGGCCTTGGGCAAGCTATTTAACCCCATTGCCTTGCAAAAAAAAAAAAAAAACCTAAAAAAAAATTGCCTTAAAGCCTAGAATTTAGTGGGAAGGAACTTCAGTTGTTCAAACTTTAAAAACCAAAAAAGAAATACATTTCAACCTGCTGACTTAAAGGTGACTTGTAACTATGTTCACAAAAATCATCTTGTAAGTTCAGGCCTTTATATTTGTCCCTAAAAATTTTCATCATACTTAATTTGCCATTCTATCCTTCAGAACATTTTTAGATGCTTTGTCCTCCAGTGTTGACTGTCCCTCCTAATTTTGCCATTTATAAATGTGACAAGCATGCCTTCATTCATGCCACTGACAAAAGCATTGACAAGTACAGAACCAAGTTTCTTTTAGTAGCACTTCACTATAGGCTTAACTGACATCAATATTGTAGAGCCTAGATTCAAAGCCAGGTCTTGTGATTCCAAATTGATTGCTCTTTTGACTAGGTCAAACTGCCCTCTTTTTAATGTTGGGTCCATGCTTCAGCTTGAGTGCCTTCAGTACTCTATGATTTGAGAATAAGCCCAGCAAAATCTGAAGAGACTCACTCATCTAGTTGTCTGCAAGTAGATGCAAGTAGATTTTGTTCACCCACAGCAACTCAGGAAGATGGACCTACTAAAGCTCAAACACGTTTCAATCATTGGGGGGGGGAAGCAAAAATCACTAAAAATCATGAATTTTTAAAATATCAAAGAAAATGCAATTTTGCAGATTTACAAAAAGTAAGTCTTTTTTCCTAATCACATCAAGATCTTATCAGCTACAAAATAGTCGTTTAAATAAATCATCAAAGAAGAAACTTTAGGGTAAAGATATTAAACTGTGTTGAACTCTAAAAGGCAATTCTGCTGAGTTCAGGAGATAAGGCTTAATTATAATAAGATGTATTAAAGAGCCATGAAACCAAAGAAAGAAGTTGAGAGCTAGGACAGAAGCAACTGGCTTAAAGAAGGAATCTGTTGGTTTCCTATATTGGTAGGAGGAGTATTGGAACAAAGGCTGTGTTGTTATATACCTTTTTACTTACAGATATTATAAGAATCATAAGATTTTAGGGCTGGAAGGGATCTTTGAGTTCATTTAGTCCAAGTTCTTCATTTTCCAGAGGCCCAGAGAGGTGGTAACCTATTCCTTAAAAATATATAATTAATAATTATCAAAACCAGGTCTGAAACCTGGGTTTTCTGACTCCTATTCTGAAGATTGTTACAAAATGTCTATTTATTTGTGATTTAGTGAATAGGATTCTGAATTTGGAGTTAGGAATACCTGAAGTCAAATACAGTATTTTGTTAGCCCCTTCCCAAATTTTTCTTTTTGACATCTCTAGTATATATTCTCTTATTTCCACTCATGTGGTCACCATTACAGTTCAGTTCTTTATCACCTGAATACCCCACACCTAGAACATCCTCCTTCCCCAACTCTACTTAGTTTCTTTGGATTGTTGCAAGACTCAACTAAAATCTTACCTCATGCAAGAGGCCTTTTCCTGACCCATCCTCAGTATTCCCCTTTCCCCTTGAAGCTACTTATTCATCCCTCTTTGAAATTGCCTTCTATGGACACAGTATTTTTACATGCATAGTTTGTTTCCACATTGTTTACCCCATTATAATGTAAACTCCCTGAGGGCAGGGACTAATTTTACTTTACTTCTCTGCACTTTGCATAGTGCCTACACAAAGTAAGTGCATTAATAAATCTCTATTGGTTGACAGAAAAACTTAACATGATCCTAAAAACTAAGTCAACATATACTTAAGAATTCAATGACTTCTGCAAATGAATACAGAGAAGTAGTGAAAACTTTGCTAAGAACAAAACAAAACAGCACAAATCATGGTTCAGGATCAAAGTAAATAAAGAATTCAAATAGTTTTCATAGTTTTACATTTTTATATCATGGCACTTTATTTAAGAAGAAAGTCTTGGGGCAGCTAGGTGGCATAGTGGATAGAGCACCGGCCTTGGAGTCAGGAGTACCTGGGTTCAAATCCGACCTCAGACACTTAATAATTACCTAGCCGTGTGGCCTTGGGCAAGCCACTTAACCCCACTGCCTTGAAAAAAAAAATCTTAAAAAAAAAAAGAAGAAAGTCTGAAGGTACCAAACATGAAGATCATAGAAGGGGCATCATATGAAGAGCCATAGAATGATGTCACAAATAAATTGACTGTATCTTAATGGGCTCAAAGATGTGGCTAATTTCAGAACCAGTCCCAGTGTGCAAGCAGATCAACATGAGCTTATAGTAAGTAAGCATCACAATAAAACTGGTTTTGAAGAAAGCAGAAAGATGAGAAGCCACTATAACAGCTCCAATCCATCCTAATATAATAGCCTATGGATTGTAAAATGGGTATTGCAAGAAATAAGGATATTGATTCTATAATCATTTCCTAGAGAAACAAACATCACAACTAGAATAATAAAATCTAGAAACCATGTTAGTTAGCAGTCACTCATTATTTATCCCAAATTCAGAAACATGTTAAGGCAGCACCAATTTATATTGCTAGTTTTATTTTCAAAATATTATGTAAAAGGATGATAGAAGATTTTGAATACTACTGTCCTTAAAAATATTATAGGAACTGAGAACAAAAACATTTATATGTTTTTCCAAAAGAAAAACAACAAATAGATGCAAAATGGAAGTGATTTGCCAATGTTTTTATAATAATCTATTCTAGTCAGCTTCATATATGATTGAGAATAAGAGAATCTCAAAAATACAAAGGACCACAGAGTTGACTACTCCAGTATGTGTTCATATAGGAATCTCCTCTATAAATATAGTCCTGTGGAGATTATAATTGCCCAGTCTGTAACAAAAACCCCTGAGGTAGACCTGTGAGTCAATGGAATTTTATTAAAAGGTCCAAATTCCCTTCTTAAAAGGTTGGCCTCAGATCTTCACCACCTGAGATGCTCCCTTCTTCTAGGACTTTATTTTTATGGGGTTTGATTTCTAAATATGCAAAGGAGATATGGTAAAATACAGAATCTTGTGGCTAGATCTTACTCTTGACAGTCAAAAATGACATATCGACTATGGAGTGAGCGCAGATTGGGTGAAGCATGGAGCATCTCCATTGATTAAGTGATCATAAGATGGTCACTTGTTCGGGTTGGACCAGAGAGAATAGTCTGGAGATACAAAAATAAATTGGAGGTCTTTCTAAAGTATCAAGACATTCCATCAATTCTAGGTGAGTTAAACAGGATAGAGATCTCTTTGTTAGTCTACTTAATGATTGTACAAATGAGCTTCATAAACAAATAATGAAAATTACATTAAAATTTGTGGGCTGTTATAAAGACCTACTAGAACAATCTATCTTACTTTAAAAGATTTATATAAAAATATCAAATTAATTACTATTGAGTAGAATAGAGTAAGGGTCCAAATGAATAATTTCTTATAGTCTTCAAAAATTCTTCTAGCTTCCACTTGAAGAGATCCAATGGAAGGTAGGTGGCACAGTGGATAGAGCACCAGCCTTGGAGTCAGGAACACTGGAGATTGAATCCAGCCACAGATACTTGATTCTTCCTAGCAGTGTGACCTTGGGCAAGTCACTTCACCCTGATTGCCTCACATCTAGGACCATCACCAGTCGCTCTAATTCATATCTGGCCACTGGACAATGGCTCTGGAGGAGAAAGGGAGGCTTGTGACTTAGCATAGCATACCCCTGCCCCTCACTCAAGTACAATTCATGTGTTTGTCATGTAGATTGAGGTGACCCTGAATCCTCAAAGGAGACAAAGCAGGACATGATGATGATGATGATGATGATGATGATGATGATGATGATGAAGAGATCTAGTAAGGGTGAATCCACTACTTCCTAAGGTAGCAGTTTTTTTTCTTACATCATTCAGAAATCTGTCTCTATTCACCTCTCACCCTAATCTTTAGTCTCACTCCAGTACTCCTCTTAATTTTTACCCTGCAAAGGACAATCAGACCAAGACAAATTCTACTTCTACTTGACAACCCTTCAGTACCCTAAAGACAGTCATCCTGCTACCTTTATGCCTTTTCTTAATTAAAGATGACTTTTCACTAAGTTTCTATGTATTAATACCTACTGCTACATGAACAGAATATGGTCCAATTGCTGCAATCCCCATATGGACTTTGAAATACAGGCAGAAATTTTTTAATTGACTCTGGCTCATTATCCTCATGGTGAAGGGGAGCCTTTTTTGATCATCTATGGCTCTAAAACTGAGCTTGTCTCTTGAAGTGATTTTTCTCTGTCTAGTGGGTTCAAAGTAAGAAAGCAAGGACTAAGTCCTAGGTGGGGAGAGGGGAGAGAGAGATAGGGAGAAGATCTTTATCTTCCCATCAAGACCATTTTGATATATCCTATGAATATATGGTCCCACTGTTGCTTCTGTTGATGTTATGTCTATTCTTTCTGTTTTTAGGTTGGATACAGCACTCAGTTTATAAACTTCAAAAGTACAGGATTGTGAGTTACCATATAGTCTAGGAGTGGAGTCCATGCTGAATCTTGTGGTCTTTAGTATCTTGGCTCCATAGAATGACCTTCATGACTCAGCCTAGTGGTAGTTGAGACTTGGACTAATTCAATGTCTATCCCACATTTTGAAATAAACTTACTGGGATCAATGCTATATGGAAATTGTGTTAAGATTGAGTACATTATTCTCAGAAATTGAGGAGGCATAGGAAAAGAGTCTCCAGATGATGGGGGTGGGTGGGGAACTTTTATGCCATTGGTTTTGCTTTATTTTTGTAGCAAATAATCCTTTTTAAAAGTTCATTATTCTTCATTGCCTATATGAAATGATGTTAATTATTGATAGCTAACATTTATAGGGAATTGATTGGAATGAAGGTTCAATCCAATAGCTTTAGAGAAAGACACCTCCAGAGCAGCTAAAGTGGCAAAGTGGATAGAGTACCAGCCCTGGAGTCAGGAGGACCTGAGAGCAAATCTGGTCAGAGACACTTAATAATTACCTAGCTGTGTGACCTTGGGCAAGTCACTAAACCCTTGTAAAAATAAAAAAATTTAAAAAAAAGAGAAAGACACTTCCAATTCCTCAGGTGTGTACCTTTAGAATCCTGGGGTGGACATGCAGCTTTTCATGCTCCAAAGCATAAACAGAACAAATACTACATTTCTGTAGATGTTCACTTTTCTTGAATTTGAATTTTAAACTACTGGTATTGTTTTGTATTTTTCAATTCTAGACTATTATCAGAGCAAACAAAAACAAGGTAATAGTTGAGTAGTTCTGTCTTCTCTCCATAGCCTAATATTAGACTCATCTTCTCTGTCTAACCTCTTCTCTTAGGTGCTTTTTTCCCAACCAAATCTCATACAAATTAGTGTAACCTATACCCAAGTATTCCTTAGTTCTAGCCTTACACGGACCACCAACATTGCTCTTGGTTGGTTTCCTCACAAACTGTATGCCTTTGGCTTTCCCCCACCAAGAGTTTCCTCTGGGAAATCTCAGAATATAGGCCATAACTAGGTCTCCACTATTGTGGATAAAAATGTCTTGGGTTCTCCTTCCCAGTACTCAAGGCAACACGGTATATTAGGTAGAGGGAAGACTAAATTTTACCTCTTAGACAGCATCCAGGAAACACCAAGACTCATCATAGCCCATAAGCAACCTATTCAATACACTTCCTATTTGTTTTTAGTCCCACTTTCACTCTATTTATTTCTTGGGCTCTCCCTAGAAAGGAATGAGTTGAGGGAAAAGCAAACTTCTTTCTCCATGAGACTTGCTCTTGGCTCAAACCCTTGCCCCTCTTTCAGCTCCAGGATCATGTAGTAAAATTTAAGTTGAGAAGCTCATAAGAGTCATAAGAAGGCACCTGTCTGCACTTAATTTATTAATGTTCTACTATTGTTCTATTAGAAACCAGGAGGGAGAAGAATTCAAGGAAGCCAGGAGGAATTTTCATGAACTGATGCTGAGCAAGATGAGCAAGATGAGCAAGAAAAACTTGTACATCCTAACAGCAACATGGTGCAACAATCAGGGACAATTGGGACTGTCTGTGATGGAGAATACCATCTGTATCCAGAGAAAGAATTGTGGAGTTTGAACAAAGACCAAGGACTATTACCTTTAATTTAGAAAAAAGAACCGATATCTTATGTAATCTTGCTATCTCTTATACTTTATTTTTCTTCCTTAAGGATATGATTTCTCTCTCATCACATTCAATTTGTTTTTTTATTTTTTAAAATTTATTTAATATTTATTCTCATTTTGTATAGTTTTTTATACATTAATAAAAATTCTTGTTTAAAGAGTAAACAAAATACCCCTCCCCCCAAAAATATAGACTCATTTGAGTGATAAAGTAAAGGGGAGAAAAAAAATTAAAATTAAAAGAAATAGTAATAATTGTAGGTATGGCCAGGTGGCACAGTAGACGGAGCACCAGCCCTGGAGTCAGGAGCACCCAAGTCCATATCCGGCCCTGTACACCCAACAATCACCCAGCTGTGTGACATGCAAGCGACCCCAACCCCACTGCCCTACATAAACCAAAAAAAAAGAAAAAAAAAAAGGCCTAAAATAAAATAAAATAGTAATAATAGTAGGGGCGGCTGGGTGGCAGACAGACTAGCCCTTGAGCCAGGAGCACCCGGGTCTGAATCCAGCCTCAGACACCCACCAATCACCCTGCTATGTGGCCCCAGGCAGGCCACCCAGTCCCATTTGCCATGCACCCCCCCAAAACAATAATAATAATAATAATAATAATAATAATAATAATAATAATAATAAATCTGCTTCAGTCTGTGTTCCAACACCACCAACTCTGTCATGGGTGGATCACATTCTTTATAAGTCCATCACAAAAGTTACTTCCATATTTTTCCACTGTTGACATTGCTGATCACAACTCCCTCCTTTCATATTTCTCCATTACCATGTACTATATTTTCTCTCTCCTTTCACTCTGACTCTGCTGTAGGGTAGGTGAGTGGCACAGCAGACAGATCCCTGGTCCTGGGGCCAAGAGGTCCTGAGCCCCCATACCACCCCTTAGGCTTAGCATCCACCTGGCCCTATGGTCCCAGACAAGCCATTCAATCCTAGCCCCTTGCAAGAAGTAAAAAAGAAAATGTGCTATATCTGACCACTCTCCCCCCATGGTCCATCCTCTCCTCCATCACTCACATCCCCACCCCTTTCCCCTGTCCACCCCCCTTCTTACTCTAGTTGTCTATACCCCATTGAGTATATATGCTGTTTCCTCTCCTAGCCGCCTCTGATGAGCAAAGGTTCCCTCATTCCCCCTTGCCTTCCCCCTTTCCACATCATTGCAATAGCTCACTGTAATAAAGAAAAAATCTTATTGTATGAAATATCTTGGCCTATTCCCCCTCTCCTTTTTCTTTCTCCCATTACATTTCCCTTTTTTCTATTGACTCCATTTTTACACCATATTTTATCTTCAAGTTCAACTTTCTCCTGTGCTTCATCTATAAAAGCTCCTTCTACCTGCTCTGTTTATTGAGAAGGTTCATATGAGTATTATCAGTGTCATTTTTCTATACAGGAATACATGCAGTTCATCATCAAGCCCCTCATATTTTCCCCTTCTCCTCCACTTTCTATGCTTCACCTGAGTCCTGTATTTGAAGATCAAACCTTCTGTTCAGCTCTGGCCATTCCAACAGGAACATTTGAAATTTCCCTGGTTCATTGAAAGTCCATCTTTTTCCCTGGAAGAGGACATTCAGTTTTGCTGGGTAGTTGATTCTCAGTTGCATTCTAAGCTCTTTTGCCTTCTGGTATATTATATTCCAAGCCTTACGAGCTTTTAATGTAGTTGCTGCTAAGTCCTGTGTGATCCTGACTGCAGCTCCACGATATTTGAATTGTGTCCTTCTGGCTGCTTGTAATATTTTCTCTTTGACTTGGGAGTTATGGAACTTGGCTAGAATATTCCTGGGCGTTGGTTTTTTTGGGATCTTTTTCTCGGGGGGGATCTGTGGATTCTCTCCATTTCTATTTTGCCATCTGCTTCTAGGATATCAGGGCAATTTTCCTGTAGTAATTCTTTGAAAATGATGTCAAGGCTCTTTTCCTGATCATGACTTTCAGGTATTCCAATAATTTTTAAATTATCTTTCCTAAGTCTGTTTTCCATATCAGTTGTTTTTTCAATGAGATGTTTCAGATTTTCTTCTAATTTTTCATTTTTTTTTGGTTTTGAAGAAGTGAATCCTGGTTTCTGTTAAATTCATCAGTCTCCCTGAGTTCTATTCTTTGTCTGAAGGATTTGTTTTCCTCAGAGTGTTTTCTTATCTCTTTTTTTCCATCTGGTCAATTTTGCTTTTTAAAGCATTCTTCTCCTCAATAACTTTTTGAACTGTTTTATCCATTTGACCTAAGCTAGTTTTTAGCATGCTATTTTCTTCAGCATTTTTTTGGATTTCCTTGACTAGGCTGCTGACTTCATTTTCATGTTTTTCCTGAATCTCTCTCCTTTCTTTTCCCAGTTTTTCTTTTAACTCCCTCATTTGATTTTCAGAGTCTTTTTTGAGCTCTGTCATAGCCTGAGCCCAATTTCTGTTTTTTCTTGGAGTCTTTAGAAGCAGGAGCTTGTGCTTCCTCATCTTCAGACTGAGTGTTTTGATCCTTCTTGGTCTCACAGGCAACATATTTCTCAATGGTATTTCTCTTGTTTCTCTGCTGGCTCATTTTCCCAGCCTTAGCCTGTTTTTAGGGTGCTTCCTGAGCTTTTGGGACACTCCCACAAGGGTCTCAGTGTGTGAGGCTCTGTCCTCCCTCCTGGTCTGTGAATGATCATATGCAACCCCCACTCTGCCATGGGGCTGAGGTGGGGGGGGGGGGGTCCCTGCTGTTCTATGGGGCAGCCTAGACTGTGATCAGGATCTGAATGTGGTCAGAACCCCAGAGTCCTGTTCCAGGGGCAGAGGACAGAGCTCTGCAGTCTCTCTCTCTTCACTTCCCTCCCTAGGTTGAATGGCTTCATGCCCTGGGGGCTCCTGCTTATTGGCTCCGCCTGCTTCTGTTTCCTGTTTCTGACTGCTTTGGCTAGTTGCTTGCTGTGTGCCCTGAGGGCTGGGCTTCATGTGCTAGCTCTGGCAGAGGTTCCCCCCTCCCTGCTGTTCCCCCAGTTTATGCCTGGTGCTCCCCATGTAGGTCAGGAAACTTCCCCGCTGCTGTGAGCTGGGCTCCTAGCTCCCTGGGACTGCCTCCGGGAGGCTGAGGTTCTTTTGCTCTGGTGGGCCGCCCCTCCAACCCCGGGGAGCAGAACCTTTCTGTTCTTTTCCAGGTTACCTTGAGTAGGAGAACTGCTTCACTGAGTCCCTCTGTGAGTTCTCTCAAAAATTTAGAGTCCTTAGTTTAGAAGTTTAATGAGAGAGCACCTAAGACATGATCCTCCCTTGTCCCCATCTTGGTTCCGCCCCCATCACATTCAATTTGGATCATTGTTAACCATGGAAACAATGTAAAGACCATCAAATTGCCTTCAGTGTGGGGGGTGGGGGAGGGAAATAAGATTAGGGGAAAAATTGTAAAACTCAAAATAAATAAAATTTTAAAAAAAAAAAGAAAAAATTAATCAATGTTCTAGGCAACTCTCTAAGGAGCTTCAAATAAGAGGAGCTTCTCACCAGAACTCTCTATATCAATGATATCATAGGTCTTATTTAGATTAAAAAAGAAGTCTGCTTATATGTGTTGTTAAATTGAATTCAACTCTCCATGATTCCATTTGGGGTTTTCTTGGCAAAGATACTGGAGTAATTTGCCATTCCTTCTACAATTCATTTTGCAAATGAGGAAACTGAGGAAAGTAGGATTAAGTGACTTGCCCAAGATTACACAACTAGTATCTGAAGTCAGATTTGAATTGAGGAAGATATGTCATCCTGACTCCACCTAGCTGCCCCACTCTTTGTGTGTGTGTGTGTGTGTGTGTGTGTGTGTGTGTGTGTGTAGGGGGGTGTATGTGCATATTTGTGTGTGTACTCATATCTGTACATATACACACATATTCATATGTACATATATGAATATATATGTATATAGACATTTGCATATATGTTAGGGGGAAAGTTCAGTGATTTGCCCAGGGTCACATCACCAGAATTTGACAGAAGCAGGACCTGAACCCAGGCTGTTCTTTCTTTTCATCAATCCTCTGGCTAATAATAGACAGACATACAACCTCACTGGGCTGTCAGTTCATCATCAACATGTCTGTGCAATATGTATTTTTCATCCAATTTGTTTTTAGGATATGGGTATCTAAACAAATTTCTTTCAAATAATTACCCATTTCACTGAGGAGGCTTTGTAGTTTCCTGGATGTTGAAAAAAACATTGTCTTCTGGGATTAGGGGCATTTGGAGGCCCCTAGTATCAGTATGCAAGCCTTCTAAATTTTGGATTTGTATAAAAATATTCTGTCATTCTCCTGATCACATTAAATGTATACATTTCCCAGTATTTGATGTTAATACCATTTTTTTAAATTTTTTTATTTTTTTAGGTTTTTTTTTTTTTGCAAGGCAAATGGGGTTAAGTAGCTTGCCCAAGGCCACACAGCTAGGTAATTATTAAGTGTCTGAGACCAGATTTGAACTCAGGTACTCCTGACTCCAAGGCGGGTGCTTTATCCACTGCGCCACCTAGCTTCCACTAGTACCATTTTTTAAAAATAAAGTTTCATCTGTAGTTGCATTTCCTAGAAAGTCCTGTATTATTTAAGTATTCACATAGAACTCATTTTGCTCGAAGAAAACCTTTAAAGCTGCATTTTTGTTCTATTAAGTTAAATGCTTCAAAAAAAAATCAACAAATAATAGAGCATGGTCTTACAGTCTCAGTATCCCACAGACAGCTGTATGAATATAAAGATATGTCCTATAGAAAATGCACTTCAAAAACCTGGATGTTTCATGGTAACTCAATGCTGTTGGTGATAAGAATTGATTTAATTGTTTTGGAAAACAATTTGTATTCATACATCAGAAGTGACCAAGTTGGACCAATGTGATTATAGGTTAAAGATCACTGCCATCAAGAAGATCCATAGGTACAAAAAATGTTCATAGAGGCATTACTTAAAATAAAAAAAAAAAGCTGAGAAATAAAAAAATAGGCCTCCAAATTGGGGAATGGCTAAACTTTAAACTGTAATTTCATGAGTTTTATGAATGTAGAGCAGACATCTTTGCAGGAGGTCTGGTATAATAAATTACAATGGAATGTATTTACAAGGCTACTATTACTAATGTAATGATATGTTAATTAACCAGGACAAAGCAAAACCATTAGATTATATTTGTTGACTGATAGAGCACTTTCTACTTTTAAGAGCAGTTTTACAATAAATTAAAATTATTTTTAGAAACAACTGTCAATTTCAAACTTTTTGCCCACCATAATGGGAATAGGAAACTTGAAAAAATGAGTCAAATTCTTCTTAGTGCCTAAGTCATTGCATGCTGATATTAGGTACTTGGAGAGTACATTGATCTTTTCAGTCTAATTGGGGACCTATTCAGTAAATTATACTGGAAGTGACTCAGGCAAAACTGACTAAAGTAATTTTTTTTTAAAAATTTAGGAGTGACAAGCAAAAAAGATTTAAACTTTTGGGAGATGGTGGAATCCGTATTTCCTGCTTCTTCCTGAAGTGACAATTATTGATTGACTCTCTTAATGTAATGTGCAATATTAAGGAGAAGTAAGGGATACTGGCAACTTTTTTGACCTATATTTGAAGGTACTTGAGGAGATTCAGAATTATTTACAATACAACTTACTAGAAGTAGATGTAAGGTGTGTGTATTGCTCATTTAAGTTACATCCACACAAATCTTTGGAATCACTCACCCTTCTCCAAGAGATTCTTCCAAGAAACTGAGGAAGATGTGTCATCCTGACTCCAGATCTCGTACTCTATGCATTATGCCACCTAACTGCCCCACTCTGTGGGGCTGTGTATGTGTATATTTGTGTGTGCATTCAGATGTGTGCATATATACATACACATATTCATATATACATATATGTGTATGATTGAAGCCACAAGGCTAGATTGAGGCTACAAGGCTGACCATTCTTCTCTCCTAGGTAAGGGATTCCATTCAATGTATCTATCTACTCCACCAAATTAGTGTTTTGATTTACTATCCCTTAATGATCTTAATGATATAGGAAAGGGTAGCAAGGCAGTAGGGGAATAGAGCACCAGTTTTGGAGTTAAGAAGACTCATCTTCAGTTCAAATCTGGTTCTTAGCTGTGTAACACCAGGCAATTCTCTAAAAAAAAAACCCTGTTTGCCTCAGTTTTCCCACATGTAAAATGAGCTAGAGAAAGAAATGGCAAACTACTCCAGTATTTTTGCCAAGAAAACCCCAAATAAGTCATGGAGACACACACTGAAAAATGACTAAATAATGGAGTGCTCCAAGCAATATCCAAAAACTTGACTTTCCACCCAATTCCATTGACACAGACCATCACAAAAAGTGAATAGTGAATAAATCCATTGAACTAAGCATATAGCAATCAGAAATGAGAGAAGATAGGCAGATAACAAAAAAATCTAATGTTCAGAATGAGAGATGAACAAAGTCCCTAATCCCAAAGTAACTAGGTAGAGCTATGGATAGGATCTATTATCTGAGCATAGGAAGACTTGAGTTCATGTCTTTCCTCAGACTACTAGTTTTATGACCTTGGGCAAGTAATTTGTTTGTCTCAATTTCCCCATCTGTAAAAAGGAGATTAATGAACCTACTTCCCTGGGTTACTGTAAAGATCAAATGAAATAATAATTATAAAGTGCTTAGCATAGTGCTTGGTTCACAGTAAGCTATTATTATTATTACTATTATTATTAATTTCACCCTAGGGAAAATTCCTTGAAGTCTCCAATGTGGCAAACTAGAAGTCAGGATCATAATTGAGGTGCCACTTCTACAACAATAGCTTCTTTCCAAAGTTTTCTTTGGAAAGTTTTGGAATCTCTCCCCGAAGAAAGACTTGAACTATATGTACACAGCTTCTCTTAAAGTCTGAGTCAAAAAAGGAAACATCTCTCCTCTCCCAAGCCTTCACCAATTCCAAAAGAGAGAGAAACATTGTCCAAATGTCTAGACAAGCTCTAGGTTATATAGAGAAGAAAATAGAATTTTGTATAGCATTCATAAGAATAACTCATATGAATGCACTGATATATACATGTTCTCATCATATACCTAATACATTTTTGTTTTTAAAAAATATTTCAATCTCAAAACACTAAATAAAAATAGCATCTATATACACATAGTAAAACAGAAATGCAGGCTTGAATATGAAACTGATTATTATGTATAGCTTATTTTTCTTTATAAGTGAAGTAATAAATACAACATGTAACACTCAAAGTTGTCCTGTTTATCTGGGATTCCTTTTGACATTCATTTTGTCGTCTTCTTTCCCTTCAAAAAAAATTTTCAATGACCCTCTTTTTTTTTTTAAGTTGGGCAATCTTATCTATTCTCTCTCTCTCTCTCTCTCTCTCTCTCTCTCTCTCTCTCTCTCTCTCTGTCCATTGTTGACTCTCTCATAGCCCTCCTCCAAATTGGAAAAAGATAAAAAGAAAAGCAAATTCTCTATAAGATATAAACACAGTCAATTAAAAAAGTTCTCATAAAGTCTGTGTTTCTGTGCTTTGTCTATCACTTCTCTAATGAGAGATACACAGCATGTTTTACATCATCATCAATCTCCTGGAATTATGGTTGGTCATTATAATGATCAGAGCCATTACAATGTTATTAAATTTTGCTCCTGATTTTGTTCACTTCACTTGACATTAGTTCTTATGAGTCTTCCTGGATTTTTCTGTGAAACCATCCCTTTTGATAATCTTATGGCTCAGTAATACTCTTCTTCATTCACATAACATAATTTGTTTGACCATTACCTCATGGATTCCAGTTCATCATTTTTGCTCATGCATTTTTTTGATAACATGCCGCTTTTTTTCCTGTAATGTTTCAGCATGCTTTATATTCACCATGTGAATTAGCCTTTGGGTGACCCTCAGTTTCAATTCTTTAGAGACAGCAGTATTATAAGACTTGTAGTTATCATTATCATTAGTCTCAATATTTTCAGTGGAGTAGGCAGCAAGATCATCTGCTATACTAAAAAAAAGGGGCAGCTAGGTGGTGCAGTGGATAGAGCACTGGCCTTGGAGTCAGGAGTACCTGGGTTCAAATCTGATCTCAGACACTTAATAATTACCTAGCTGTGTGGCCTTGGGCAAGCCATTTAACCCCATTGCCTTGTGAAAACTAAAAAAAAAAAGATCATCTGCTATAAGTGTTGAAGGGTGAAGGAAGAGTTTGAGTGGAGTAAAGAAAAGAAAATCTCTGAAACTGAATTAATAAGAAAAATAATTTCGCTCTCTTCCCTTGAGCTGTCCTAGGTAATCATTTAAAATGGTGAGGTATTCTCTTGATACAGAGAACCCCACAAAATAATGCAAGTCGAGGGGTTCGAATCTCCGGGTCCACTTCAAGAACATCCGTGAAACAGCTCAAGCCATCAAGGGCATGCACATCCTAAAAGCTACCAAGTATTTGAAAGATGTCACATTGAAGAAACAATGTGTTCCATTCCGTCGATATAATGGTGGTGTTGGCAGGTGTGCCCAGGCTAAGCAGTGGGGTTGGACACAGGGTCGTTGGCCAAAAAAGAGTGCTGAGTTCTTGCTGCATATGCTTTAAAATGCAGAGAGCAATGCTGAATTAAAGGGTTTGGATGTGGATTCTCTTGTCATTGAGCATATCCAGGTTAACAAGGCTCCCAAAATGAGATGGCATACCTTACAGGGCTCATGGCCGAATGAACCCATACATGAGTTCTCCTTGCCATATTGAGATGATACTTACTGAAAAGGAACAAATTGTTCCTAAACCAGAAGAGGAAGTTGCTCAAAAGAAAAAGATATCTCAGAAGAAACTGAAGAAACAAAAGCTTATGGCACGAGAGTAAATATGACATTAGAGTTCAAATAAAAGTGAAATGAAAAAAATAATTTCATGAAATATTTATTCACTCACCTTAGAATTCCTACAGTAGACATAAGCATATGAAAAGTAATAAAGATATTTTCAGTTATATATAATGAATTAACAGAAAAAATAGAATTTGACCCTAATAAATGAACAAATACCTGGCATATTACTCTATTGTAAAGGTATTCTAAAGGTTCAAACAAGACAGTGAGAATAATTGTTGAATATGTTTCAGAGTCAAGAAGTAATCAAGTGTAAAGGCACATAAATAGCTCAATGACTTCATGAACCTATGAATTCTGCATATCATGAGCAATTGATTTTAATTAAGATACTGATAATTCATTGTATTCTATGGTGACTTATGTGAAATACTTCTCAAAATCATTCAATTTTTTAGTAGTAATTTGATTTTCCAAGGTAACTTAATATGGAGAAAGCAATTCTTAGGCTAGGAGACATGAGCGTTTCAGAAATTGGAAAGTTTTAATTTTCAAATGAAAAGAATCAGTATTCTGGTTTTTGTACCATTTTTTTTGTGGGTCCAGTTAGTGGGAATCAGTTCCCTAGAAACTCATTGCTCCTAGTTAAATTGATTTTAAAAAATCCATTTCTTAATCTGCAAAGCTAATTACAAAGTATTAAACTCTAGGTACTTTTATGAAGAATCTATAGTTCAATTAATAGCACTCTAGGTTGTGAGTCCTATGATATATATGTAGCAATCTTTTGAGCTCTATCCTGAGATAACCTGTTAAGCTTTACACCCAACTTAATTATACATAATTATATTTTCTACTTCTATTATGTTCGCAGTTGTTTGCAAAGAATAAATACTTAGTAAATATATTTCTAGTGTACCTAAGGTATGGGTGACCTTATCTCCACACACACTCTCACTGTTAAATTCCCAAATACTGTATCTCCTCCATAAGACTTAAGGATACAACCCTAGATTGGGTTGTATCTATAAGGATATTGGCTCCAGTCATTTTTCTCACCAAAATTAATCACCAGTTACATTTTTATCTCCCTCATATCATTGACTTCCTTATATCAGCAATTATCACCACAATATCATTTAACCAATTAACATCAATTAACTCTTACAAAGCTAATTACTGAGAAGATATAGAAAGAACAGAAGTATAGACATGAGTCCCAACCTGTATTGGCAGTACATTCTTATATTTATTACCTTAGTCCCTTGGACACTGAGTTTAAAATCAATGTTACATAGTTCTTGCCCCATCAAGATCACTTCTTAATAGCCAAGGGCCACTGTTAGAAAACTGCCATGGACTCCAGATCTTTCTAAGCTCACAAGATGGCAATTATCTCCAAATTGACCACCTAAAACCAGGAGAGGACAAACTCAAAGAGGCAAAGAAACAGAGTTCCATGTTTATAGACACATGACTGCCTAAGTGGGGAGTTAGGTAATTGGCAGTCAGGGGCTGCTACCATCATTACTACTACCTGTTTCCCCATCTGGAAGCTTACAGCAATTATAGCCTTGCTTGCTGCTAGGACAGAAAAGGTTGCTCTTTTCTTTTCTTTTCTTTTCTTTTCTTTTCTTTTCTTTTCTTTTCTTTTCTTTTCTTTTCTTTTCTTTTCTTTTTTTAGGTTTTTGCAAGGCAAATGGGGTCAAGTGGCTTGCCCAAGGCCACACAGCTAGGTAAAATTATTAAGTATCTGAGGCTGGATTTGAACTCAGGAATTCCTGACTCCAGGGCCAGCTCTTTCTGGGTGGTGTTTTTCAGTATTGACTCAATGACCAAGCCAAAGACATTTTGGTTTTTTTCACTATGAGATGGACAGGAAACAGACATAAAACATCTGCACATGCTACAAAGTTGATAAAGGGAGTTTTATCAGGCTATAATGGGTCTACTTATGGGTCTGTTAGTTCCCTGTTACACATGTTACAAGAATAACTGAATGAAATTAGAGAATTAGGACCAAAAAGATACTTTTGGGTAGAAGATGAAACATTTTATTCTCATTATGTGGGATAACGGCTCACAATTAGAACAGAGTAGATACTTAATAAAATGGTTACTGATTAAATTACCCAGCACTCTACAATTACAATACTTCCCTCAATTCTTCAGGGTTATATACCTCAAATCCTGAGGAGAGTAACAGTCAGTTGCTCTTTGGAGAATTCATCTTTCAAGTATTTGTATAATTTGGGGGGATTATATAGAATGGGGAACTCTATTAGTTCCTTAGATGAGGGAAATTAAATCAAGACCAAAAAGCATTCTCAGATTCATCTAATGCCCTCTTGAATAGGGGAAGAGAATAAACATTTATGTGCCTCTTAATATGTGCTCATCAGTATGCTAAGCACTTTACAAATATTATCTCCATTGATCCTCAATAGGTAGATGCTCTTATTATTCCCATTTTACAAGTGAAGAAGTAGACTTGGACAGTTAAAGTGACTTTTCCAAGGTTACTCAGCTTGTAAGTGTCTGAGACAGGATTCAAATTCAGGTCTTCCTGACTCCATGTCCAGCAATTTTATCCACTTTTTTTAGGTTTTTGCAAGGCAATTGGGGGTTAAGTGGCTTGCCCAAGGCCCCACAGCTAGGTAATTATTAAGTGTCTGAGACCAGATTTGAACCCAGGTACTCCTGACTCTAGGGCTGGTGCTTTATCCACTATGCCACCTAGCCAGCCTTATCCACTGTTTTTACTTAGCCCCTAAGGAAAATAAATCAACATCTGTTGAGACAGAAGACCCTGGGCATTCCCAAGACAGCATGGAATCACAGCAAGATGGTCCTGAGTGGTTTCAAAAAGATGAAATTGTAAACACAGAATGTAAAGACTGCAGAGCAGAAATTAGAATAGAAAATTATGAACCAAAGTTGGCCAGTCTCACAAAAAAAAATACCAAGGAAAGCAAATATGTGGAAGTGATGGATAATCTAGAAGAAAAGAAGCAAAAAGCAATACCACTGAAAGAAAGCTTGCTCTCAATATGAAAAAAAAGACATAATGATCTTTATGACAGGATATGTAGAAACAATCTAGAGATTATAATCTTTCAGAAGAACATGACAAGTTAAAGTATCTGAACACCATAATGCAAGAAATAATATAAGAAAACTGCTTTGAATTTCTGAACACAGAAAATGAAGTGCCAATTAAAAGAATCCACAGATCACCTCCAAATAAAAAACCTTATGCTGCAAACTCTAAGACACAGAGTGGTTAAATTTAACAATTTCATTGAGAAACAAGAAATTCTGCAAGCAACCAAGAGAAAGACCTCAAATATATAAGTATGCCTTTCTTTCTGTAATCACTATAATACTAATTATCATTTATAGTCTATTATAGGCTTTGCTAATTTGCTATGTTATATGAACCATAAAAGTTGTTTTGATTTGCATTTCTCTTATTGCTAGTGATTTGGAGGACTCTGTATATTATCATTAATATAGTGCACTAAAATCTCTCTTACTGCCTTTTCAGCTATTGCTTACTACCAATGAAGCAGCACAGACAGCCACTACCTATAACATCTAGCAGCAGAATCCTAGTTTTGTCTGATTCTTGATTACACCCACTCTTTTTTAATGTGAGAGGTGTGTGTGTGTGTGTGTGTGTGTGTGTGTGTGTGTGTGTGTAACTTTGGGAACATTGACAGCAAATATAACTTTTCTATACCTGGTTCATGGAGAAATCCTGCCTATAGTGTGTTACTAGAAACCTCCTATATTTCACTGCCTATCCCGTGCTCACTGTAAATGCTTGCTTATGCCTTGCTACTACTGGTCAGATCAAGTGTATTCTGTCTTTTGTGTATTCAGAAATACAGGGTTTCTTTATAGAGTTCTGATGGTCTGTGTGATGTCAGAAGTTGGAGGAAATTGAAACCTAGTTCTGGTTTTAGTTTTAGCAGATTAGTAACTTGAAATGAGAATGAAACTAATTATTAGGTCAGGTTCTTCAGTCATAAAGAGATTAGATAAGGGAAAAACATCAACCTTCAAATCTGAGTTCCATCTTCAATCTGTTCTACCCATTTCCTTACTGTCGATGTCAGATGTCTTCTAATAGAAATCAATCTTTCCTTCACTTAACTGTGGATATGGACTGATATCTAGGATACATAGAAAACTGCTAAAAAACACTAAGAGTCATCCTCCAATGGAAAAATGGACAAAGGTTATGAACAGGAAGTTCTCAACAAAAGAAATACAATTAAGAAACATAAGGAAAAAATTCTTCAGAAAACAAGAGATGTAAAATTTGAAAATATACATTCAGTTCAGCATATGTGACTAAAACATGAAAATAACTATTGTTGGAAGAAATATAGGAAGATAAGAACACTAAAGAGGAATTGGGAAGCAACCTAAACATTCTGGAAAGCAATTTAGAATGATACCCACAAGCCATTCAACTAAATACTCTTTGACTCAGAAATATCAATACTAAACATATGCAATACCTTCAAAACTGAAGGAAAGAATCCATATATGTAAAAACATTTATAGCAGCACTTTTTTGTTGTAGTAAGGAATGGAAGAGGAACTCCTCAATTGGAGGAAAATTGAAATTAAATGCAGTATGACTATGCCATATGAATAATGTAAAGGATAGATTCAGAAAAAACTGGGAAAATCTGTATGAACTTTGACAGAGTGAACTGATCAGGAGATCAAATTAATTCACTCATTACAATATTATAAAGCAAAACAAATTTGAAAGACTTCAACTCTGATCAATGCAACAACCAATAAAGTTTCCATCATACTGGAGATGAAACATATTTCTTTCTACCTTTTGGTGGAGAGGTGATTGGTCACACACACACACACACACACACACACACACACACACACACACACTTACAAACATTCACACAGAGACTTGCAGGAATGTGAACACAAACATAAACATTTAACTATAAAACCGAATTTGCTGGATCTAAATTTGTTTTCCTTATTTTATTTGTTCCAAAGAAAGGCTTTTATTTTGGGGTGGGGAGATTTTTGAGAGATGAAATAAGGAGAGAGAATGATAGAGATGCAAAAAACCCAAAAGTGTCACTTAAATTTTAAAGCACTTTTGTTTTTGCAAGGCAGTGGAGTTAAGTGACTTGCCCCAAGGTCACACAGCTAATTTTAAAACATTTAAAAATACAAACAAATCATTAGTGATTAGAGAAATGCAAATTAAAACAACTATGAGGTACAACCTCATCCCTAACAGATTGGCTAAAATGATTAAAAGGGAAAATTATCAATGCTGGAGTGATTGTTTGGAAGATTGGGACATTTATGTATTGCTTTTGGAATTGTGAAATAATCCAACCATTCTGGAAAGTAATATGGAACTATGCCCAAAGAGCAATAAAACTGATCATATCCTTTGAACCAGCAAAACCAACACTAGGCCTATTTCCAAAAAAAAATCATAAAAAATGGGAAAAGCCTCACAGATCCAAAAATATTTATAGAAGTTCTTTTTGTAGTGTAAAGAATTAGAAATTGAGGGGATGATTATCAATTGGGGAATGATTGAACAAGTGATGGCATATGAATGTTATGGAGTATTTTTGTTCAATAAGAAACTATGAATGGTAGGACTCTAGAGAAGCATGGAAAAATTACATGAACTGTTGCTGAGAGAAGGGAGCAGAACCAAGAAGACATTGTGCACATTGACAACAATATTGTGAGTTAACCAGCTATGATGAATGCAACTCCTCTCAGCAGTTAAGAGATCTAGGACTGTTGAGTTCCCCTGTCCATCAGGGGGATTAATTCAGCTCAGGAGAGAAAAGAAACATCAGGTGGGGATGCTATCAGGACAACTAGCAGAGCCATTTATTCATAGTATCAGACACAACATTAGCATACAAGATAAAACAATGATTTATCTTAAATTTGTGAAGGATGTAACCTAGCAGGATGTAACCCAGGTCAAGAAGTTCCAGTACAGGGCTATTACATAAGTGAGGTCATGGATGATGCAGTTGTGTTATCACAGCAGAGTTCCATGGAGAGCCTTCAGCTCGAGGGTCATTTAAGCCTGGGCTTTTAGTCATAACTGACCTTTCACCCAAAATCATCTGAGAAGCTCTCAACATAGGATAACCCTGGGAGACCTGTTATAGATAACACCATCCATATCCAGAGGAGAACAAAAACTGCACAAACCCTCTCCCCGCCCCCCCCCCCCCCCCGTCTCCCAGAATCTGAATAAATACTATGTTAACTTTTAAAAACTACTTTTATGTTTTTCCTTCCTTAATCCTTTTCCCTTAATCGTAACTCCTCATATACAAAATAACTAATATATGTAAATATGTTAAACAAAAATGAACATATGCAACTTTTACTAGACTGCAACTGAGGGGAAGGGGATAGGAAGGGAGGATGGTAGAAAAATTTGTAACATAAATATGCAAGTGGATGCATGTTGAAAAATTTAACATGTAATTGGAAAAAATAAAATAAAATATCAGTAAAAATAAACTTTAAAATGTTTAAAAATACAAGCAATATTCAGAATGAGATACAGATATAATAATGTTTATATTGTTATTTTAAATTTTCTAATGACTTTTAACAGAAAGCAACTTATACATAAAAGAGATTCATAATTTCATGTACAATTTTCTTTTTCTGTTCCTTTATAAGGAAATATGCATATTTGTAGATTTATAATAAATAGGAAATGAAAAAAGTAAGGACAAAATACTTTTAGTTTGTCTAAGGATTGTTACTAATATCAGCAACAGAGCAATAGAAGGAGATAAACAGAAAAGGATAATCTAGACATATAAAATAACAATTTATAGTTTTCTTTAAGGAAAATACCTTCCTAGGGAAGGTTAGTAAATATAATGTTTAAAAGCCTGATAGTTATATAGACAAGGGAGATAAGAGAAAGTTCATTTGACAAAGTGTGACTTAGTAGGAAGTATTCTAGATTTAGAGTCTAGTTTAAGCCTTACCATTAACATTTACTAGCTATATGCCTTCAAGCAAATTTTAGTTATCTGAGTCTCAATGTCTTAATCTGTAGAATAGGAAAGATATTTTTTCTATTACCCACCTCACAAGGTCCTTGCAAGGAAAATGTTCTCTCAAGACAATGAAATATTATTTGAAGTAGTAAGATCAGAATTCTTCTCTTCAATTAACCTTCCTTAAATAGAAAGGAAACAGAAAAGGCTTTTCATCCAATGACCATGGTTTATAAAGCATTGTACAAAGTTCAGTGTTTGGTAGAGCATACAGAAATGTCAATTCTGTAGTTCTTTTGCATTAAATATGAGGCAGGTAATAGCAAACATGAACTTGCCCTAGTATAATTGTTCCCAGATGGTGGTAGTTGATATTTGCTTGAAGCTTGACAGACAGCTGCCCTGTGGGCTTCAGCTCTGTTCCCACAGTCAACTTGTTTTATCTTTTTTCCCCCAGATTTTTCAGGAGCTTGCCAAATTAAAAAAAAAAAAACAAACTTCTTGTTAATGTTTTGTTTTGTTTTCTTGTTATTTAGCTTTATTTTATTATTTTCCTCTAGTAAAATTTCTTAACATTTCCTGGGAAAACCTCAAGGAGAACATTGCAAATTTCTGCTTGATCAACCTATGAAACTATATTTCTCATTTCTGTTGGTACTCTTGTTTTCTGCCACTACAGTGATTTTCACAATATTTTTAGTCATTCTTTTGGGTGTCTTTCCTCTGGAGAATGATTCTCAAGAACACAAGAAGTCCAAAAATTATTTCCATAGCTTTTCACTTCACTGTTTGTAATTCACAAGGTCCCTTCAGAGCACAGGTCTGATCCTGCTAGATGCTAGTGCTCCCCACAACTCTGAAATTTTTTATTTCTTAAATTTTATGTCTTATTTATTATATTTTGTATTTGGACTCTCTTCTACTCCATTTCTGTTATTGATGAATTACTTCCAGAACCTCCATTTAAAGAAATGTGTCCTGGTCAGCTCTGTCTTCATTCCTGATTTTCTAAACTTTCTCTATCACCTTCTCCCCCAGTCTTTCCTCAACCCCTCTTCAGATATCTTTTATGTTATCTTCCCCTGTTAGAATATGAGTTCTCTGAGGATTACCTTTCTTCTTTGGTATTCTCAGGCTTAGCCCAATGCCTTGGACATACATATAGACATATATACATACACACACACACACACACACACACACACACACACACACACATAGAGAGAGAGAGAGTACTTAATAAATGCTTGTTGATTTTTTAAAGATCCATATTGATCATTTTGTGAGAGAAAAATCAGATCCAAACAGAAGAAAACATTAGAGAGAACAAAAATGACATAATACATAAGACAACTTTGAAAAATTGAAGATAAGAAGCTTTGGTCTTCATTTAACTTCCACAGTTCCTTCTCTGGATATGGATGGCATTTTCCATCACAAGTCTTCTAAAATTGTCTTTGATTATTGTACTGCCGAAATGTACAAGTCCATGATAATTGATCATCACTCTATGTTGTTATTATGCAAAATGTTCTTCTGGTTCTGTTCATCTCACTCAGCATCAATTCAGGCAAATCTTTCCAGGCTTTTCTGAAGTCCTGTTCTTCATGATTTCTCATAGAACAATAGTGTTCCATCAAGTTCATATAGCACAATTTGTTCACCCATCCCTCAATTGATGGGCAACCCCTCAATTTCCAATTTTTTGCCACCACAAAAAGAGCTGCTATGAATATTTTTATACATGTAGGATTTTTACCCTTTTTCATGCTCTCTTCAGGATACAGACCCAGTAGTAGTATTGCTAGATCAAAGGGTATACACATTTTTATTATCCATGGGGCATATTTCCAAATTGCTCTTGAGAAAGGTTGGATCCAGTTCACAACTCCACCAACAAGCATTGATGTACCCGTTTTCTCACATCCCCTCCAATATTTTGATCATTTTCCTTTCCAATTATATCAATCAATCTGATAGGTGTCAGGTAGTTCCTCATAGATGTTTTCATTTAAATGCTTATTGATTTAACTCATCTTTCCATAACCCTTAAAGTTTTTTTGCATATAATTCATATTTACACATCTTTATACATGTTGTTAAAGTCCTATCCCCATACTACTTTATCAACTATCTGGCATTTTGTATTTAGATTGTTTTATTACACTAGAAAATTAGCTCCATGAGGGTAGGAACTATTTCATTTTTTTGTGCTTGTAACTTCTTGCCTAGCACATAGCTGACATTTAAACATGTATGTTGAATTGAATTGAATTTGACAAGCCCAAGGATTTGATTGTTTTAAAATTTATAATTAAAAAATAATTATGTCTATATCATGTAGGACCATATGTAGCAAGTTTGTACTATGGGAAATCTCAGAAATAAAATATAAGTAATTTGCAGAAGGGACAGGACTGTAAACTGGGAATTGCCTATGCAACAACACCCCTAAACACTAGCTCTCTGGTGCTTTTAATCATATTTGTTTTTATTATTATAGTCGCATTTGTAGGAGCTGATTTCTTCTGTTTGGGGTAAGGCACTATAGTACAAGAGAAAGAGATGTTGGTTTAAATCCTGTTGCTGCTTTGAACTATTAGGAAAGTCATTTCAGGGGTGGCTAGGTGGTGCAGTGGATAGAGCACTGGCCTTGGAGTCAGGAGTACCTGGGTTCAAATCCAACCTCAGACACTTAGTAAAACCTAGCCCTGTGGCCTTGGGCAAGCCACTTAACTCCATTGCCTTGAAAAATCTAAAAAAAAAGGTCATTTCAACTCTTGGGAAGCTCAGTATACTCTTTTATAAAAATGAAGGGTTTGAATTAGATACCCTTGTAGTTCTAGACTCATGTTCCTCTATGTGAATTAGGAAGGTCTTTAAGAAATTTTATTGAAACATTGTCTAAGTTCATATTTTATGCCTCTAAAATTGAATCACTTTTTACTTTGAGCTTTTACTTTCTCTTGGAAGGCTTTCATTTTTTAACTAGTTGTAAATGGATATTTTGCAAGTCATCCTTGGGCCAGCTGTATTCCTTTTCTCTTAAGTGCTTTCTTTTATCAGACTATGATTCACTTGTTACCATCAACAGATGCCTCCTGAATCATGGCCAGTCTAATCACATGTCAAAGGAGCTCTTGTCTTAAATAGAAACACATATAAAGGGAACGTTAGAAAGATTAGTTGTTTTTAAAGCAAAAGTTTGATGGTGGAGGAAGACAATGAGTAAGCTTTCCAACTTTTTCTTTCTTAGAAATCAGAAACAAGCTATGTGATGAAAGGTAAAAGTGAATAAAAGCTTGTGGTACAAAAACAAAAGCAGATGCCGATTTGACTTGGCTAGTTTTGACTCTGATGACTCATAGTATGATAGACAGGGTCCTAGATTCAGAATCTAATGACCTGAATTCAAATCTTTGCTCTGTCATTTACTCCATATGGGACTGGACCTCAAAAGTTTCTCCCAACTCCAAATTCTTTAATTCTATATATCCTTGATTGCCAATTCAATGGGAAAGGAGAGAAATACTGAGCAGAAAGGTTAAAGGATCACAATAATCTGAGGCTATAAATTTGGGTCTTAGAGATCCTTTATCCAATGATCATTGCTCATTGATTGAGAGATGGAAGAAATCTTAGAAATCATTGAGTCTATTTTTAAAATATATAGAGAATTGAGTCAATTTTTTTTTAAAAAAATAAGCCATTCCCCAATTGACAAATAGTCAAAGGATATGCAAATACAATTTACAGATGAGAAAATCAAAGTGATCCACAGTCATATGAAAAATTACTCTAAATCATTACTTATTAGAGAAATGCAAATTAGAGCATCTCTGAGGTACCGACTCACACCTCTCAGACTGGCCAATATGACCAGAAAGGACAATGATCAATGTGGGAAGGGATGTGGGAAATCTGGGACACTAATACATTGTTGGTGGAGCTGTGAACTCATCTAACCTTTCTAGAGAGCAATTTGGAATTGTGCCCAAAGGGCAACAAAAATATGCATACCCTTTGATCCAGTAATACTACTAATGAAGAGATTATGAAAAAGGGTAAAAACATCACTTGTACAAAAATATTCATAGCAGCCCTGTTTGTGGTGGCAAAGAATTGGAAATTAAGTGAATGTCCTTCAATTGGGGAATGGCTTAACAAACTGTGGTATATGTATGTGATGGGACACTACTGTTCTATTAGAAACCAGGAAGGATGGGAATTCAGGGAAGCCTGGAACGATTTGCATGAACTGATGCTGAATGAGATGAACAGAACCAGAAGAACATTGTACACCCTAATAGCTATAGGGGGGTGATGATCAACCTTAATATATTTGCTCATTTCATCAGTGCAACAGTCAGAAACAATTTTGTGGTGTCTGTGATGTAGAATACCATCTGTATCCAGAGGAAAGAACTGTGGAATTTGAACAAAGACCAAAGACTATTACCTTTAATTTTTTAAGAAAATCTGTTATCTTATCATGTAATTTTGCTATCTCTTATACTTTATTTTTTCTTCCTTAAGGATATGATTTCTCCCTCATCACATTCAACTTAGATCAATGGAAACGATGTAAAGACTAACAGATTGACTTTGGTGGGGGGTGGGGGGAGGGAAGCAAGATTAGGGGAAAAATTGCCAAAGTCAAAATAAATAAAATCTTTCTTTTATTAAAAAAAAAGAAATCATTGAGTCCAAAGTTTTCATTTTGCAGATGAGAAAACTTGGACCCAGAGTCACTCTCTCAGGGTCATATAGTTAATGAATATCTGAGGAGGTGCCTGAACATGGTTCTTTTATGACTCTTTGCTCTGTGCTCTAATCAATAGTAGGAGAAGGAGGATTAGAATACTGATCACTGGCCTTGAGGGTTTCCAAAGCATTTAACATAAGTTACTTCATTAGATCTTCACAGTATCACAGCACTTACCTGTGCTGTGATATTATTACTCTCATTTTACAGATGAGGAAACAGAAGCTGAGAGAATGAATGATTTGTCCAAGGTCACATAGTTAATTTGTGTCTAGGAGAAGATGTATTCTAGGGTCTTTCTAATGCCAAGTTCAGCACTCTACCTCCAAAATGCCTTTACAATCTCATTTTTTTACAGATGAGGAAACTAAAGTCCACTAAACTTAATAAAATCATTCTAGTAGGAAGAGAGTCAGAATTTGAGCCCAGAAACTCTGATATTAGGCCTAGTACTTTTCCCATAATGTTTAGAAAGGAGAGATAATAAGAGAAAGGTAACACATACCCAGACGGAGGAAGAGTCAATAAAAATAACCAAAAGGGTAAAAATAACTGCTAAGGAGATGTTCTTCAACATTTAAACACTGAGATGAGCACAGATCTGTCCAGATGTTTAGGATTTGCCTGTTAGTGGAAAATCTGAGTTTCATCATTAAAATGGAAAAACAACCTTCTTAATTTAATTATTCCATGGATGGTCAGGCTCATTTTACAGAGGTCTTTGTGAGGATAAAATGAGATAACACATATGGAAGCACTTTGAGTACTAAAAAAGCTCCACAGTATAACAAATGTCAACTTACAAATTCAAAGATAATAATATTCCAGCAAATTCATTTCCATCCCTTTAAATGAACTGAATTCTGTGGTTTGAGTTTCAGAACTTTTAGTTTTCTTTCCTTAAAAAAAAAAAAATATAAATTAGAATTAGTTATCAGTTAATACTTATAGAATTTATTGTTTGCAGCTTCCTCTCTGACAATATAGAAACACCCGAATTATGATTATAATGGTTATAGAAGGTTAGGGGCTTGGAAATGAAGATATTATAATTGTATATGGGCATCTGGTCAAAATGATTGGCAGTTTTTTGACTTAGGCTTTTTTATGGTTTATTTATTTTATATTATTACAATCATCTTGTGAAAGTAAACATAAATCCCCCTCTCCCCAAAAAAGATAGAGAAACCTCAAGATAAGTGAAGTGAGAGTGAAAAAAAGTTTACTTCAGTCTGTTTCAGATTCCACTGACTTTGCTTCTGGGATGAGTTGTCTTCTTTATCATAAGTCCACCAGAGAAGTTGCTTCAATATCTTTCCCCATAGTCACTATTACTAGCTGTATTTCCCTCCATTCTATTCCTCCCCACTCTCATTTATTCTACTCTCTCTCTCTCCTTTCACCCTGTCCCTGCTCAGAAGTGTTGTTATATCTGAGTACCCTCTCTCTTCTATCACCTACTCCCCCCCCCTCCTCATCCCCCTTATCCCATCTATTTCCTCTCATTTTTCTCTAGAGTAGGATAGATTTCTATATCCTATTAAGGGTGTATGCTATTTCTTCACTAAGAGATTAGTGAAGACTGTTTGTGGTCATCCACAGTCCAAAGCATAGGTAAGAGGGTGGTCAGAACTTTCATAAGACCTTGAAAGAATTAAGGTCCCTGCAAGATGTTCCAACCCCCCCCCCCAAAAAAAACCTTGGAAGTGCAGTAAATCAGCCATAGGCTGAGGAAATGAACATTCCCCTTGCCTTTCCCCCTTCCACTCCACTGCAAAAGCTTTTTTAAATTTTTTTAATATATTTATTTATTCTCTTTTTCTACAAATAATATTTTTATACATTAATAAAATATTCTTGTTTAAGAGTAAACAGAATACCCCCTACCCCCACAAAATATAGACTCGCGATAAAGTAAAGGGGAGAGAAAAAATTAAAATTAAAAAAATAATAGTAATAATTGTAGGTATGGCAAGGTGGTGCAATGGATGGAGTGCCAGCCCTGGAGCCAGGAGTGCCCAAGCCCATATCTGGCCCCATACACCCAACAATCACCTAGCCATGTGACATGCAAGCCATGCCAACCCCAATGCCCTGCAAAAAACAAAAAAAGAAAAAAAAAGACCCAAAATAAAATAAAATAGTAATAATGATAGGGGTGGCTGGGTGGTAGACAGAGCATTGGCCCTTGAGCCAGGAGCATGCGGGTCCAAATCTGGCCTCAGACACCCAAAGATCACCCTGCTATGCGGCTCCAAGCAGGCCACGCAGCCCCATTTACCCTGAACCCCCCCAAAATAATAATAATAATAATAAATGTGCTTCAGTCTTTGTTCCAACACCAACAACTCTGTTGTGGGTGGATCACATTGTTTATGGTAAGTCCATCACAAAAGTTACTTCCATATTTTTCCACCGTTGCCATTGCTGATCACAACTCCCTCCTTTCATATTTCTCCACTACCATGTACTATATTTTCTCTCTCCTTTCATTCTGACTCTGCTGTAGGGAAGCTGAGTGGCACAGCAGACAGATCCCTGGTCCTGGGGCCAAGAAGCCCTGAGCCCCCATACCACCCCTTAGGCCCAGCATCCACCTGGCCCTATGGTCCTGGACAGGCCATCCAATCCCAGCCCCTTGAAAGAATCTGACCACTCTCCCCCCATGGTCCATCCTCTCCTCCATCACTCACATCCCCCCCTCCCCCCCTTTTCTTCTTACTCCAGATGCTTATACCTCATTGAGTATATATGCTGTTTCCTCTCCTAGCCACTTCTGATGAGAGCGAAGATTCCCTCATTCCCCCTTGCCTTCCCCTCTTCTATATCATTGCAATAATTCATTGTGTAATAAAGAAAAAACTTATTATATGAGATATCTTGGCCTAGTCCCCTTCTCCTTTTTCTTTCTCCCATCACATTTCCTTTTTTTTCCTATTGATTCCATTTTTATACCATATTTTATCTTCAGATTCAGTTTTCTCCTGTGCTTCAACTATAAAAGCTCCCTCTACCTGCTCTATTAACTGAGAAAGTTCATATGAGTATTATCAGTGTCATTTTTCTATGCAGGAATACATGCAGTTCATCATCAAGTCCCTCATATTTTCCCTCACTCCTCCAATCTTTATGCTTCACCTGAGTCCTGTATCTGAAGATCAAACCTTCTGTTCAGCTCTGGCCATTCCAACAGGAACATTTGAAATTCACCTGGTTCATTGAAAGTCCATCTTTTTCCCTGGAAGAGGACATTCAGCCTTGCTGGGTAGTTGATTCTCGGTTGCATTCTAAGCTCTTTTGCCTTCTGGTATATTATATTCCAAGCCCTACGAGCTTCCAATGTAGTTGCTGTGAAGTCCTGTGTGATCCTGACTGCAGCTCTATGATATTTGAACTGTGTCCTTCTGGCTGCTTGTAATATTTTCTCTTTGACTTGGGAGTTATGGAACTTGGCTAGAATATTCCTAGGGGTTGGTTATTTGGGATTTCTTTCTCGGGGGGATCTGTGGATTCTCCCCATTTCTATTTTGCCCTCTGCTTCTAGGATATCAGGGCAATTTTCCTGTAGTAATTCTTTGAAAATGATGTCAAGGCTCTTTTCCTGATCATGACTTTCAGGTATTCCAATAATTTTTAAATTATCTTTACTAAGTCTGTTTTCCATATCAGTTGTTTTTTCAATGAGATGTTTCACATTTTCTTCTAATTTTTCATTTTTTTGGTTTTGAAGTAATGAATCCTGGTTTCTCATAAATTCATCAATCTCCCTGAGTTCCATTCTTTGTCTGAAGGATTTGTTCTCCTCAGAGAGTTTTCTTATCTCTTTTTCCATCTGGCCAATTTTGCTTTTTAAAGCATTCTTCTCCTCAATAACTTTTTTGAACTGTTTTATCCATTTGACCTAAGCTGGATTTTAGCATGCTATTTTCTTCAGCATTTTTTGGATTTCCTTGACTAGGCTGCTGACTTCATTTTCATGTTTTTCCTGAATCTCTCTCCTTTCTTTTCCCAGTTTTTCTTTTAACTCCCTCATTTGATTTTCAAAGTCTTTTTTGAGCTCTGTCATAGCCTGAGCCCAATTTCTGTTTTTCTTGGAGTCTTTAGATGCAGGAGCTTGTGCTTCCTCATCTTCAGACTGAGTGTTTTGATCCTTCTTGGGCTCATATGCAAAATATTTCTCAATGATGTTCCTCTTGTTTCTCTGCTGGCTCATTTTCCCAGCCTTAGCCTGTTTTTGGGTTGCTTCCCGAGCTTTTCGGACACTCCCACAAGGGTCTCAGTGTCCTCCCTCCTGGTCTGTGAATGACCATATGTGCCCCCTCTGCCATGGGGCTGAGGTGGGGGGGGCTAGACTGTGATCAGGATCTGAATGTGGTCAGAACCCCAGAGTCCTGTTCCAGGGACAGAGCTCTGCAGTCTCTCTCTTCACTCCCCTCCCTCAGCTCAATGGGCTCATGCTCTGGGGGCTCTTGCTTACTGGCTCCTACTGCTTCTGTTCCTGGATCTGGGGCTGTACACTGTGTGCCCTGAGGGCTGGACTCCACGTGCTCGCTCTGGTAGAGGTCCCCTGCTGTTCCCCTACTTTGTGCCTGGTGTTCACCGGTCGTGTAGCTGAGGAGACGCCCCCACTGCTGTGAGCCCCAGCTCCCAGAGCCTTGGGGCTGCCTCCCCGAGGCTGAAGTTTTTTGCTTGGGTGGGCCACCCCTCTGGTGGCCACCCCTCCAACCCCAGAGAGCAGAGCCTTTCTGCTCTTTTCCAGGTTACCTTGAGTAGGAGAACTGCCTCACTGGGTCCCTCTGTGGGTTCTGTCTCTCGAAAGTTTAGAGTCTTAGTTTTGAAGTTTTATGAGAGAGCACCTAAGAGACTTTAATCTCTTGTTGCCATCTTGGCCTGCAAAAGCTTTTTCTTGACTCTTTTATATAAAATATTTTAGTCCATTCTACCTCTCCTTTCCCTTTCTCCCAGTCCTTTCCTTGATCATCCATTGACTCCACCTTAATGCTATATTATGCCATTATATTCAGCACCCTCCTATGCCTTGTCTCTCTCTCTCTCTCTCTCTCTCTCTCTCTCTCTCTCTCTCTCTCTCTATATATATATATATATATATATATATACAAAATTTCTAACTGTTCTTATAAATGAGAAGATTCATATGAATTATCAGTATCTTCTTCCCATGCAGGAATACATGCATTAAGTTCCTCATAATTAGTCCTTCTTGTTTACCCTCTCTGTGTTCACCTGAGTCCTGTAGTTGGAGATCAAACTTTCTGTTTAGCTCTGGTCATTTCAATAGGAAAGTTTGAATGTCCTAAGTTTTGAATGTCCATCTTTTCCCCTGAAAAAGGATGTTCAGTTTTGCTGGAGAGTTGTAAACCAAGCTCTTTTGCCTTCTAGAATATCATATTCTGAGCCCTAAGAGTCCTTACATAGAGGCTGCTAAATCCCATGTAATCCTGATTGTAGCACCACGGTAATTGAATTGTTTCTTGCAACTTTTAGTATTTTCTCTTTGATTTGGAGTTTTGGAATTTGACTATAATATTCCTGGAATTTTTTTTTTCTGGGAGGGGGGGAATTTTTTGAGGAGGTGATTGGTGGATTCTCTCAATTTCTATTTTACCCTCTGCTTCTAGGATCTCCAGGCAATTTTGCTGTATTATTTCTTAAAAAGTGAAGCCTAGTCTCTTTTCCTGGTCATGACTCCAGGTAGGTCAAGATTTTTTAAATTATCTTTCCTGGATCTGATTTCCAGGTAAGTTATTTTTCCATTGAGATATTTTCATATTCTCTTTTAATTTTCCATTTTTGGGTATTGTTTTATTGTTTCTTGATTTCTCACAAAATCAACAGCTTCCTTCTGTGTTTGAAGGAGTTATTTTTTTCAGAGAGCTTTTTTCTCCTTTTCCATCTGACCAGGTCTCCTCATTGTCCTTTTGGATTGCTTTTTTCCATTTGGCCTAAACCAGTTTTTAACATGCTATTTTCTTTTTTTTTTTAAGGGTTTTTTTTGCAAGGCAAATGGGGTTAAGTGGCTTGCCCAAGGCCACACGGCTAGGTAATTATTAAATGTCTGAGACTGGATTTGAACCCAGGTACTCCTGACTCCAGGGCCAGTGCTTTATCCTCTGTGCCACCTAGCTGCCACAACATGCTATTTTCTTCAGGATTTTTTTGGATTTCTTTCACCAAGCTGCTGACTTGATTGTCATGATTTTCCTGCATCACTCTCATCTCTCTTCTCAATTTTTCCTCTACCTCCCTTACTTGCTTTTCAAAATCTTTTCTGAGGTCATCCATAGCCTGATCCCAATTCCTATTTCTCTTGGGAGTTTTGGATGACTTTGTCATCTTCTGAGTGTGCATTTTGATCCTCCATGGGACCAGAGTAATTTTCTATGATCAGGTTCTTCTTTTTCTGTTGTTTGCTCATTTCCTCAGTCTATGGCTGCTTTATCACACTTCCAAGGTTTTGGGGAGGGTTTGGAACATCTCACAGGAACCTTAATTCTTTCAAGGTCTTATGAGAGGCTCTGGGGTGTGGATGACCACAAGCACTCCCTTCTGCCCTGGAGCTGTGAAGCATGTCCCTGATCCATTATGACAGTGTGGGATCCTAGACTGCAACCCGGATCCGAGTGTGGGCAAACAGCAGAGTCCTAGCCCAGGAATATCAGAGAGACCTCTGCAGTATCTCCCTACTCCCTTACTGACTATGGATTGAGCACCCTGGAAGTGTTGGGTAGCTCTGCAGGTTCCCACCACAGGGCTGCTCCAAGGCTGATGCTGGTGTGGGTTCTGTGCTCAATCTGGTGTGGCAGAGTTCTCTCACCATCCCTTCAAGCCATTCTTGGTGGTTCCTAGGTCACGAGGTTTGGAAACTGACCCCTCTGCCATGGACCCAGATGCCCCAGGGACCCAGGTGACCCAGGCTAATTCTGGAAAGCTGTTCCAGTCAGGCTTCACTGGAACCCAGCTTCACTCCAGCTCTTTCCCACACATCTTTGAATTTGTCTTGAACTGGGTAATTGTATTGCTCAATCTTTCTGTGGGTTCTGTCCCTCTAAATTTTAACTAGAGACATAATTTAACAGCTTTTGGAGTTTTCTGGGGATGAGTTTCTGGGAATTCCTGCCTTCATGCCACCATCTTGGCTCTACCCTTGACTTAGATTTTTGAAGAACTTGTGAAATTTACTTATTTTTTCACTTAATTAGTAGACATTTTTAAAATTGCAAAATATTATATATATATAGCTCCCTCTCTCTGTTTTTGAGGGGGTGTATTCACTAGATATTCACTACAATATCAAACTTTAGAAAGAGCAAAATAGAATCATGGGGTTAATTAGTGAACCCAGGGCATCTGAATTTTTATTTTCATTGACCTTTTTACCTGCTTCAAACCGTGTCTTCTCACATCACAATCTGCTTTTTTATTTTAAGATAATAGATTTAGAATTATGAGGAATTCTAAAAGTCAACTAATTCAACTTCCTCATTTTATAGATGACAAAACTGAAACCCAGAGAAATTATGTGTTTCTGAAAGCTGACAAAAATCAGACCAAGGATTTAGTCTATCTTTTAACTAACTCTAAACCACATTTCCCATTCTACCATATAATCTGTAAAATATATTTCCTATCATTATGTAAAACAAGTTCTAAGCACAAGAGTCCATTAGGAGTTCTAGTCATGTCTGTACTGTGTATTGTTATACAATTCACTAAAGCTCCATGAGCCTTAGTTTCTCCAAAACATTGTCAGTATTTGTTCCATCTATTTCATAAGGTTGTAGTGGGGATCAAATTAGAAAAAAACATGAAAGTCCTTTGAAAACCACAAACTATTGCAGAAACATAAGGAATTACTTCAATAACAAGTAATAACAAGCTTCAAGGCATTATAATCAAATTGCTTAATATTTTAGGAAAGAGGGAGTTACCCCACTGAGTTCACTGAGTAACCTTGGTAAGTTATTTAGTTTCTCCTGATAGTTAAAAAAATAAACATTTCATTATTTAAAAACTACAGTATGAAGAGTATTATACTAGGAAATAGAGAATATATGAAATTCAGATAAAACTTCAATTCCAGTTGTCACAGAACTTACAGTTTAATAAAAGACTATAGAGCTGTGGCTTTTAATAAGAAGGGTGTGATATCAGATTTCAATTATTGAAAAGTCTGTCATTTGACAGAGAAATTAGATTTGTTTTACTTGGTCTAAGAAAGTAGAACTAGGACCAGCAGGTAGAAGTTCAGGGAAGAAGAAGCTCCCCCCCCCAGTCCTGAGAATGCATGTTTACTCTGTTCCACAATCAATTATTTGTCTTCTGAACAGGAGAAAGTGGAGAGAAAACCCAAAGAAGGTCGAATTATTCTGTCAGCTCAATTTTTTTATCTTAGTAATATTTTATTTTTTCCCAATTGCCTATAAAAACAATTTTTAATATTTATTTAAAATTTTTTTGATAGATGTGTGGCCTTGGGCATTGCCTTAAATAAAATATATTTTTTTAGGTTTTTGCAAGGCAAATGGGGTTAAGCGGCTTGCCCAAGGCCACACAGCTAGGTAATTATTAAGTGTCTGAGGCCGGATTTGAACTCAGGTACTCCTGACTCTAGGGCCGGTGCTCTATCCACTGTGCCACCTAGCCTCCCCCATAAATAAAATAATTTTTAAAAACATAAAATAATAAAAAAAAATTTTTGCGTTCTAATTTCTCTTCTCCCACATTGAAAAGACAAGCAATTTGATAGAGATTATATATGTGCAATTATGTAAAACATTTCCATATTAGTCATATTGTGGGGGGGAGACAAAAAAAGCACAAAAAAATAAAGTAAGTAAAAAATAGTATGCTTCCATCTGCATTGTCTCCTTTCTCTGGAGATGGATATTATTTGTCATCATGAGTCATTGGAAAATATTTGGGATCATTATACTTCTGAGAATAGCTAATTCAGAATTAGTTATCTCAGTTCAACTTTATGGACCATTGAGAAATAAGAGTCTATCCTCCTGGACCCTAGCTAGTCAATTGTCTTAGAGGAATCTTTAGTTATATGGAGCCCATCATTGATTCTGCCTCATCTCAATATGACAGTATATGTGTGAGAGGGACAGATTCTGCTTTCCCCAAAAGAAACCTGGGAAATGAAACCTGCTATACTGAAAGAATTTGGGAATTGGAGATTTCTCAGAATGAGAACTTGTAGTCTATGGAGTTAAAAGATCAGAGCTTGGTTAGAAGTGGGGAAAGCAGTGTAAGAGAATCCTGGAAGAAGAAAATGGGAGGGAGCTGCAACAAAGAATAAAAAGACAATGTCAAATGTCCATCATGGCCAGAAGCTTCATCCTCCATAGAACCTGGGGTGGCTAGACCAAGAGATGAGTCCAAAGCATTGATGAATACTCCCCAACAACAGGATCCAGGAATTGGAGAGAACCTACTTTCTTTCCTCAGGCCATGTTTTCCCATCTTTTTCCCAATCTCTGAACCTCAGATGGAGCTTTCCCTTCAAAATGTCCTCTTTCAAGGCTAAGCTACTTCTTTAATGTGGCAAATGACATTTTGCATACCTGATGCTGTCAGCCATACCTGGTTCCTTTAGATAAAGAGTTCCCAACAGTTGTTCAGATGTGTCTTTAACCATGATCGGGGTGAACAGTAAGAGATGATGATGATGCTGATGAAGTTTGTCCTTCATTTTCAAAGACCATGACATTAAGGAGGTGATACCATGGTAAACACATGAATTGATTTTAGTGAGCGGGCTGTGCTAAGTAACCAGTCTCACTTTTTCCTCTGGAGCCATCTGGGTTCATTGGGCATATATGAATCAGGATGACTAGAGATGGCTCAGGATGTGAGATAATCAGTTGCCTGAGGTTACACAACTAGCAAGTGTCAAATGTCTGAGATTAGATTTGAACTCAGGTCATCCCGACTCCAGGCCTGGTGCTCTATCCACTGTGCAATCTAGAGAGGACAGATCTGAAAGGGTTTTATATTTCACAGAATATATAAACTAAGACTCCCACATCATTGCTTTGAAGTGAGGTATACTGCCTGGGAAGTATCACAAGCTAATGATAGTACACTTTATACTCCCCAAGAACAGAGAGAAATTTCATGTAGATTTGTGTTATGTACTTCCCTATGACTTAAGGACCTCAAGATTCCTTTATCATTGTAACTGTTGTTAAAATCACCAAGAACACCCGGCCCTTTAGGCTCACACTTCCCCCCACTCTTCTAGTTTTGGGAGGAGGCTAAGGGAGAGAAAAGTAAGGAAGATCTAGAGGAGAAAGTCCTATCTCTGAACTGGTCCAAAGCTTAGATATGAGTAGTCAGTGAGAATTTCAACCCCATTAAGCATGTCCACGGTTTTGATAACTGTACTTCACTCAGTTGTTGACAAACAAAAGCTCATCAAGTTGTAATCTCATTAAGTTGATTGGAGAATTCAAAATGGTCTCTCATAAATCTTTCATGAAAATATATACTTCATCAAGTGATATGTGATAATCCAAGGAATGAAAGTTCATTTATTGATGGTGATGATTCTCTATGTCAGAATGATCTGACAAAATTTCATAGAAGTGGTATTTGATTTGGGTTTTAAAAGATAGTAAGTTATATGATAAATAATGAAAAGAACTAGAAATTTAAAAAGTTGTAGGAGACCTAGGCTTAATTTCTGTTTCTCACATTAACCAGTTGTGAGTCTTTGGGCAAGTATCTTAAACTCTTTATGCCTGCTTCTTTTCTCTTTTTTTTACAAGGTAATGGGGTTAAGTGACTTGTCCAAGGTCACACAGCTAAGTATTAAGTGTCTGAGACTGAATTTGAACTCAGGTCCTCCTGACTCCAGGGCCGGTACTCAATCCACTGTGCCACCCAGCCGCCTTGTGCCTGTTTCTTTATCTGTAAAACAGAAATAGTAATTCTTTAGGACTTCCATCACAGTGCTATTGTGAGAAAAGTATTTTGTGAATCATAAATACTCAAATGGATTTGTGATTCCACTGATCTGAAAGTTTCTTTTAATAATGCAGATACATGCTAGTTATGTATGACTCTTGTTCATGTCCTCCGGTAAATTTTTCATGAGTATCCACCCAATATATTGAAAGCCTTACAGAAGTATATGAATTTGAACTTTTATTAATGAGAGTGGCAAGAGGAAGCTATTATGAGAGGAAGGGAAAATGTGAACAGAGGTGGGAAAACACTAGAAATATCCAGGGGACAAAAATAATCCAATTTGGCTTGAGCTCAGAGTATATGAAATATGACTTTATTGTTCCAGACTTGTGATTTTAGTAACCTAGAGAATTTCTGTTGAGGAAATTCCATTTATGAGTGTTAAGTGACTTACCAAGGATTCCACAGCTGGGATGTGTCAGAGGTAGGACCGGGATGTAGGTCTCCAAACTCCAAAGCTGATTGTCAAACCATTTGCCACCAGAGCTATTACCTCTCAGCATGAAACGAAGTTGGAAAAGTAGAATAGTGCAGATTGCTGAGAGTCTTAAATCTTAGACTAAAAAGTCTGAACTTATTTTACTTTTATAAGTGAAAGGAATCAATGAGGGATTTTAAAGTAGAAGAGGAATATGACTAAGTTTCCGCATAAGAAAGAGTAGTCTGATAATGGTATGATGGATGGATTGGAGCACAGAAAAAATGGATCTGGAAATTTCTTTTAGAAAGCTATTGCAGCAGGCAGCTAGGAGGCACAGTGGATAGAGCACCGGCCCTGGAGTCAGGAGTACCTGAGTTCAAATCTGGCTCATACACTTAATAATTACCTAGCTGTGTGGCCTTGGGCAAGCCACTTAACCCCACTGCCTTGCAAAAAAATAAAAATGAAATTAAAAAAATGTAAGAAACACTTTATCCCCACAAATGACATAATGTTTGTATATAGCAAAGATCTCTTAGAAAACCTATTAGACCACCATGTATCACTGGTTTTTAATAACTTGTTCACAAATTTAAAAATAACTTGCAGTAAGACAGACATAATTCTATGAAATTCCCTGAGAAAGCAGTGGCTGCTACTTAAAGGTTCCCTTTAAATCAACTGACAGAAAAGCTGAGTTGGTCTAACAGCAACAAATTGGGAGCAGGTGGAGAGGGGGAGGGGGAGGGGGAGGGGAAGCAGCTGACACTGGGATTTATATCTGGAGCCTGCTCTTTGCTCATTAACTAATTTTTATGTCACAAAATTCTAGAGCTGAAAATGGGCTCAGTAAACTCCTTGGTTCATCCAGCCTGTTCTCCAGGTGGTCAGTACCCAGACCGTTTATGACAGATTTTTAAACTCTTCAAACTTTGCTATCACCCTTGGCACTGTTGATTAGTATTTATACTGTCTGTGGAATCAAGAAATAGGGACAAATGAGTAAAAGCTACTAGAGAAAGAGACTGAAGACAGTCTAGAAGTATACCATATAAGAATTCTAGAGAAAAGACTTTGACCCCATCAGTCCTCATTAGCTCTGATGGAAGAAGTCTCCATAATTGCTCCTAACTTTGTTATATAAAGTCAGCAAACTAAATCTAAGAAATCTGAGTTTTAGCTTTTCCAAAATTTGGGTTCTTTACCAAAAGATGCTGTATAGATTTATCTTTCAGTTCTTTTCCTCATCTGAGTCTGGTCCATTCCTCAAAGCCCGCCTCAACTTTCAATGATTCCATTAAGCTTTTTTTTTTTAGTTTTTTTTTTGCAAGGCAAATGGTTAAGTGGCTTGCCCAAGGCCACACACCTAGGTAATTATTAAGTGTCCGAGACTGGATTTGAACCCAGGTACTCCTGACTCCAGGGCCAGTACTTTATCCACTGTGCCACCTAGCCGCCCCCATTAAGCTTTTTCTAACAACAAATTAGCCCACAGAAATTATTCTTGCTTCTGAATTCTAATAGTACTTCCTGTTTCTAACATGCATTTTAGGCAGTTGTTATATGAAACTTTTATTGTTAATGTTTTGAGATGCATTTGTCTTATTTCTTCAACTAAAATATACATCCTTTGAGGGAAATTTTTCCATTACTCTACTATCTTCTCTCTGTATCATCAAAGTGCCAATACCACTCAATAAGTATTTTTTGATTGAATGATTTACAAGCTGTTCAGGGATTTCTGGGATTCCTGGTTTCTATTAAGAACAAATCATTTCTCAAGCATCAAAAGTTTACTAATATACCTCTGGAAAAAAATGACATCATTGGATAATGATTAGCTACCCTGGATCTAAGTTAATGGTTTATCCCCATCTTTTAATTTTAGCTTCCATAATTTTTGCCAGTCCCATTTTATTAACTGCTAATTTGAGGCATATGTAGAGGACAGAATGACAAGATTCATCTTCCTCAGTTCAAATCTGGCCTCAGACATTTATCAGCTGTGTGTCCCTGGGCAAGTTATTTGATCCTGTTTGCCTTGGTTTTCTCATATGTGATTTTTTTTTTCCGGTGAGGCAATGGAGTTAAGTAACTTGCCCAAGGTCACTCAGCTAGTATCAAGTGTGAGGTTGGATTTGAACTCAGGTCTTTCTGACTCTAGGGCCAGTGCTCTAACCTTTACCACCCAGCTGTCTCTGTTATTCTCATTTGTAAAATGAGCTGTAGAAAGAAATGACAAACTATTCCAGCATCTTTTCAAGAAAACCCCAAATGGGATCATGAAGAACTGGACAACACTGAACAACAACAAAATATTTTATAGTTTCTCAAACTCTTTGAATAAATGGTGAAACAAAAATCACTCAATATTATTATACCTTTAATTTAGAGGTCTAAAAACATTTTACTAATGTAAAGTATCATAATATCCATGAGGAATTATGTTAGCAGATAGTCCCAGACCCAAAATTTTGCACCTATTTTTTTGTTTTTACATTATTTTATGAGATAGTACAATGCAGGAGAATGTGTTGGATTTGGAGGCAGGGGTTTTCTGTTTAAATCCTAGATCTGCTATATACTACCTATGTGACCACAGGCAAGTCACAATACTTCTCTGAACCTCAGTTTCTATTGTAAAGTGAATATAATGCATTATGAAATCTTCCAAACACCTTCTGGCATGAAATATATGATCTAGAAAATCTCTGTATTCCTTTTAATTACTGAGATTTTCCTGGTTACTTCCCATTATCCCTTAAAATAAAGAAAAATCAAAGTAATATCTTTCCTCAAGAAGGAAACAAGGTGTTTGGGTCATTGAAACTTGAATAAAAAGAGCAGAATTCTTAAATGTATAAGATCATCTACAATCCCCTCTCAAAGGAAATGTTTGGTCTCCAGTTCAGGAAAGGAAATCCAAAACAGAAAAAAGGTGGGCCCAGACACAAATTGACCTAGTTGAATTCCTCTCCTTCAACCGCCACATTGGAGTAGGTACTGTGATGTCCAGATTAGGGGTAGGGGAGAAGGTGTCTATCTTCTCTTCACACTCACAGAAAGTCTAGTAAAAGAGCTACTCTCCACTCTGGACAAGTCAGAAGAAAATGCCAGAAAATGTTATTTCCTTTTTAAAGACTGACTGGGTTATGGGTTTTTCCTAATCAACAGTCCATAAGAGGTATATCAAGTCAAAGTACCAACTTCCCCCTGTTCTGAGTCATATACATGGTTCTATTGGAGCAGCTAAAGAAAAATTTCTCCAATCCTGGTCAAGAGCTCATAATTAGTAAAGTAAAGGTATTTTTCCACATGCCTTCTTGAACTTTCAGTAAAAATAGGCTTAAACTAATTGTGATAAATTCTAGATTACATGGAGGAAAATAATACATTTGGACCTAGTTTATCTGGAGTTCCAACAATCATCTGTTTTTATAATTTCTATAGTACCTTTAAGTCATTCTCAATATAATCCCATAATGGAAAACTAGAAACATTAAATGAGAGTCAGAAATTCAATATGTAAGATAGATGATACTGATTCTAATTTTAAGACACTTCTCTTTATGGAATGAGAAAGATATATTTATAGATGTACGAAGCAATATATTTTGTTTATTTCATAATTTATTTTTGTGTCCATTTTAGAGGCAATGTTACATAGTGGATAGAGTGCTGTAATTATAAAAAGGAAGATCTGGGTTGAAATACTATCTCTGACCCTTATTATTATTGGTCAATGGACAAATAATTTAACCTCTCAGAGCCACACATAATCTTAGAATTAAAATGGACCTAAAGGGGGCAGCTAGGTGGCACAGTAAATCGAGCACTGGCTCTGGAGTCAGGAGGACCTGAGTTCAAATCTGTTCTCAGACACTTAATTGCCTAGTTGTGCTTTGTTAGACAAGTTACTTAACCTCATTGCCTAAAGTAAATAAAAAATAAATTAAAAAATAAATAAAATGGATCTAAAGTTTACCTAATTCAACTTGCACAACAAAACAAAAAAAATCTACTATATTATACTTTAGTTGGCCTCTAGTTCTTACCTGAAGACCTCAAATAGAACCTCCAGTTCTTCTATCTTTGAATAATTCTTATTGTTAGGAAGGGGTAATGACAGAGGAATTAGCATCTCTGGCATGCTTATCTTCCAATAGATCATCTAAGTCTCCCAGAAATTGTAGCATGCACAGTGACTATAGTTCAGTAAAACTGTCTCAGCAGATGGACTAAACCAGGTTGAGGGTAATTGATAGATGTTTTAAATATCCCTACCCTTTATATTCATTAATAAAAATATGAAGCAATTACTGCTCCTCTTCCTGGCAATTTATCTCCTGTGAATTACTAGACTTCTCTATTGTCTTCTTCCATTTTTATCTTCTACTTGCCATGGCATCTGGCATCAATGGTAGGTGGACAGTTTTCTCTTTTCCAAGTTTTTAATGTGGTGATCCTTATGAATCTTCATTTTGTCCAAAACTTAAATTCAATTTATTTTTTTCAGTTTTTTTTTTTTGCAAGGCAATGGGATTAAGTGGCTTGCCCAAGGCCACACAGCTAGTAATTATGAAGTGTCTGAGGCTGGATTTGAACTCAGGTACTCCTGACTCCAGGGCCGGTGCTCTATCCACTGCACCACCTAGCCGCCCCCTTAAATTCAATTTAGTAAGCATTTATTAACACTAGAAAAAAACCAAATTAAATTAAATGTCTAAGGCTGGATTTGAACTCAGGTCCTCCTGACTCCAGGGCTGGTGCTCTATCCACTGTGCCACCTAGTTGCTCCTAACCATTGGTTCTTAATAAAAATACTAAAAAATCAAATAGAAATAGCATTTGCTGCTTCATATAGACCTATTTGATTTATCCAGATAGAGAATAAAATATGCTTTCTTTTTGATTTACACATGACTAAATTAACAAATATTTTTATTCAGCATTTTCCTTTTACTCCTCTCTCCCTCCCAAGAATTTAAAAGGATTTTCTTTTATTTTTACTATATTTCAGTGGAGTAGTTTCAACTCTTTATATTCCTTCTCTGAGAGAGTCAACCAAATAATTTTCAAGTCTTGATTATAAGTTTCTTCTGTGTTTTAGACACTATGCTAGATGATGAGGATGTAAAATCTATAATGAAATGGCTTCTGTCCTCAAAAAGTTTATATTCTCTTAGGGGAGATAATGTGTGCACAAATACAAATATATAAAAATATATAAAATAAATATAAGGTAATTTTTTTTGAGGAAGAGAAGAAACTAGCCTTTAGAAAAATCAGGAAAGACTTCATGAAGAAGGTACCTCTAGAGCACAATTGAGATATCTTTTAGTGGTTTGTTTTACAAAAAAATTGTTTAGGTCAGTGATTCATTTGAAAGCTAATATTTCCCCTCTACCTACCCTTGCTTGAAGACTTGTAAATGAGGGGAAATCCACCATTTCTTTAGGAAACTCATTGTACTTTTGAATAATTATTTGAAAGTTTACTTGACATTGAACTTGAATTTGCCTTTTTTTCACTTTCCTGATTCCAAATAGAAATTTAATTTCTCCTTCATATAACAGTCTTTCTGATGCTTATTGACAGCTATCATGCTTCCCTTAAGTCTCCTTCAGAATGAACATTCCTAATTTCTTTAAGCAATCATTGTATGACATGAACTCATGGTCTACCTAAGTTACCTTCCTCCAGGAATTCTTTAAATTTATCAATATCCTTAAACTGTGATATCCAGAAAAGAATATAATATGCCAGATGAGCTCTATTAAGGGCAGAGTTCAATAGGAGCATCACCTTTCTATTCCTTGAAGTTATATTCATTTTGATGCAGTCCAAAATCATTTAGTCTTGTGATCCACTAAAACTCCCAGATCCTTTTTTAAAAAATGATCAGTTATTTTCTATTCATGCTCTCCTTATTTCTGAGCTACTTGCCTCCTTTTCTCTTTGACCTCCTTATCAATGAGATCTCCTCCTTCACTGATATCAAACACTTAATCCTGAATTTATTTCATTCCATTTTTGTCTTGTCCATATCTCTCCACTGAAACCACAAGAAAAGCATAAACCTTCTCAAAGCCGTTAGAATCTAGATAAAGTATATCCACAGCGTTCTGTTCATCTACCATTTTAATGAGGAAATGAGGTTAGTCTGGCATGATCTGTTCTTGATAAACTCATGCTGACTCTTTATAATTCCTGCTTCCTTTTGTAGATATTTAGCAACTAAACTGTTTTCCTTGTTATTATTATTTTCCACACTAAAAATAACAATTAGGCGGCAGGTGACAAGCTCTTATTCTAGAGTAATAATCACTCTCTGCAGGAGTTTTGAAAATATAACCTTATTATTGGAGAACAGAGTAGTTGAAAGCTACTTTCTTCAATTATTTTATACAAATAAAATCTGAAAGGTCAAGGCAACATTTTTAGAACATTTAAGAGAAAAGTCATAAGTGGTACATCCTAGGAAATGTTTCTGAATTTTGTTAATTGGTTGAAGAATTATGGCTAGATTATGGCAAAATTATGTTTGTCATAGGACCATGGCCCTCATGGAAAATCCAACAGGGATCAGGAAAAGATGCAGCAGTATTTGTATTCAATAAGACTTTGATTCAATTTTATTTTATTCTATTTTGCAATATCTTGATCTGTTTGCTAACTACCCATTTTATAGGGATATAATGCATATACATATATATATATATATATGCATCCTTCCTAGATGTGAATGAATATAAATTTCCATCAATTTAACCCCTAAATCTACCTTTTAAATAGTTAACCCCATCAATTTACACTTTTAAAAAAGCTGGTCCTATTTCATTTTGACTATATTATGCTAAAAAAAAGTTGTGTGTGTTTTTTAGTGCAGTGCCTGTATCATCATCATCATCATCATCATCATCATCATCATCATCATCATCATCATCATCATAGGATAAGGACTAGATCTGTAATTTCATTGATTTAGGAAACCTCCAAGGGAAGAAAATCCATCTACCAATGTAAATCATCATCTTTTTAATTTATCATTTTTATAGAGTTTCCAGTAGCAATGAGAGGTTGTAGTTTACTCAGGGTGACACAGCCAGTATGTCATAGATGGGAACTAAAGCCAGTTCTTATCTTTGAGGAATATCTGGTATAGCATACTGTTTTTTTGTAATTATATATATATATATATATATATATATATATATATATATATTATTTATTTATTTTTTAGTTTTTACAAGGCAATGGGGTTAAGTGGCTTGCAAAGCCACACAGCTAGGTAATCATTAAGTGTCGCCACCTAGCCGCCCCTTTTTGTAATAATATTAATAAATACAATATATTTTGTAGTTCTTTATAATTTACAAAGTATTACTCTCACAATTAACCCTATGAAATAGGTAGACTATATGTATAGGATGCAAGTATGAACATCTTACAATTTTAACCTGTATTTCTGGTCAAATTATAAGACAGAAATGTGCCACCTAGCCGCCCCTTAAAATTCTTTTTTCAGCTCCTCAATGAGTTTTTGTATTTAAGTCCAATTTATAGATTGTTTTGATAATTCCCCTATGAGTGATGTTTCACAGTTTTCTTCTTCAGACATGGCATTGCTATCACCTTTGTCTGTAAAGTAGTTTTCTATAGTGAGTGATTTTTTTAGCTTTTTGTTCATTTTTGTTGTTGTACTTCTGCTCCTGGGGTATAGGAAGTATAAATCCAAGCTTTTATTTTGCTGGGTCTTGGTTCTGATCCCTGGCTTGTTGTTGGCCAATATGTTGCTTATGCAATCCAGACCTTGCCTTTGCAGAGATTTTTTTGTTTTTTTTCCTCCTTTATGTCCAGGTTCTGACTTAGCAGAGGATTGTTCCTGACCTTGTCTTTTACCCTGGTGTTTTTAGAGTTCAGACTTTGATTAGGGTTGGCTTGCTGGCTTGCTGGCTTGCTATCTAGCTGCTGGGACCTCTGTCATTATTAATCTGTGGGACCTGGATTGCACTGTGGCTAAAAGCCTCCCACTGGCTTTCCCCCACTCTCTCACCTCCTGGACTTTACTTCCCCTTTTCCCTCAAAGAGACAGACCTTCATAGAAGATCCTCCACGATGTCTACAGTTGAAAACTCCTTTGAATCTTCTCTTTTTCTTGGTGGGATCTGTAGTGCGAATGTCAGAGTAGAGGCTTCATTTTCCTTTGGTAGGGAAAAGCTCTGGGAGCAGATTAGCTTCATACCTCCATCTTGGCTCCTACAAGTGTGTGTGTGTGTGTGTGTGTGTGTGTGTGTGTGTGTGTGTGTGTGTGTGTGTGTGTATGTGTGTGTGTGTGTGTACTTCTGGATCATCTGAAGGAAACCCTCACTGTCAAATGGCAGGATGGCAGGATTCTCCAAGGATCTACTATGGACTCAGAAGCAGATGCAGCAGCAGATGCATCTAACCCAAGATTCTGATCAAGGGCAGAGTATACTGTTCTTTTTCCTTTTGTTATATGCCCAAACACCAAGGATCTGATTTAAGTGTGTGTTGGCATTTTCTTTCTCTACATTCTTGGCCCGCCTCTCTTTTCTGCTTTCAGAGTAAACAATAATACCTGAGACACATTTTTCTGGCACTGGCCAGCATCTCATCCTGGCTCTACTGACCTCTCATGGTATCTTGGTACCTGCCTCTCCTTTATTGCCTAGAAAAGGTAGGTGTCTTTCAGAACCCATCCTTTTGGCCAAAAGGGGGAAATGTTAAAATATTAGGAGACATCCTGTTTTCCAGAGTTAAGTCCCAGCAAGCAAGCTGTGATACACCTGAGCTTGGTGTAACAACAATCCTTTGTACTCATTCACTGGAAAAAAAATCACATAATGTATATATTGCTTTCACCAGCACCAGATATTCTCTGAAATCAGACCATACAAGCCCCAACAAGAACCCATGTTCTGGTCATGAAGTCCTAGTATGAATCAAATTTGAATCATTGTTGCTGTTACCCTTCATTGTTAGGGTCACAGCTCACTGCATAAGCATTGGTATAAGTATTGAGATCTCTCCACACTTCCTTGAGTCCCCCCTCCCACTAAGGGTGGGATCCTGGCATATACGTCTAAATCCCCTCCTTGACTGAAAGCTATTTCCCTCACCGACATTAAACTTCTGTTTTATCCCTGACTCTCTTGTTTTTAGTTTGCTCTGTTCATCTCTGTCCATCCACAGATTAAAGGTCAGTTAGGTTCAAATGATACTTCCTATTATACTGCTATGTTCACACAATTCCTCTACATAACCAGCATCCAATTTCCTATAGAATAAAATTTAAACTTCTGACCTTAGCATTCAAGATCCTGCATAAGTTGTATCCATTGTATCCCAGTCTCCTCTGCTTTAATATTCTATATTGCACTGAAGTTGGACTATTCTATATCCTCTTTACTGTTCTGTCATCTGTCATCTGCCACTGTTCACACAATCTCCTATGTTTATGATGCACTGAACTACCTCACCTCTGTCCCTGGAATGGATTCTACTTCCCCCAATTTCCATTCATTGAAGCCTCTTCCTTTGTTTAAGTCTTCTTCAAGTCTTCTCTAATGATTTCCTTAAATGATGTTTGGATGTTTCCTTTTCATATGATCTCCTATATCATAATTATTTGCCTATGTTTCCCCTCTCTTTAATTATAAATTCCACAAAAATAGAAACTTCTGTGTCTATCTAAACAAGAAATAGCACATTATCTTGTGCTTAGTACTAAAGATTTATTCAACATTGGCAAAGGTTATGTTTCATGCTGAGTGCCACATTTTAAGAGGCATTTCTTTCTTATATCATCTTTGGTTCTGACCATTTCCTCTCAAAACTCCCATAGATTTTTATCATTTGCCAATAGGGTCCAAATTCCTTAATCTGCTATTCCAGACTGTCTACCAATATGGCCACTACTTCTCAAGTTTTATCTCCTACTACTTTTCTATAAAAAGCTTATACTATGAACAAATTGAACTATTTGCTATTCCTAGATGTAGTATCCTCTTTGATCCACAAATTTTCCCCATCACATTCACTTGAAAGTATGGTCTGTCAGGGAATGACTAATCCAGAATCAAGATATTATATGGGTCCACATTTCAAAAGTATAATTCATAAAACACACTTTCAAACATAGCTTTACACCCAGAGGTCATAATCAGTTCATAACAAAATCAGTACAAATTATAAAACTCCTATATACCTAAGAGAGACACACATGACTACATCTACTTAAGGTAACTCATACCTTTGTCACTTCAGAGCTTAATTATTTCCCTTTCTCATTGCATCTTCATCTTGCTCCTCTTCAACACAGATTTTGTGTTGGGCATGTCACTTTGTTAGCTTCCTTGGACCTGTCCTCTATGCAGTTCAAATGGCTCTATGGTTGTACTCTCTGGACCTAATTTCTGTTAGATGATGCTTCTCCTACTGGGTAATATGTTGTGCTAATGGGAGAAATGAAATAGTAACAGCCTCTCCTCATTGTACTCTTGGAGAAGCATAATAAAAAAAAATCCCAAAAGGCAAAGAGTGACTTTAATTCAAGCTCTGGATTCTTCCTCTCCACTGCTAGAGAGAATTTGTCTGCAGAGCTGGTAGCCAGATTTTTCAGGTTCAGTTAGCCAATAGCTACTTATGATGTACAGTCATTTTTCAGATGTGTTCTACTCTTTGAGATCTTATTTGGGGTTTTCTTGGCAAAGATACTGGAGTGGTTTGCCATTTCTTTATCCAGCTCATTTGACAGATAAAGTAAACTGAGGTAAACAAGATGAAATGGTTTGTTCAGTGTTACACATCTAATAAGTGTCTGAGACCAGATTTGAACTCAAGAAGATGAGACCTGGAACTTCAGACCCTGTACTCTATCCATTGAGTCATTCAGCTGCCTTCTAGCCAACGGCTAGGTGCCCTATAATTCTATTAAATATGATTAATAAACTTATTTACATATCCTAAATGAATAAAGTAGTTTCATTTCCTTAACAAGTTGTGAATTAAACCTTTCAAATTTCAAAAGAAGGTAAAACCTTAGTTCCTTTCTGCTACTCTGTCTCTTTTATCTCTGTTTCTTTTTCTCTCTTATTATCCCCCTCAGAATGCCTTCCATTTTCTGCCTCTAAATTTTTATTCTTGTTGCTTCTTTATCTGGAATTCTCTTCCCTTTCTCCCTGCTTCCCTTCCCATCCTTCAATGCCCAATTCCAATATCAGCTCCTCCTCTACTAGCCTTCCTTGAACCTTCTAAATCTCCCCTGAAATGCATACAATTTTTTTTGCACATCTGTCTCATGGTGTCAGTTATGTTTTCCCTCATTATGTAAGTGCAGAAACATAACAAGAAAAATTTTGAAACTGAGATAAATTGACAAGCATCCAAGATACAGGAAAAATATAGAAAAGTCAACCATATAGATGATAGGTACACTGAGCATGTGTATTTGTATGAGGGACATCAGAATATAGGACAGTCCAACTAGAGGTGCACTGGTGCTGAGAAAGGAGTGGACTATTCTCTGGAGAAGCTTGACTATGATTAGGAAGAGAAAGAGAATCTAAGGGGAGGAGAAAATCATGGCAACAAGACTCTGCAGTTGGGGCCAGGAAAAAGAGTAGGGTTACATGTTCCAGAAGAGTTTGGCAGAGTATTAGATGTAGTTTCTGTACCATGACGGGAAAGACACCTCCCCTAAGGAGTAATTGTGGGCACATATCAATACCCTGGGGCAAAGTTCTAGTTGTTTCTACTAATAACATCTCTGAACAGATTTCTTACCTTTAACTCCTAGATTATAAATGCGTTTCCAACAATTCATTGACAAGGTACTTATTTTGTCACTGTAGCCCCTGATGTTAGGGATTTGTATTTATTTATTAAGAGAGGAAATCAGTGGATAAAGAATAGGCTTCAGGACCAAGAAAACAGAGTTCAAATCCTGCCTTTGATATATACTGACTGTGTGATCCTATGCAAGTCACCTATTGATTGTCTGAGCAATCCTCTAAGTGATACATTGCTGAGAAAGCGATGACATGCATTGGTAAAGTGAATTTTCTCAGTAGGAATTTTTCTAAGTAAAATCATAAATCTAGTCTCTAACTTGCTGTATTTTCATTAGGCCTAGAACATATTTTATGCATAGTACATGATAATATTTGTTTGACAAATGGTAACTAAAATAATAAGCTCTAGCCTACACATTGTTCAAATTAAAAAAAAAACTATTTCCCACTATTTACAGGTTAGCAACCAAAAGAGAATAAAAAACTTGGTGAGGTTGCATACTGTCATTGTTGGGAAAGCACTGCATCCTCATACTCACCCCCACTAGACCTTCCCCACTGTGAAAAACTGCAGTAGTATCGTAGAATCTCCGACTACAATAGTATACTATTTATTATAAGACAGAAAACATTTTTAAAATGTCTAAATGTTGACTGTTGTAATAAATAAAGCCCTAACAAATCAGAATGTTTCATCATTGGAGTGACCCCCTGGAAGTTTTTGAATAAAGGGTAGAAAGTCTCCCAAGACTTTCTCAGCATGAGAACCCAGCAGATGAATAGTACATACTTTGTAGTTCATAACAAACATGGAGCCCAGGAAAATCAATGGGAGGGTGAGAAAGGGTGGAGGGGACAGGGAGTCACAAAATGAAGACAAAAACAGTCACTGAACAAATCCTTATTCACTTTTCTGTACTTAAGTTCTCTCAGTTATTTTTTTTCCTTGGCAAGAATTGCTGCAAATCTGTCTGACTTTCAAGAAAAGTCCTAATATATGGCTCTCTTGCTCTTCATCAGTGAATAGACAGCACCAATTCTCCCTTCTATTCTCTATTTCTATCTCTTCAGCTGACTGCATCTTTTAGAATTATAGCTACAGAAAACCTAAAACTATTAAATCAGTAGTGGAAAGGAGAGAAGACAAGCCAGTTTTTGTTGTGTGGTTGGTTAGGAAAAAAAAGAGTTTCTATAGCTATAGCTATGCAAATAACTTTGGACACATAGATCTAGATACTAGATGTGGTACTAAAACCTCCTTTGATTGGTTTGGCAAATGTGGAAAATTGAGGCACTACATTAATTGTATGTCACAAACTACATTTCAGGTCCAAGCGACTGTTGTTGATTTTGCAATTCATTTGTTTCAGGCAATTCTGAACCTTTGTGATCCCATTTGGGGTTTCCTAGAAAAAGATATTGGTTTGCCATTTCCTTCTCCAGTGGATCTAATGGATCCATTTTTTCAGGGAATCAGAGATTAGGAGTCACACGGGTAGGAAGGATTTAGGTTAAGATCTGACCTCAGGTCTCCCTGACTCTGAGTCCCAGTATTCTGCCTATTGAGCCATCAGCTCCCTCCAAAATGACCCAAATGGGGTCACAAAGAGTTAGACATTTGGTCAAAAGACTCACTTAAATTAATTCTGTTTGCCTCAGTTTCCTCATCTTTAAAATGAGCTGGAAAAGGAATTTGGCAATTGACTTGAATATCTTTGCCAGAAAAACCCCAAATGGAGTTCATAGAGTAACTGTACAAAACTGTAAATACTTACTATACCCTGAACTGCCCATGCCCTAGGAATAATTAGAATCATAGATGACAAGAATTAGAATGACTTTTCTTCCATAATCAAAATCATCTTTTCCATTAGATATGCAAAACTTTTCACAATCTAGTTCCAATCTATATAACAGTAATATTATACATCAGTCCCTTAATACAGGGAGGTACTTAGGTGGCCCAATAGATAATGCTTGGCTTGGAGTAGAGAAGACATGAGGAAATTGTGCTTCAGAGACTTTGTAACTGTGACTTGGGTAAGCCACTTAACCTTGATCAGCCTTAGTTTCTTCATCTGTAAAATTAGGGGACTTGATTCAATCATTCCTAATATATTCTGTGGTCCAGACAAACTGGTTTCTATGTTGTTCCATATATGTGACATTCTATTGTACAAACATTTCCCCTTGCCTCTGGTATTGTCTTCCTCCTGATTACTGCCTCCTAGAACCCCTAGTTTACTTCCAAGATCAACTCAGTTCCCACACTGTATATGAGATTTCTCTTGAATCTGCTAATGCATCCTCTTCCAATTGCTTTGCATTTATTTGATTTGTACCCATGGTGTATGCAGGGATGTCATGAGGCTCAAATGAGATCATAGATATAAAGCACATTTTAAAAGTTGAAGAACTATACAAATGCTTGGTGTTGCTCTTATTATTATTAACCTCTAGTCACCAAGCCTCCAGTTTGGTGATGCCTTCATTCCCTGAGATTTCTATTGTATTTATGCTGAGTTCAAGAGCTGTTTATAGAGCAATTCAAAGATTAACAACTTTTATTCTTGTAAATTTTCTTTATTAAATTTTCATATTTTTCCAAATGTTTTTATTAATCTTTTGTTTTTCACATTATATTAGTCCCCCTAAGTATTCTTACCTTTCCTATACCCAGAGAACCATATCCAAAAATAAATAGTATTTTAAAAGGCAAAAGTAGAAGAAAAGAAGAAGAGAAAAATCATAGCAACTAATTAATACATTGAAAGAGTCTGAAAGCATTGCACTCATGCTTTTAAGTTTTAAGTTTAGACAATCAGAAAAACCAGATAAATTTGTGCTAATTGCTGATTTCTGACTTTTACAAGTTGGTCCCAGTTGGTTCCAGGACAACTCTGATTTGAATCTACTTCCATGATATGTGTTATTTCTCTGGACAGAATGGAAATTCCTTGAGGTTAGAGATTGTTTCATTTAGTAGATTTTTAATAAATGATAGTTGACTTACTGATTAAAAGGGTCTAATCTATACTTAAAATACAAATGTTATCTGCCTTATTCCCAAGAGACATTCATCCAGTCTCTTCATGGTGACTTTTAGTGACAAGGACTTCAATATCTCCTGAAGAACTTCATTTTCTTTTTTTAAAATATCTTTACTTGTTAGGAAGTTTCTCCTTATATTGAGCAAAATTTTATTTTCCTGTAATTTCCGCCCATTGTATTTGCCTTCTGAGATAAACAGAACAAGGTAAGTTCCTTTCTCAAAGGAAAATCCTTCAAATATTTGAACATGATTAATGTATCTCCCTTAATTCTCTACTATAGGCTAAATATTCCTAATTATTTTAAACGATTCTCATATCCTATGATTTTTAAGTCCCTTTAAGAACTTTCCAGTTCTAGTTTCCAAATTCTAAGTACAATTCACCTTGCCAATCTTCTTTCTAAATGTCTTGCCTAGGACAAGAAACAATTCTACAGATGTGATCTAACTGGGAAACAGCCGGGTTTTAAACTATTCTTTTGGTATTCATCTTTTGAAATAGTTTCCAGAATTCATAGCCCATTATGTTGAATATTTTCAATACTATCAAATATTTATCCTTCAGGGAAGAGAGATTAATTTTTTTATTAACCAAAAGTTGTTTGGCTGATGAATAATGTAGATGGCCAAGTTAGCTAACTAAGTTTTTGAAAAATAGCGTGTGATTATAAGCTAATTAAGTTGAATTTCTTTTCTGCCTTATGACTGGCTTTCACAGGAAAACACTGATGGGGGAACTGAGGATGAGTAATTAAGTGACTTGTCCCAGATCATACAGGTAGTATGTGACAGAAATAAGATCTGAACCGAGATCATCAGCCTTCAAATTTAGGTATTGTCAAAAAAAAGGATGTCCAGAGGTGGGTTTGTTTTTAGTTGATTTATTTTTATTTTTTCTAATTACATATATATATATATAGTATTCAACATTTGTTTTTGTTAATTTTTCTCTTCCTTCTTTCTTCCTCCTTCCCAAAACAATAAGTATTATGATTTAGGCTATACCTGCACAATCATGTTAAATATATTTCTATATTAGTCATGCTATGAAAGAAGAATCCAGACAAATGGGGAAAACACACACACAAAAAAGCAAATAAAAAAGTGAAAACAGTGTGCTTTGATCTGCATTTAGACTCCATAGTCTATATGTAGCTGTATTTTTCATCATTAAGTCTTTTAGAACTGATTTGGATCATTTGGATCACTCTAATACTGAGAAGAGCTAATCGTTGTGTGATCATCATACAATGTTGCAGTTACTCAGCACAACATTCTCCTGGTTCTGCTCACTTCACTCAGCATTTGATGTTCATGTAAGTCATTCAAGGTTTTTCTGCTCATCATTTCTTATAGAACAATAGTATTCTGTCACATGCATTTACCACAATTTGTTCAATCATTGTCCAATTGATGGGCATCCCCTCAGGTTACAATCCTTTGCCACCACAAAAAAGATGTTATGAATATTTTTGTATATGCATATATATATATATATATATATGGATTTTTCCTCCTTTTAAGTATTTCTTTGGGAAACAGACTAGTAATGGCATTGCTAGATTATAGGTTATGCAGTTTTATAACCCTTTGAATATAATTCCAAATTGATCTTTCAGAGTGATTAGATCAGTTTAACACTCCACCAACAATATTTTAGCATACCAGTTTCCCCAAAACCCTTCCAATATTTATCATTTCCCTTTTCTGGGTATTTTTTTTTCTTTTTAAAAATCATTTTTAGGGGAAGCTAGGTGGCATAGTGGATAAAGCACCAGCCTTGGAGTCAGGAGTACCAGGGTTCAAACCCGGTCTCAGACACAATAATTACCTAGCAGTGTGGCCTTGGACAAGCCACTTAACCCCATTTGCCTTGCAAAAAACTAAAAAAAGAATCATTTTCAGGGACAGCTAGGTGGCGCAACAGATTGAGTGCTGGCCCTGGAGTCAGGAGGACTGAGTTCAAATCTGAACTCAGACACTTAATAATTGCCTAGCTGTGCGACCTTAGGCAAGTCACTTAACCTCATTGCCTTAAATAAATTTAAAAAAAAAATCATTTCCTACCAGTTTTACTCCTGAATTTGATTCCACCATGATCTTCCTCTTGAGGAAAAATCATAGTCCAGAAATCCATCATCCCTAAGACAACATCAGCTTTGTATGTCTAGTGTTTAGTGAAGTGCCTATGTGTTGTAAGCATTTAATAAATGCTTATTGACCAACTCTTAATCCCATGAAACTATTCCTAATAAAAAATAATAAATTCAATTAAGTCAAAGAAACCACCACATTGACAAAATACATTACTGCTATCTCTTTCTGATCTTTTGACTTTACATGAGAGCTCAGATAAAGGAAGCAACTCTTCTCAGGTCACTGCTAAGTAGCATCCTCTGATATTTTCCCACTCGGGAGTATAACACAGAACCAGTCTTTGAAGGGGGCCTTCCCTTGCTAATCAAACATCACTTTAGCGAAGCAAGCAAGATTGTTATGCTTCTTATCAGCAGGGAGTGCCAAGGAAGCAGTATTAGAGTTTTTATTCCATTAGAGATTCTTTATATCCATTTATAGAGATATTTATATGTTCTTATCCAGCTCTTCCTCCTGATGATTTGATGATAAGATTTACTTGGAGTAGTTGTGTAGCAATAAAACATAGATATGTTGAAGACCTACTCTGTCTTTGCTTATTTCTGATCACCAAAATAACATTTACTGGAGTCTTTCTAAGAGAAGAAACTCTGAGTAACCTCAGTCTAAAGCTGTAAATCCTAAACTACAGGGAATAGAAGAAGAGTTTAAGATGAAGAGATGATAGAAAATGAGTAGGTAAAGAGAAAGAGAGAGAAAGGAAATTGAAGCTACCAGCAGTTTCAGTTTTCACAGACTGCCTATCTTTAAAGTAGGGTATGTAGTGTTCATAGCATCTCTGGTGTGAGGACTTACCAAATCCATATATATATATATATATATATATATATATATATATATATATATATATATATTTATTTATTTATTTTCATCCATTTGTACATGCATATTTCCAAGTTACAAAATTACCCTCATCCCTCCTTTCCCACTCACCCCCATCAGCAGGGAACAGTCAGGTTGGCATTTTATATACATATTTGTTAAACATATTTACAAATTAGTAATCTTTGGCATGAGGATTTAGGATTAAGGGAAAGCGATTCATGAGATAATTTTTATAAAATGTTCATCAAATTCAGAAGGTTTTTTTTTCCTGTGTGTTTGTTTCGTTTTGTTTTTATTTCTCTGATGGGGGATAATATAGTCCATAACCAGTCAAATACAGTTGTCCTAGCTCTCTGATGCGTGCATTGTTCTCTTGGCTCTACTCCCTTCTCTCAGCATCAGATCCCATAAGTCATTCCATGCTTCTCCAGAGTCTGGCCATTTATGGTTTCTTTTTTTCTAATTTAATATTTATTTATTCTCATTTTGTGCAAACAATGTATTTTTATACATTAATAAAATATTCTTGTTTAAGAATAAATAAAATACCCCCCCACCAAAAAATATAGACTCACTTGAGCGATAAAATAAAGGGGAGAGAAAACAAATAAAATTAAAATAAAAAATAATAGTAATAATTGTAGGTGTAGTCAGGTGGCACAGTGGACAGAGCACCAGCCCTGGAGCCAGTAGCAACCAAGCCCATATCCGGCCCCATACACCCAACAATCACTCAACTGTGTGATGTGCAAGCCACCCCAACCCCACTGCCCTGCATAAACCAAAAAAAAGAAAAAAAGACCTAAAATAAAATAAAATAGTAATAATAGTAGGGGCGGCTGGGTGGTGGACAGAGCACTGGCCCTTGAGCCAGGAGCACCTGGGTCCAAATCCAGCCTCAGACACCCAACAATCACCCTGCTATGCGGCCCCAGGAAGTCCACCAAGCCCCATTTGCCCTGCACCCCTCCCCCACAAAATACTACTAATAAAAAATGTGCTTCAGTCTGTGTTCCAACACCACCAACTCTGTCGCAGGTGTATCACATTCTTTAGGATAAGTCCATCGCAAAAGTTACTTACATATTTTTCCACTGTTGCCATTGCTGATCACAACTCCCTCCTTTCATATTTCTCCACTACCATGTACTATATTTTCTCTCTCCTTTCACTGACTCTGCTGTAGGGTAGCTGAGTGGCACAGCAGACAGATCCCTGGTCCTAGGGCCAAGAGACTCTGAGCCCCCATACCTCCCCTTAGGCCCAGCATCCACCTGGCCCTATGGTCCTAGACAGGCCATCCAATCCCAGCCCCTTGCAAGAAGTAAAAAAGAAAATGTGTTATATCTGACCACTCTCCCTCCATGGTCCATCCTCTCCTCCTTCATTCACATCTCCACCCCTTCCCCCTGCCCCCCCTTCCTACTCCAGATATCTATACCCCATTGAGTATATATGCTGTTTCCTCTCCTAAACACCTCTGATGAGAGCGAAGATTCCCTCATTCCCCCTTGCCTTCACCACTTCCATATCATTGCAATAGCTCATTGTAATAAAGAAAAATCTTATTATATGGAATATCTTGGCTCATTCCTCTCCTTTTTCTTTCTCCCATTACATTTTCCTTTTTTCTATTGACTCCATTTTTACACCACATTTTATCTTCAAATTCAGCTTTCTCCTCTGCTTCATCTATAAAAGCTCCTTCTACCTGCTCTGTTAATTGAGAAGGTTCATATGAGTATTATCAGTGTCATTTTTCTATACAGAAATACATACAGTTCATCATCATTAAGCCCCTCATATTTTCCCCTTCTCCTCCAATCTTTATGTTTCACCTGAGTCCTGTATTTGAAGATCAAACCTTCTGTTCAGCTCTGGCCATTCCAACAGGAACATTTGAAATTCCCCTGGTGCATTGAAAGTCCATCTTTTTCCCTGGAAGAGGACATTCAGCCTTGCTGGGTAGTTGATTCTCGATTGCATTCCAAGCTCTTTTGCCTTCCAGTATATTATATTCCAAGCCCTATGAGCTTCCAATGTAGTTGCTGCTAAGTCCTGTGAGATCCTGATTGCAGCTCCACGATATTTGAACTGTGTCCTTCTGGCTGCTTGTAATATTTTGTCTTTGACTTGGGAGTTCTGGAACTTGGCTATAATATTCTTGGGGGTTGGGTTTTTGGGATCTCTTTTTCAGGGGGATCTGTGGATTCTCTCCATTTCTATTTTGCCTTCTGCTTCTAGGATATCAGGGCAATTTTCCTGTAGGAATTCTTTGAAAATGATGTCAAGGCTCTTTTCCTGATCATGACTTTCAGGTATTACAATAATTTTTAAATTATCTTTTCTAAATCTGTTTTCCATATCAGTTGTTTTTTCAGTGAGATGTTTCACATTTTCTTCTAATTTTTCATTCTTTTGGTTTTGAAGTATTGATTCCTGATTTCCAGTAAATTCATCAGTCTCCCTGAGTTTTATTCTTTGTCGGAAGGATTTGTTTTTCTCAGAGAGCTTTCTTATCTCTTTTTCCATCTGGCCAATTTTGCTTTTTAAAGCATTCTTCTCCTCAATAACTTTTTGAACTGTTTTATACATTTGACCTAAGCTGGTTTTTAGCATGCTGTTTTCCTCAGTATTTTTTTGGATTTCCTTGACTAAGTTGCTGACTTCATTTTCATGCCATCTCTCTCATTTCTTGTCCCTGTTTTTCTCCTAACTCCTTTATTTGATTTTCAAAGTCTTTTTTGAGCTCTGTCATAGCCTGAACACAATTTCTGTTTTTCTTGGAGTCTTTAGATGCAAGAGCTTGTGCTTCCTCATCTTCAGACTGAGTGTTTTGATTCTTCTTGGGCTCACAGGTAAAATATTTCTCAATGGTGTTCCTCTTGTTTCTCTGCTTGCTCATTTTCCCAGCCTTAGCCTGTTTTTAGGGTGCTTCCTGAGCTTTTGGGACACTCCCACAAGGATCTCAGTGTGTGAGGCTCTGTCCTCCTTCCTGGTCTGGGAATAACCATATGTGCCCCCCTCTGCCATGGGGATGAGGTGGGGGGGCCTGCTGTTCTATGGGGGGGCCTAGACTGTGATCAGGATCTGAATGTGGTCAGAACCCCAGAGTCCTGTTCCAGGGGCAGAGCTCTGCAGTCTCTCTCTTTTCACTTCCCTCCCTAGGTTCAATGGCTTCATGCCCTGGGGGCTCCTGCTTATTGGCTCCGCCTGCTTCTGTTTCCTGTATCTGACTGCTTTGGCTAGTTGCTTGCTGTGTGCCCTGAGGGCTGGGCTTCATGTGCTAGCTCTGGCAGAGGTTCCCCCCTCCCTGCTGTTCCCCTAGTTTATGCCTGGTGCTCCCCATGTAGGTCAGGAAACTTCCCCGCTGCTGTGAGCTGGACTCCTAGCTCCCTGGGACTGCCTCCGGGAGGCTGAGGTTCTTTTGCTCTGGTGGGCCGCCCCTCTGGCAGGCCGCCCCTCCAACCCCGGGGAGCAGAGCCTTTCTGCTCTTTTCCAGGTTACCTTGAGTAGGAGAACTGCCTCACTGGGTCCCTCTGTGGGTTCTGTCTCTCAATAATTTAGTTAGAGTCCTTAGTTTAGAAGTTTTATGAGAGAGAGCCCAAGACACGATCCACTCTTGTCACCATCTTGGCTCTACCCCCCCCCTTTATGGTTTCTTATAAAACAATAATATTCCATAGTATTCATGTACCATAACTTCTTTAGCTGTTCTCCTGTAAACCATCGTTGCAGATGGTCTAAACCAGTACAACTGGCCTCAAAACCATTGGTGAATTAGGGTAGTATCTACCCTGTGCAGATGAAAACTTTCCCTTACAGAATGTGTGGATGAGAATGATTTGATCCAACAGCCATGAAGGCAACTGAAACTATGGAGTACTTACAACTTGGTCAGACATCAAAAATACCAATGTCACTCACAGCATTGTCCTGGCTTTTGTCTTGCCACTGGGCTTCGATGACTCAGGAAGACAGAGTGAAATTAATAACTTTTTTCAATTTTCTTCATTTAAATTTAATTTAGTGCAAGTTATCACTTGTCATATCATTGGTCCTCTTCGAAACTGAAGGACAAACAACAATTCTTAAACAATAGTTCAGTCATTTCAGTCATGTCTGACTCTTCCTTTTGGTCTATTCTTCTAATTCTTCCTCTTTTTTCCCTCTAACTTAAATGATAAAGTAAAAATGCTACTTTTTTGTCTCCTCTTCAACTTTTTTAAAGACTTTTTTTGCACTGTTTTCTCAGAAAGATTTTTTTTTGTTATTCTCTTCATTATTTTTTCCCTTTCTATTCTAGACATTTATTCTTTGAGTCTTGGACCTTATATGCAATTATTTCTTCTTTTGCATATGTATTTATCATGGAATTAAAGTTTTTGAGTTCCCTTTCTCTAAACAGCATCTATCTTATTTATTGCCTTGTAGATCTTCTCTCCATGGTCCCCTTTTATGTTAGTCTTCTCACATGACTTGACAATGGCTAGACAATCAGAAGATTGACCTTCAGAGTTATCCTTCTTTTCTTCTCACTTAGAAATGAATTTATAATTTGAAGAAGTCAATGTTCATTCCCAGGAAACTCACCAATCTAGATATTGTAAGGAATTTTATGTATATTTTTCATTACCTTTACTTTCCAATGTGTCTCTCTCCTGCCTCCTATCAGAGAGATATCCCTTATACCAAAGAATAAAAAAAATAAAGGAAACAAATGGCCAACTTTGATTTTTAAAAATTATGATTAGATAATGGAAGAAAAGGAAGGTAATAGAAGATGAAAACAAGAATGTAATAACAAATATAAGCAGTATATTTATAAGGTTTTAGATGATACAGAGCTAAGAGAAATAGCTGACACATTGGATGGATGACAGTATCCAAGAAAAATCTTGCTAGAAAAGTGCATTTGGCAGTTATATCAACTAATTTAACCTGTTTTAATACCAGCATCAATTCCAGTATACCAAAATAACTTCTAGTCTATGTTTACATATGAACAATTTCCAGCTAAGTTTGGTTTGATCAAGATAGTGGTCACCTCATTTTGCAGTAACAAAATGATGTTCCTTTTAATAGTATTTGTGATGAGTATAAATTTCTGTTACAGTTATAAGTGGCTTGGACTTTAAAGGTATTTGCGATGAATAAAAATTTCTGTCAATAGTTATAAAAGGCTTAAACTTCTTAGATAATTTTCTTATTGGCTCAAGATGCAAGGCTATTTTATATCCTTTGCTGAGAACTATACATGTTTGTTATTCAGTAGATGTTCAGGGAAGCCTTTCTCCATCAAAGCTTCCAGTGTAAGTGATAGAAGATAATCTGAAATCCATGATTCAATGAAGTAGCATTTAATACTTTTCTCCTAGGTTTGACAACTAGTGGGTGATTATACACACTGAACAACAGAATTGAATGCTGAAATATGTGCTCATATCATTTAGTATCCTTTGAGAAAAGAAAAATGTGATCAGAATGAAATGTAATGGGAGCTTCTTTTCTCCCCTAATAACAGCAAGAGATTCTTTGTCAGGTTTTGCATAATTTTCTTTTGTACATGACTTGATGCTTGAGTGGTAAACAATTACCATATTATGGCATGGAGGTAATATTTGGTTCTCAAGGCTTATATTAATAAATTATAGGTTTTGACTGGATGTGGCGGTGCATACCTATAAGTCCCTGCTGCTGAGGAGGCTGAGATTGGTGGAATGTTTAAGCTCAGGAGTTCTATGTTGCAGTAGGTTAAACTACTCTTAAGTAGTCTGTACTAAGTCTGGTACCAAAAAAAAGTGAGCCCCTAGGAATAGGGTTCAGAGAGGTACTCCAGCCTGTAAGGAGTGGTGAACCAGCTCAGGTTACAAAGAGAATAGGTCGAAATGCCCAAGTCTGTTGGTACTGGCACCAGGCGAGGAGCCTCTAGACTTCCAGTCTGAGTGAGATAGGGAGTCCCAGGACCAATAAAAAACAAACATGCAAATAAATAATTATATGGATAGATAGATAAATAAATGAACAAATGAATTAACAATCTCTAGGTTCTAGTAGATTCTACTACGCTGGAAAGGTTTTCAGTCTAGAACTAGTAAGATATTTTTTTATCTGCTGTTCAAGGGTCAAAAATAGCTAAGGATGGAGAGTTTCACCATTGTTTAGACATTATGTAATGACTTGTTTGGTAATGGCAACCTATGAATTCATACAAAATACCAAATGTCACTCAGTTCTCTGCAAAACCTTCCTCTTCTGCAGAGGTACTTGTACATTAGCAGAAAATTCTTAGAGGTACTGAGAATTACACAGGTTTTTAACCATTTATGAATATTAATTTAACTTTTGGCACTCAAAGTAAGATCCTTTTTTAATGACTAGCTAATGAGTTTATATGCAACTGAAGGGACTGGAACTATGTAAATATTTATCTTCTTCTTGGAAACAAAATTGCAAGACAGAAAGGAGTTGCAAATAAATGGACATATGGGTCATAGTTTCTTCTTAGAGAGAGAAACGGAGGAATTGGACAGGAGGACAGCCTATAAAGATAGGTACTGATTAGTGCTAAAAAAAAAAAAGAAAAAGAATCTCTTGAAGTGTTCACATTACTCCCACTGCATATTTTCACTGGGCTGGAACCAATTAACATGTTTTACATAATTTAAACTTTGAATAGTGTATATTTGAACATATGTGATAACTTCAAGGGATTCATTGTTCAAACTAATTGGGATTTAGCTTGTAAACTCAAAAGCAAAAGAAATCTAATTTTTATGGAATTCTTAGTCACGTCTCCTTGTAGTACTCATTATCAACATGAGCAAAAAGAATATCATGAGGACAATTTGCAGCACATGTTGCTAACATCTCTTAGAGATGAAAAGATATAGAAATTCTATGACTTGCCACTATTTTCCCAAACCAACATTTATAACAATATTTTAGTACAAAGAAAAGGATCAGAAAGTCTGATGAGGGGGCAGCTAGGTGGCGCAGTGGATAAAGCACAGGCCCTGGAGTCAGGAATACCTGGGTTCAAATCTGGTCTCAGACACTTAATAATTACCTAGCTGTGTGGCCTTGGGCAAGCCACTTAACCCCATTTGCCTTGCAAAAAAAAACCTAAAAAAAAATCTGATGAAAAATATATTGTAAAATATGGTTCACAACAAATAAATGACAGAGGTCAAAGATTTGTAGATTCACATCTATAAATAAGGAATAATTTCTTCTAAAGGAGATTCAGGAGCCAGTAGAAATAACAAACCCCAAAATGTGACAAAAAAGGAAATTTATTATTTCTAAGTATAGGTGATACCCAGTTACTCTCATAGTATTCATTTTTAAATCAGCCAGGTTTTTTTGTGTAAATCAAACAATTGACAAAAGTTAAAGCAAAGGTCAAGATCAACTCCAAATTCAAAAATATATAAAATCAAAATTAAGATATTATGTACAAATTAATTTATTTAAAAAAGTGATTGATTTTTTTAAAATCGGACATAGATAAAGGAAAAGACTGATTATTCATCACTATTTACTGCAGAAATTTTCCTAACATAAAGTAATTGTCAGAATAAGGAGTTCAAAAGAGTTCAGAAACTACTACAGCCAGAAAATGTTTGATTCTCTAGCCAAGTAAAGAGAAAGGACAGACAAGGGCAGTACTAATTTAGAACAAACTCATTTGCAAAGTGTTACATGGTGGAAGATGGTGGAATATTATGAGTAGAATCAGTTCAAAGAATATCAATGAATAATAGAGGAGAAAAACAAGTCTGTAGGAAGTTTGATGTGAGGCACAACTAAGCTAGATCATCTCAAGAGTAATTGTAGGTAAAACTAGCAGGACAACAAATAGGCATAAATAAAACCAATTTTCCAGCATTTTTTTAATAATATACTTTGACATTGACATATACAAGACATTGGCATCATCACATCTGATAACTTCAATACTGGATCGACTTTCTCAGAAAGTAAAAATGTCGTTTAAGAGGGTTCCAGGAAGAAAATCTGAACCAGACCAGGACCACAAATAAGAAATTTATACTGTAGGCAGCACAATTTTTCAAGCATTAAAAAACTGATATTCAAGATCCCAGAAAGAAGGAAAGATGAACAAAATCTTGGAAAAATTATGAGCAGCTTTATTACCCTCCACTTAACAAAAATAAGTAATTATATAAACTCTATGAATTAGAGAAGGAATATTTGCCAACTATTATCCATAAGTCCACCTTCTCATGTGTTTAAAAACCATTATAAAATTATCTGTATTGATTTAAAGTGTACTCTTGATGAAAAAAACAGAAGAAAATGAAGCAGACTTTTGGAGAAAATGTCTATTGAAGGCCATATCATTATGGTAATAACACTGAAATTTTGCAGTAGTCCCCATTTTTGTTTTGTGAGTGATGATGATGATGATGATTGGATGATTATGACTGACATTTATATATAATGCAAGGCACTTTAAAATTTTGTCTCATTTCTTTTTCTTTATAACAAACATTCGACTTAATAAAAAAGGAATCTGGGGTAGACACCAATTCAATGACTTGCTTAAGGTTACTTACTTAGGAAGTGTCTAACCTTAGATTTGAACTCAGTGGCTTCTAGTACAATAAAAAAAGTTCAAGCCTCCCCTTTCCCTGCACATAATAGTAGGTCTATTATTAGTTTCTGTTATTTGAAAAAGTAAAAAGTAAAAAAAATACTATGAATTCAGAAGTATTGCCAAATTAATTTGTACCTTGTGGTTCATAACAGAATCTATATAGCCAGGAATATAAATATTTGAAAATTATTTATTGATTTTATAATTCTATTTATTTATTCATTTATTATACTTTTATTCTGCATATTTTAATGAAACTAAGTAAAAATCAAAATGATGATTCTTGACATGTTTCTGAATATGTATGTCCTTTGTAATACAACTTCTGCCTACCAGAAGAGGTTGGGAATTAAATACTAAGGTTTCAAGTGCTCTCTGTATTTATCATTTCTTTTTTTGTAAGATAAAATATTTGTTTTATTCGATTCCCTATTAATGATGAGTTCTTTCAGATACTATCATTGGGAGAACACTAAGCCTAGAATGTTATTAAATCTCTTTCAATTAGATACACAATACTAAAAAGAAATTGATCTAACAATTCACATAGGAAAAACTAAATTATTTAAAAAACACAAATTGTCTAGACTATGACATTTAGTTGACTGACAAACCTTTGAGTTTATCCATTAGTACATATTTCTTGAATAATCACTTACTATGGAAAATGTGTTAGGTTCAGAATTTAATTCAAGGGAAATGGTGAGTTGGATTGAATTTTTAAGAAAATCACTTTCAACAGTTTCACACAGATCTCTACCCTTAAAACTCATTTTTTAAGATTTAAATTTTGGTGATTATATTGTTATAAATATGGTAGGCATAAGTCAACTGGAGCATAGTATCAATAATAACTTCTGTTCAAGAAAGGGATATAAAAGATATTACCCAGTAAGTGTTTGATTAGAAAAGGCAATGGCCTAGTATTATAGCAATAGGAGATTAAAAAGTGAAGAGTCTGAGTGATACAAAGATGAAATTTTAAGGGATTTAGAGAAAGCCCTCTAGGAGATAATTTATAGGAGACAAGGATACAAAGCATGTAGGATGAAGTATAGAAGAGTTTCACCACTGAAGGTAAGAGCCAATTTAATAAAATCATAGATTCCCTGAATTTTTGCAGTAATACATACCTTACTCAGTGTCATCCATCAGTTTATGGGAAAGTATAGTTCTAACATAGTAAAGTGATACATCAATGATAATAAAGGTCTTAATAAATGTTTATTGGTGATTGATTAATTGAAGCTTCAGAAAGATTTTCCTTTGTTTTTGGAGTAGCCCCAGTTTTGGTGCAGCAGATTTTAGCAAATATTGATGGTAGTCCTAATTACACATTTCTTTTTTTTTTTAATCACTTAAACATTGGAAACTTTGAGATGATGTAGGTTTCTTCAACTCTTCCTGCAGGCTCATAATCTGTTGATTCCTTTAGGCATTGTAGACCATGTGTTTCCCATTTTCTCATCTATGTTCCTTGGCAAAGTTTCCTTGAATCACAGAATTGGAAGTGACTACAGAGGTCATCTAGTTCGACCTAAACCCAAAGCCTGAATGCTATCTAATAATCTGACCCAACAAATGGTCGTTCAGTTTCTGTTTGAGATATCCAGTGATAGGAAATTCATTGTTCCCTGAGATAGCCTATTTCATTTTTGCATAACTCTTCAAATATTTGAAGAAAATGGTCATACACTCTATTAGCTTTTTCTTATCCAGGCTAAATATTTATCAGGACCCCCATGCCAAGACCATCCCTCTTTTTTAAATCTTTTTTTTCCACTATTAGGAAATAACTTATTTTCCAGTGAGTGCCCTAGGACTGGCATGACAATATCCTTTGCTCTCATCCTCTGGATAAACGTAGTCACAGCAAAATCCCAGACTTGTTTCACACCAGCACCAGGTATTCTCTGAGCTCAGATAAGAACCTGTAGTATCTACATTCTCATCTGAAGTCTAGCTATGAATCAAACTTGTCTCATTGTTACTGTTACCCCTCATTGTCAGGATTACAGCTCATTGTATAGCCAATGGTATATGGACTGAGATTCCCCCACTTGTGGGAGGAGGGGTCCCAGCACATGTGTCTGGTTTTCATTCTTTCTAAGGAAGGAGGACTTCTCTAGCAAGTCATTCCCCTCACAAAAGATTAAACTTCTGTTTGATTGCTGACTACTTTTCTCTCATCTGCTCTGCTTTGTTCAGGTCTATCCATCCAGTTTAGAGGTTAGAGACTGATTTGGTCTGGTTGACATATTCCTATTTATTTCAATGAATCCTCCAATAGTTTGGTTTCAAGTGCCCTCATTATTCTCCTATAGATAGAGTACAACTCATCAAAGAGATGTCTGAAATGTGAGACCAAGAAATGAATACAATGCACTATCTGGTCTGACCAGGGAAGATTACTATACCACTATCATGTCCCTCACTCTAGGAAAACACTTTTGTTAAGGCAAAATAATATCATAGTATAACTTCTGTCTATTATTTTATATTATTACTTCATATTCAGATTACAGCCTACTAAAATCTCAAGATCTTTTGCATGAAGATGATCTCACCAGTCTGTAGTATGTAATATTCAACTTCTATTTTTTGAAAATAATTTTTGCATGTATGTTCACCCCAATAACATTTTTCCTCCTCTGATAATGAGCTAGCGCATAGGTTCAAGTTCTCTCAATAATGTTGTATATTAAATCACTATCCATACACAGTGACACATGGATACATGGACACATGTGTATGGACACATCCATACACACAACATGGATAACAAATGTTCTCTTCATTTGCCTTCAGTTCCAAGTCTCTGGGAAACACTTGTTCTATCTTTCCAGTCTAAATTATCAGTATCCATGAGAGAGAAATCAGAAACAAAAATGGGCTGGCTAATTCTATCTTCACTCTATTATCTATTATAATTTTTACCATCTACTCTGAATAGGAATAAAAAAAATCCCTTTGTATAATTATTAGCATTTATCTTAGCCCCAGTTAATAATAGTTTTCCTATCACTTCTAATTCTCATAGGACTATACATAAAATCTTATATATGTATATATATATAAGCTATTTTAAATATATGTGTATATATATATATAATTAATTAGTTGCCTTTGCTTCTACTTTTTTTGGTTAAAAAATAGAATTTGATCAAGAATTACACATGCAGTCTCATATAATGTCTACAACAAAAGCAACAATGATCTCACCAGACTGTTGATTCTGTCTGTGAAATTTAAATCTCTGAATAATAAATGATGGATAGGAAGACCAGAACTCCTTATTTTGTTAAACTGTGGTACCTCTCTCCAGGACTGAATCCTTTCCATGATAGCCCTTCCATTTAAAAAGAAAAGAGAATTTTCTTTGGAGATCTTTTCTTTTCTCCAGGATTATAGTACCCATCTCTATCTCTGTAGATTTGGGGGGCAACCAGAATTCAGCATACATCTGTCCAAAACAATGTTCATCTATCCCAAATGTCCCAAGCTTAAGGGTTATTTAGGGGGCAGCTAGGTGGCACAGTAGATAGAACACTGGCCCTGGAGTCAGGAGTACCTGAGTTCAAATTCAGCCTCAGACACTTAATAATTGCCTAGATGTATGATCTTGGGCAAGTCACTTGACCCCATTGCCTTAAATAAATCATTTTTTTAAAAAGAGCTAGTTACATAAATATTTTCTCCACCATACCAGAAATTTTCACCTTGAAGACATGCTTTGAGGGCCAAGAGAACCTTATATACATATACCATAGCAATGTGAACAGAAAAAACAACTATATACATATACATACGTCAAAACTGAATATTACAAAATTATAAAGAATAGAAAGGCTAGAAAGAAGAAATATGAGAAGATCCTCTTACCCAATCCTTTCACATAATGGAAATCCATAAGTGTTGCACATTGTACAAAATTTCAGCCTTTTTTGATGTCTTAATCAATTACATGGATTTCTTTCTTCCTTTTTTTAAGTTAAAAATACTATTTATGGGGAGGCAGAGGAAGGTGAAGAGAGAAGGATACTGGGTTAGACACTTAGCCTCATTAAATCTCAATGTCATCATCAGTCAAATAGGGACAATATCTGTACTACCTAACTGAAGAAGCAACTTGTTATTTGAGTAAAGATTAAATCTTGGAGTTTGAAAGACTTGGGTTCATGTCCTACCTTTGGCACATATCATGGATAAATCACTTACTTTCTCAGTCTACCCTTCATTCCAAGAAATGTTCAAGGCTTTAAGTTACAATTAAGTGGCTAATCTTCATTGTGGCTGGGAATTTCCAAGCCAGGAGCTCCCCAATACCAATAGAATTGCAGTGTATCTGCAGTTATCTGCCTTACAATATCATTGTGAGTATCAAATCAGAAAAGTTCTTTGGAACCTTCAAGATGTAATATCAACATCTGTAGTATTATTTTGGACAATTCCTAAAAGCATCGGTTTCTTCATTTTGAAAACAGAGATAACAATTATGAGGAAAATTATTTGCATTCTAGAATACACAATATCAATATGAGTTATAAAATTAGAAGTATCTTAATCTTAGATTCAACCAGTGCAACAAGAATCTGACTGTGGCTTTTTGTTTGGATCCCATGTACCATCAGATACAATCTATGCTTCTTTATAGGAAGCCCACAAAGGAGGTTGACTGACCCCAAAATCTTCAATTTGTATTTGAGTAGACATTTTTTTTACATAGGATCTGCTCATGTTCTGAGATAAGAACTATGTTCAAGGGCTTAATGGCAGTTCTTAAGGACGGGATTAAAATGTCTCTGTGTGCAGTGATTTAACTTTTACCAAATCCCTTTCTCATTGACAGACTAATGAGTTGCATTTTCCTTGTATAATGAAGCAAATATAAAATAATCATGTCAACCAAATCAGCTAAGGGTTTCAGTATAATGATCTTTTATTTTTGTACCACTTCACTGTCTAAACTCCATCCTACGTTCAGTATAGCATGCAGTTAAAAGAACTCAAAAGTAAATGAAATACTGATAAGGCACTCAGAAGGAATAAAAAGTTACATTGTGTCATAGCATTCCTAATATATACAATCAATTAATCAATAAACATTTATTAGGTGTACTGTACTGGTGTGCTGTACTACTCTGTGTACTGGGAATGCAAAAAGTCAGTTCTTACCCTCAAGGAGACGACATTCTAAAGGGAGAAAAAGCAGACAGACAAATCTATACAAAACATATATAGATTAAGTAATCATTAACAAAGGGAAGGGATGTGGGTATAGAAGAAAGGGTTTTAGTTCAGATTTAAAGGAAGTCTGGGAAAGCAGTAGGTTCAGGCTGAAGGAGGATATCATTCAAGAAAAGGCAGATAACCAAGATAATGCCCATAGAGAAGAAATGAGTCTTAGTGAAAAAATAAGTTAGTGTTGCTAAATCAAAGAGTATATTACAGATTGTAAGGTGTAAGAAGACCAGAAAAGTAGGAGGGAGTTAGCTTATGAAGGGCTTTGAATGCCAAACAAAGAATTTTGTATTTGATTCTGGAGAAACAGGACACATTGAGCCCAGTAAGAGATGGAAGGGGTAAAGCAGACAATTCTTCTTCTCTAAGAACTGGAAATCAGATGGTAGCAGGAAGTAGTAGACTACCAAAGCACATGATTATTCCTTAAACATTTTTTACAAACTTAAAAATGTCAACCATGAGTTAGAAGTTTCATGTAGGGGATGATGATCAACCTTAATGGACTTAATCATTCCATCAATGCAATAATCAAAGATAATTTTAGAGTATCTGCAATGGAGAATGTCATCTGTATCTAGAGAAAGAACTGTGGAGTTTAAACAAAATCCAAAGACTATTACCTTCAATTAAAAAAGTTGTCATATGTACTACATAATTTTGCTATCTCTAATATTTTATTTTTCCTCAAGGATATAATTTTTCTCTCAACACATTAAATTTTTTTTGTTCAATGATAATTTTATTTTTTTGGTATAAGCTATTTATTCTTATTATATTTCTTTTTTCTTTTTTTTATTTATACATTACCAAAATAGTCTTGTGCTTCAGTCTGTGTTCCAATACCATCAACTCTGTCTCTGTGGTAGATTGCATTCTTTATCATAAGTCCATCAGAGAAGTTACTTCCACAAGCTGATGTTGCTGATTGTAATTTCCTCCAACCATTTCTCCTCACTACCAATTATTGTATTTTCTCTCTCTTTTCACTCTGTTCCTCATCAAAACTGTGCTGTGGGACAACTGAGTGGCACAGTGGGCAGAGAACCAGTCTTGGGGCCAAGAGAGACCCAGAGACCCAGCATCCACCCATCTCCTTGCTCCTGGACAGGCCATCCAATCCCATTACCTTGCAAAAAATAAAAAATAAAATGTATCTGAATATCCTCTCCTATGATTTACCCTCCCCTCTATCCCCTCCCTCCCTCCCTCCCCCCTCTCCCATCCCCTTTCTCTCCTTTTCCTTCTGGATTTTTATGCCCTATTTTATATATATATGTGTGTGTGTGTGTGTGTGTGTGTGTGTGTGTGTGTGTGTGTGTGTGTGTGTGTTGTTTCCTTTCTGACCCATTCTGATGAGAATGAAAGCTCCATCAATTCCCCTCACCTCCCCCCCCCCCCTTCCATACCATTGCCAAAACTATTTCTTCACTCTTTCATGTGAAATATCATAGTTGATTCTACCTCTCCTTTCCTTTCTCCCAGGACATTTCCTTTTCAACCACTGACTCCATGTTTAAAATATATTATATCTCAAATTCGGCTCTCTCCTGTGACTCAACTATAAAAGCTCCTTCTAACGGATATAATAAATGAGAAAGTTCATATGAGTATTATCTGTATTATCTTCCCATGCAGGAATACAGGCAATTCATCATCATTAAATTCCTCATAATTTACTCTTCTCATCCACCCTCTCTATGTTTCACCTGGGCCCTGTACTTGAAGATGAAATTTTCTGTTCAGCTCTGGTAGTTTCAAGAGGAACATTTGAAATTCCCCTGTTTCATTGAAAGTCTATGTTTTCCCCCTGGAAGAGGATGTTCAGTTTTTCTGGATAGTTGATTCTTGGTTGCATTCCAAGTTCTTTTGCTTTCCAGAAGGTTATATTCCAAGCCCTACAAGCCCTTAATGTGGCTGCTGTTAAGTCCTGGGTAATCTTGACTGTAGTTCCACAATGTTTGAGTTGTTTTGTTCTGGCTGCTTGTAATATTATCTCCTTGGCTTGAGAGTTCTGGAATTTGGCTACAACATTCCTGGGGGGGGGTATTTTTTTGGATCTCTTTCAGTAGGAGATCCATGGATTCTCTGAATTTCTATTTTGTCCTCTGCTTCTAGGCTATCAGGACAATTTTCCTTTAGAAATTCTTTAAAAGTTAAGTCAAGGGGTGGCCAGGTGGTGCAGTGGATAGAGCACTAGTCCTGGAGTCAGGAGTACCTGAGTTCAAATCTGGCCTCAGACACTTAATAATTGCCTAGCTGTGTGACCTTGGGCAAGCCACATAACCCCATTTGCCTTGCAAAAACCTAAAAACAAACAAACAAAAAACAAACAAAAGTTAAGTCAAGGCTGTTTTCCTGATCTGACTTTCAGGTAGCCCAATAATTTTTAAATTGTCTCTACTAGATCTGTTTTTTCCAGGTTAGTTGCTTTATCAATGAGATATTTCACATTTTCTTCTAGTTTTTCATTCTTTTGATATTGTTTTAATTGTGTCTTGATTCCTCACAAAGTCATCAGCTTCCTTTAGCTCTATTCTACATTTGAAGGAATCGTTTTCTTCAGAGAGCTTTCTTATCTCCTTTTCCATCTGGCCAATTCTGCTTTTTAAGGTATTTTTCTCCTCAGTAACTTTTTTAACCTGTTTTTTCCATTTGACCTAAACTAGTTTTTAGTATGTTATTTTCTTCAGCAATTTTGGATCTCTTTGACTAAGCTGTTGACTTGGTTTTCATGTTTTTCCTGCATCTCTCTCATTTCTCTTCTCAATTTTCCCTTCTATTTCCCTTACTTGATTTTCAAAATCTTTTTTGAACTCTGAAATAGCCTGAGATCAACTTCTATATTTCTTTTTTTTTAGGCTTTTGCAAGGCAAATAGGGTTAAGTGGCTTTTTTTCTGTTTACTCATTTCCTCAGCCTGTGCCTGGTTTGGGGTGCTTACTGAGCTTTTGATATTATTGGTACATGCCCACAAGGACCTCAGTTGGTTCAAGGTCTTATGTGAAACTCTGACTACTCTCCTGCCTGTGCTCTGGTCTATGGATGTCAATAGGGAGCCCCCAAGCTGAAACCAGGGTCTGAATATGGATAAATCACAAGAGTCCTGTCCCAGAGTCAGAGGATAGTCTCCCCCACCCCCCTTACCTTTTGTGGGCTGAGCACTCTAGGAGCAGCTGCAGGTGGCTCTTTGGGCCTGCTTCTGTTTCCTGGGATCTGGGTTGTGCTGAGGGCCACAGCTATGCTCCCACTTACTCCGGCAGAGATTTCCCCATTGATCTTCCAAGCTGTGCCTGGTATCCCTGGGTTGCTAGGTCAGGAAACTGCTTCTGCTGCCTGATCAGGCGCTCCCCATAACCCAGGCATCTAGGCACCCAAGGGGCTGTTCCCTGGAAGACTCAAGACATTCAATTTTAATCAATGTATAGCATGGAAACAATGTAAAGATTATCAGATTGCCTTCTGTGGGGGGGAGTGGGGGGAGGGAAGGGAGGGTGGGGGAAAATTGTAAATTCCAAAACCTTACAAAAAATGATAAGTAAAAAGTAACATTATATATAATTGGAAAACAAATAAAATATTTAAACATACAAAAGAAATTTCTTGTATTGTAAGCTTTGAAAGAACCTTAGGCAATCATAACTGTGTTCATAATAAATTCAATTGACCAGATGTTAGAGGTGCGAAAGATAGTTTCATCCTTGCAGTTGCCTTAGTGGGAGAAGGCAGTCCATTGCAAAAAATGAGATACAAGGACAGTCACTGCAGGGGTCAAGAATACCTCCATTCCAGATGTCAGCAAAGCAAAGTCCTGTTCACCCAATGCTACTTACAACTCTTTGCTTTATTCTATGCTGATAAAATATTATTTTTCCACATCAGACTTGACTGTTGGGTACCTCCTTAAAGTATTTATATGGTACACAAAGTACAATATTCTGACATTAGAATTCTGACAAATAAAAAAAAGATTTTATATAAGACAGAGTGAAGAAGACACTTAAAATGCCTTAGATATTAACTTCAACCCTTCTAACTGCTTCATTTCCTTTCATAGTGTTCTGGTATTCTTCAAGTGGACTCCTACTGCTATTTAGATTTTTTCAAATTCTTTCCCATCATGGCTCTTGGCTATGGATTGTTGGCTCTTCTCCTTTGGCTCTCATCTACTTTGTGTTGCCTTAGAAGCAGGAAGATTACTGTATTTTCCCATGTATAAGATGCAACCTTTTTTTTTTTTTGAAAATTTGGGGTCTAAAAACTGGGAACATCTTATACAATGGTTGTAGTTATTTTTTACTTGCATTTCCTGCTTTTTCACACTTGTTGTCTTTGAACTAATTGTTTCACATTTGTTACTGGTGTGTTAGGTTAAATTTTACCATGTCCTCCCCAGAAATAGCTCAGAAAAGATCTTTGTACAATGCTGAATTCAAATTCAAAGTGATCCAGTTTGCAAAAGTGAACAGAAATTGTGCTGATGAACATTAGTTTGGTCCTCCTTCAACTGAGAAAACAATCCAAGACTGGAATCTAGCTATGCAAAGAAGGGACCCTACTGAAAATGCCATGGCAGAAGGTCATGAGAGGCAGGTCAGTTAAATGGCCTGAGTTAGAGAGGGAATTGAAGAGATGGATGAAAGGGCAAAAGGCCAGTGGAATTCCTGTGTCCACAAATATGGTTCAGCATGAGGTCAGAAGAATTACTGATGAAAAAGAAGTGACTGATTCCAAAGGAGGACACAAATGGTACTTCAGGTACATGAAACAGATTGGACCAAGCATGTTTCCATGCACCAGATTTGCCAAAAGATGCCTGAAAGCCATGAGCAGAAAGTCTTTGAAATTCATGATGAATAAAACTTGAGTTCAATAACTTTATGTAATATATTTTTTTCAAATTTTGGGCCCCCAAATTAAGGTTCATCTTATACATGGGGAAATATGGTATTCTCTTAATCTGTGTAGTGTATATTCTGGATTAACATATTATTGATAACACTCTAGCCAGAACCCCAGGTGACTACTGAGAGGAGACATTTTGAGCCTTTCTATCTCGTTATGCCTCCTGAAGCAGCATGATTGTTTCTTAGCCTGCACTTCCATTCGGGCTGAGAGCTTTTGTCCCAGCTCTTACCATCAGGAAGGCTTATTACATATTCCCTCCTTCTTACTAGTCTGCCAAAGTTGAAATTTTTACCTCTGGCTCACAAAGTAAATGCACAGTTACTTTCCAAGTCCCAGCCATATTTGGTTCTTTGTAGTTCCATTTATCCTTTGTTCCATCATCTCTGAGGCTGCCTGCAATTTTCACACTTGCCATTAAATTTGTTGCAATACTCTCTCTCCAAGCTCAAATTCCCACATTTCAATTATATGGTTTAATGTAACATAATGTTGTAGCATACTATATTATATTATATAACATGAGATATCATGATTTACTATTATATAATACAGCAATATATAACATGTAAAATAGGTGATATGTAACAAAATATATAGCTATATATAATGTTTAATGAACTACAATAAAAATTAACTTGAACATACAAACATTAATAGCAACTTGTAAATAACAGCATAACTTCACAGACACAGATTTAGAGACTATGAAGCTGAGGCTCAGATATATTAAATTACTTGTTTAAAGTCACAAAGGAAATAAGAAGAAAAGATAGGGTTCAAACCATGGTCCTTTGACTTCAAATCCCATATCTTTTCCCTGTATCAATACTGTGTCTCAGTCAAAATGCTTATGGTTGCATATTCAAATATGCAAATATTTATATTTATATAGTTACAGTCTATATTACATTATCCCTTGTTTTACTTTCTAATAGATTTTCTTTATCTTTGTATGTGCTAGATATTTGGCATTTTTTTGTTTGTTTTTGCAAGGCAATGGAGTTAAGTGACTTGCCCAAGATCACACAGTTAGGTAATTATTAAGTGTCTGAGGTGGAATTTGAACTCAGGTCCTCTTGACTCCAGGGCCCATGCTCTGTCTACTGTGCTACCTAGCTGTCCCTATTTGGTATTTTCTAATCAGAATCAAATCAGAATGAAAAAAGATTACTGTATGATTTACTGCATTTCACTTGGTCCATCTTCTTAAATTAATGGGGCAATACTTTAATAATATCAAGATCTGTGGTTTTATCACTTTGGTCATCCCCTCTACCTTTCTAGACCTTAATCCTTTTATTTCTTACTGCATTATTTTGATGGATTTTTGGCCTAGTAGACAATTTAAATTAATGTTTCTGTGGTGAAGAAAACTCATTTTCCAAAGGCCAGTCATCTAGTGATGAGTCTCTTTGTGTATATGTATTTGGTCTCTCTTTTTTTTTTGCCTTAAGAGTCCCAATCATTTGGAATTATTGAGGCTTGAACTGTTTATCTCTCCTATTCTTTATAAAATTTTTTTAAATTTTATTTATGTAAGGCAATGGGGTTAAGTGACTTGCCCAAGGTCACACAGGCAATTACTAAGTGTCTGAGGTCAAATTTGAACTCAGGTCCTCCTGACTCAAGGGCAGTCAGTACTCTATTCACTGCACCACCTAGCTTCCCCCTAAAAAAATTAATTAATTAGTTTTATTTGAGTTCATATCCAGCCCCAGATGCTTAATAATTACCCAGTTGTTGGACTTTGACATTTAACTCCATTACCTTACCAAAAAAAAATTATTCAAACAGTGAACTCCAAGAAGCACTCTTTGGATTTATTCCACATATGTATCCCTAATATATCTATATAATATATGTCAATAATAATAATAATAATAATAATGATATATCTTTAATAGTAAGATACTGATCAAAGGGCATGATCAGTTGTATGACTTTTGTGATATATAGCCAAATTGCTTTTTCAGAAAAATTTTGCCACTGGCAATGTATCCTTGAAGTCTGCCAACACTGAGCTTTATAATTTCATCATTTAAAAGTGTTTTCCAAGTTCAATAGGCTTAAGGAATTGATTTAATTCCATATCTTTTGTTATTATTGAGGTTAGACATTTTTCTAAATGTTTACTTCATATTTTGGCACAATGAAAGGAATTCAGATTTGGCATCTGAAGACTTTGTTCCTTCAACTACTAGCTCTGATTCATATCCCTGCTAACTTTTACTTATGTGACTTTGGATAAGTCACTTAATATCTCTGGGCCTAAGTTTCCTTATTTGTAAAATAAGGGGGTTGAATTAGATAGCCTCTGCGATTTAAATCTATGTTCAGCTACTTTGACCATTATTGGAGATGGGTTTTTGTTAGATGTTTATATCATATCCATATAAATTCTGGTAAGCAAGCTTTTGTGCAAAATTCTTTTTCTTTTCTTCTTAATTGTTACTTTTAGTTGTGCAAATTTTTTAAATGATACAAAATTTCTGTGGTAATTTCTTTTATTGCTTTATCAGGCAAGAATTTTTCTCCTCTTGACATTTGGAAAAGACTCACTGAATTTTAGAGTAGGAAAGTATTTTAAAGGTCTTTTAGTCATGTGAAATAGTAGGTAATGTTGTACCTGAAGCCAGATTCCATCCAGCAGTAAGGACCATGAACATGTGTCTGTCACTCAAATACTTTGCATTAAATTGTGGTAGCCCTTCAATTCCTTCATTGGATTCTTATTATCTACTTAAGTAATATGACAGTCAATATTTGACTCAACCTCTACCCACTATCACTGGTCTTCTTCAAGATTGAAGGACAACTTATTGTTAGACCTACTATCATATCCTATCCTTCTTTTTGATGAATGTTGTTGATCGTCGTACAAAAGACCATTATTTTAGTAAATAATTTACTTGAGTAAGATAAAAACAAAAAAAATCAGAAACAGTTGTTCAGAAGATCACAGAGATAGAGTTAGAAGGGATCTTAGAGGCCATCAAAATAAACCCTGCCATTTTACACTTGAGGAAACTGAGATCCAGATAGGTTAAAATGACTTGCTCAAAGACAAATAGGTCATAACAGACAGAGATAGGATTTGAACTCAGTTTTTCTGATTCCAAGGTGTTCTAGTATACTGTATAGAAGTCTGGTTTTGGAGTGAGGAAGTCCTGGGTTTAAGTCTTATCTCTGACAAATATGATCTGTGTGACCATGAACAATTTACATGATTTGGCAGTTTCCTAGGCAAATCTTTAAGACTATAGATTGCAGATAATTTATTGATCTACAGTGATAGAGGGAGTTTCCACATTGGGAGTTCTCTATATTGATAAAATCACAGATCTCAGATGTAACATGGACTATACACTCCATTCATTTCTCAGGTCCAGTTTCTTTCAAAGGTAGAAACCCCCTGAAGACTGGATATGGTTATTCTTCTCTTGTCTCACAACCATAAACACAAAATCAAGAAGGGAAGTTAATGGATATTCAATGTCTCATTTTAGATTTTCTGTTGTTTTCCTATGATATGGGAATTGGATATGGATGGTTAACTTATGACCAGTTATCTATTCTGAGATTTGAGAGTGCTGTGAAAGCTTGCAATGATTTTCATTATCACTACAGTCTGTACAAACAAGAACATAGGATTTCTTCCCAGGTCCTAGCATCTTCCACTCTGTTGGAACTCTTACCAGAATCTGATCATATCCCATTTGTTCCTGTAGGTCCCTGTCCTGAAATGGGGACGGGAAATGCTGATAAAGTACATCGGAGCCAACACCCACATGATACAGGCTGACTGTCACAACAGAAGGAACATAGACATAGAAATGCCTCAGCAGCCAGTTTCCCTCTCTGTCCCTATCTGTTTCATCCTCAAAATTCACCCACAGTATGTGCTATGTCAGTCCTATGTCTCTGTCAGTCCTAAAAGTCAAATAAGGCTACTGCAAAGGGGCAAAAATTCCCTCTGGAACACAGATGAAAAACCTGAGAACCAGAGGAATGAAATGCTTTTTCTAAGGTTACTCAACTAGTTAGTTATAGAGGTAAGGCTAGAACCCAGACTCTATGATTCAATCTTTCTACTCTATTATCTTAAATAAATATTTTTATTCCATTTGTTTCTAATTTCATATGTGTGTTTAAAAATAGAATGTTCATCAGATTGTTTGCTGCCATGGGGAGAGAGATGGGAAGGGAGGGTGGTCGAAAAATGTAGAACTCAAAAGTTTGCAAAAGGATGAATATTGAAAACTACCTTTACATAAATTGGAAAAAAATTTTAAATAGGATGATAGATATATAGCTGGATGAAAGTTTAGAGGTCTTACTTTACTCATGAGGGAACTGAAATCCCAGGAATCTAAGTGATTTTCTCAAGGTGATAAAGCAAGTGACAGAAATGTGCTACAAAGATCTCAGACTTTATAACTTGTTGGCATAATGGATAGAATACTGGATACTTGAATACTGGAAAGCCTGTGTTCAAATCATGTCTTTGATATTTATCATCTGTAGGACCATGGGTAAGACTCAATGTTACTCAATCTCCATTTTCTCATCTGCAAAATATTAGGGTTGGATTCTGTGGTCTCTGAGGTCCTTTCCAATTTCATATCCATAACCCTATGTTCCATTGCTTTTCCCACTACATTACAGTTGATAAATATACTATTCCATTTAGTTCTGAATTAAATGCTTGGAAAAAAAGAAATGAACTCAGTCTGTCAATAAGCATTATTGACCCATATATAAGATATTGTGTGTGTGTGTGAACAAAAAAAAGGGTCAAATATAGTAGCTGCTCTCAAGAAGCTTATAGTTTGATGGGAGTTTGGGAGAGATAAAATGAGAACTATGTACAAAGAAGATAAATTCAATCAATCAATAAACATTAAGATAACCCTCACCCTCTTACATTCTAATGGGAATAAATTGGAGATAATCAACTGAGGGAAGACTCTAGCACTAAGGATGATCAGAACAGACTTCTTGCATAAGAGGGTATTTTAATTAAGATTTGAAAGGGGCCAGCTAGGTGGCACAGTGGATAGAGCACTAGCCCTGGAATCAGGAGGACCTGAGTTCAAATGTGACTTCTAGCTGTGTGACCTTGGGCAAGTCATTTAATCCCATTGTCTTAAATAAATAAAAATTAAAAAAAAAAGACTTGAAGGGAAGCCAGGAGGTGAAGATGAGAAAGGAGAGGGTTCCTGACTGAAAGTAAAAATGCTTAGAGTTGGAAGATGGAATGTTTAAAGTGAAGAACAGAAATGAGGTCATCTGGTGTTTGATGTAGCAATTGTTAGGAATCTCACTCACCTACTACTGTTATTCACATCTCATCCTCTAAGCTCCTTTGTAAGCAATCTCTTCCTCTAATTCTGGTGCTTTTCTATCTAAAACAGAAAGTGTGTGGAACTCTGAAAATTGTTACTATGATATCAGATCTGACCAGATTTTCTCATCAGAGATCTTCGATACTGGTTGTTACTAGCTGGGGACTAGGAACACAGAGATAAAGAACCTATCTTAATCTCCTGTTACACCACACTTTCTCTCTCTCTCTCTCTCTCTCTCTCTCTCTCTCTCTCTCTCTCTCTCTCTCTCTCTCTCTCTCTCTCTCTCTCTCTCTTTTTGGTTGTTTGTTTCTTGTAAGGCAATGGGGTTAAGTGATTTGCCCAAGATCACACAACTAGGTAATTATTAAGTGTCTGAGGTCTGGTTTGAATTCAGGTCCTCCTGACTCCAGGGCCAGTGCTCTATCCACTGCACCACCTAGCTGCCCCTCACACTCTCATTCTTATCAGAGCTTGGGTACTGCAACAATTAAAGTTGTATTAAACATCAGGCAGGGACTAAGGTCCTGAATGGAGCGCCTGACTAAGCAGATGTTTGAGAACTATTTGAGGCTGGGATGAGGAGGACTTTTTTTTTTAAGATTTTATTTATTTTGAGTTTCACAAATTTTCCCCTAATCTTACTTCCCTCCCCCCACCCACCCACAGAAGGCAATTTGCTGGTCTTTACATTGTTTCCATGGTATACATTGATCCAAATTGAACGTGATGAGAGAGAAATCATATCCTTAAGGAAGAAACAAAGTATAAGAGAGAGCAAGATAAGACAATAAGATATCAAGTTTTTTTCCTAAATTAAAGGTAATAGTCCTTGGTCTTTGTTCAAACTCCACAGTTCTTTCTCCGGATACAGATGATATTCTCCATTGCAGACAGCCCCAAACTGTCCCTGATTGTTGCACTGATGAAATGAGTGAGTCCATCAAGGTTGATCATCACTCCCATGTTGCTGTTAGGGTATACAATGTTTTTCTGGTTCTGCTCATCTCACTCAGCATCAGTTCATGCAAATCCCTCCAGGCTTCCCTTGATTTCTCTTCCCTCCTGGTTTCTAATAGAACAATACCACAGTTTGCTAATCCATTCCCCGATTGAAGGATATTTATTTGATTTCCAATTCTTTCCCCACCACAAACAGGGCTGCTTTGAATATTTATGTGCAAGTGATGTTTTTACCCTTTTTCAATATCTCTTCAGGGTATAGACCCAATAGTGGTATTGCTGGATCAAAAGTATGCATATTTTTGTTGCCCTTTGGGCATAATTCCAGATTGCTTTTCCAGAAAGTTTAGATGAGTTCACAGCTCCACCAACAATGTATTAGTGTCCCAGATTTCCCACAACCCTTCCAACAATGATCATTGTCCTTTCTGATCATATTGGCCAGTCTGAAAGATGTGAGGTGGTACCTCAGAGAAGGTTTAATTTGCAGTTCTCTAATAAGTAAAGTAATGATTTAGAACAATTTTTCATGTGTAAATTGCCTTTGCATATCCTTTGACCATTTGTCAATTGGGGGATGGCTTTTTTTAAAATTTGACTCAGTTCTCTGTATATTTTAGAAATGAGTCTTTGTCAGAAATACTAGTTGTAAAGATTGTTTCCCAGTTTACTACATTTCTTTTGATCTTGGTTACAGTGGTTTTAGCTTTTCAATTTAATGTAATCAAAATCACGATGAGGAGGTCTTAATTGAGATATTAAAACAAAGAATAGTGATAAGCTCCAACACCACTCAAACATATGTCCTGACCCTACATATGGCAGGTCTTCCTTACATTCTCCTCCAGCCAGATAGATGAAAGTCCAATGTCAGAGAAGAAAGTGATGATGTAACTCTGTCCAAAGGTAGGGGAAAGAAATTAGTCTGAACTTAAGTTGTTGGGGCCACATGTATTGATCTCTTTACAGTCAGTATAGAGAGAGAGAGAGAGAGAGACCATCAATGTTCCTAGTGCTGGACTCAAATAAGGAAAATCAAGTTAATGGAGAGACAAAAGTGAGAATGGTCACAGGAAATTATATAGAAGTTTCAAATTCTTGATGTGAATTACATTGGACCAGACTGAGTCCCTGTATTTTTGTTTGTTTGTTTGTTTTTTCCCACTTTAACTATTCGTGTTGGCACTGTTACCTCTGACTCAAGGGAGGTTTTGGCAATGTCTCATCTTCCAGAATGATCTTATTTTGTGAGGGGACCAAGATCAATAGGTCAATATCTTGCTGACTAGACAGGGATCAGCCCCTAATAGATACACCAGCCCAAAACAACCAACTCATAGCAGATACTCTCTTAAACTGAGTGAGAGTAAACAATGGCCCTGGGCCATCTTCCAGAGTTGTAGTCTCTAGCCTCAACTGACACTAAATATTCTTTGACTCATGCAATTTACCATCTTGACTCTCTCCTCTTCTTCCTCTTCTTCCTCCTTCTTCTCTTTCTTTTTTCTCTTCCTCCTCTACCTTCTCCTCCTCATCCTTCTTCTTTCCTCTTTTCTTATTCTTTCTTTTTTCTCTCCCTCCTTCCTTTCTTCTCTTTTCCTTCTTTGCCTCTCTATTTCTCTCTTCCTTATTTCTTTTTGATTAGAATGATTAATTTTATTCTGCTTGGACTCAGAAGGAAGAATGAGGGCATTTGGGTGGAAGTTTTAGGGAGGCAGATTCCAGTTTATTTTATGGAAGAAAAGGAGAGAAATAAGAAGACTTCAAGTTGTGCAAAGACAGAAGAGGCTACTTCATGAACCAGTGATTGTCCACTACTGGAGGTCTTTAAGGAGAGGCTGAATGTCCAAAAGTCAATCACAATCTAAAGGGAATTCATGCTTCAGTTGACATTAGACTAGATGACTTCTGAACATTCTTGCAACTCTGTAGTCTATGTCCTTCCATGACATTTTTTTCTTTAGTGTTAATCCATATTCCTAACTGCATTGATTATGATAATTCCTTTCTCCACTGTTTAACAATAAATTAACTTTTATTATCAGACTGCCTTCTCTGGGAGGGTGAGGGGGATGGAAGGGAGGGTGGGGGGAAATTGTAAAATTCAAAAGATAGGTAGAAACTACTGCCGTATATAATTGGAAAACAAATAAAATATTAATAAACATAAAAAACAAAAAATAAAACATGGCTATAAATATCATCTAAAAATGATATATTACCCACCCCTTGCTATTTCATCCAGAACCAAAGTTTTTGACAATTTTAATTTATAATAACTTTTAGTTTCTAGAAGAAAAAAATTCTTCATCATGAACTTTCTCCCCAATATACTTTTCTGGCATTCTTGTCCAATTGCTTTCCATATAAATTTATCTACCTTTTTTTGCAGATCCCTGATGAGATTTTAATGACTATTACATTTAATCTATAAATTGATTTGAATATGATCTTCTTAATACCATTTAATCTTTCTACTCACATTCACTTTGTTCAATTTTCCTTTCTATTCCACCATTAAAGGTTTCAATTTCACCATTAAAGGTTTCAGTTCTACTTGAACTCTCAGAGACCTTGGAGTCAGAAAGCTCTGGGTTCAAAACTTGACTTTGATACTTGTTAGTCATATGTCAGTGCAGCATCTTGGTGACTGAGGCAACTTTCTAACTAAAAATTTTTTCTGAAGGTGCAAGTCATCTGCATAAGTACAAGTTTCTCACAAAGGCATTCCCCATCTACACATGTGATCACAGTTCCAATTCAAAATTTTCCAAAACTTGTCTTTGTAAATGTCTTCTATGTCCCTCAATAGGTTAAAACTGAATGATTTAATATTTTCTATTGCTACTGTGTAATTTCATTTCCTCATTATTCTTTCTAGTTGCTTATTACTGAGATATCAAAATGAGATTGATTTTTATGGGTTCATCTTATGTCCTACTGATGTGCCAAACTAATTTATAATCTAGATTTATTCTTTCAGTAGTTCCTTGCATTTTTTAGGTATGTGATTATGTTGTGTTCAAGTAATGTCAATTTTATTTTTTTCCCATTCCAATGTTTATGCTTCTAATTTATTTTTATGCCTTATTGCAATAGCTCACATTTCCAATACTAGATTGACTAGAATTGTTAACAGTGTCCCTTATTATCTTGCTCCTATTTTTAATGGGATTGCATACTGTATTTTTCCCCTCACCTGCCTCTCTCAAAAAAAAAAGTAATTCTAAAATGGTATGACAGAGGATAAAGTAGAGACAGGTGGCATCACACAGTGGAAGTGTTTTGGGTCTAACAGATGTCAATGAAAGGGTTATGTGGTCTGCCCATGTAATACTTTCTCCTTTGTCTGGCACTCATGCTGTGGGTTGGATCAAGTCTAGTGGGCATATTGCCTTTTCAACAGATGGTCCAGAGAGTAGACAGCCATGAGAACATCTATAGACATGGGGGGAAGTACTGTATAGATCCAAATAAAGGTCACATCGAAATGGAGGCCACACATTAAAAATGAGAAATCACCAAAATGAAAAAAGTAGGTTTAATCTGGTTTATTTTTATATGCCAGAATCACACTTTACAGAACCTAGATTTTAGAGAAAATATGATCCATTTTTAAATAATATGGCAAATTTAAATATGAATACTGAAACCATTCTCCCATTTTTTTGTTCTTGTGACTGAGAAAGATAGACTTAATGTAGCCTTAAGATGAATGAATTCTAAAGGAATGAATTCTCAAGTGTTACTTCTGCCAGTATAGATACATCTACAATTCCCTTCAATTCTATCCCATTCCCCTCACAGATATATCACACTAAAGGGTAAAGTTAATATGATTTAAATTAATTCACTTTATTTTGAAATCTCTAAATCAATCTGACAGAACCAAGAGGTCTATTAAGAATGGATAATGATCTTAAGTCTGAAATAATAGCTCTCTTAAAGGAGAAAAATTCAACTGTACATAATTTGGACATCTTTAGTCAGTTGTGAGAATTTGTGGATTTCCACAGCTGATTTTTAATCTCAGACTTACTTTCTTTTGACAACTGGCATATTTCTGGGTTGCTTCTTCCTGTTTGGTAACAGGGGATTCTCTAACAATGTTAGATTGTTTTAATTAAGACTAGCCCCAGTGAAACATGTGGCAGAACTGCTAGAGAGTAGGCTTCAAAGCTAAGAAGATCTGGATTCAGGTCCTGTTTTGACAATACTGGCTGTAAGACCTTGTACAAGTCACTTAACTTCTCAGTGACCTAAGCAACTTTCTAAGGTTATGTGTTGCAAAGAAGGTACCAAACTGTATTGGTAGAGGAAGTTGTCTCATTCAGAAATTTCCCTGTACCTATGTAATCATAGGTTCAAAATCAATCCTGTATTGTACTTAAAATATAACTATGAAATCTATATTGAAAATCATAAGCTATAGACTAAAGCTAAATGTAGTACTTTTCTATTATGGTCATATTGTATTCCCAGTGCTACTCCTCTAATTTTTTAATCTTCAATATGAGCAACAAACATGTGAATACATGTTAAACATTAGCTGATTTTTAATCATCTTTATGTTATTAATTGACAACATTTAGAATAAATAATAATTTTTAGTCATAGTCTGCAATATTCTTCAAGTCTAAATGATGTTAATTGTCTACATAAAGACTATATGACATTAATTATAATTTTTGTAGCTGCTTTTTTACCTTCTTAAGAATACTAGACTGTCACCTACATAAATGTAAATTTGAACATGTCACCACCACCTAATTCAATTAACTCCAGTGAGTCACTATTGCTTCCAGGAGCAAATAAAAAGCCTCTGTTTGGCATATAGAGCCTTCTGCTATCTGACAACTTCCCACCCTTCCAATCTTCTTATATCTTAAACTCCACCCCTGCCCACCAAACCAGATCTTCGGTGATCCAGGAACACTGTCCTCTTTGCTGTTTTGTGTATAAGACATTCTATCTCTGGACTCTGGAATTTTCAGTGGCTATCTTCCCCATGTCTAAAATTCTCCCCATCTCACCTCTAGTTCTTAGATTCCTTGGCTTCTTTCAAGTCTCACTAAATTTCTGTCTTTTTTTAAGAAGCCACTCCTTCATTCTAGAATCTTCTCTCTATTATTTCCAATTTGTCCCAAATATGTCTTAATTTAATTTTCATACTGTCTCACTCATTAGACAATGAGCTCTTTGAGACCTTTAGTACTGTCTGTTAAATGCAAGGGCACTAATTGAGCCTCATTCATTGTTTGATCATCCTCAGCACTTAGTAGAATAATATGTGCAAAGCAGGTGGTTAATAAACATTTATCAAGTTTCCAAATATGCTATCTCTATTACTGATTCAATGAAACAGCATGGCTTAATGGATGGAAGATTGACCATGTCTTCTAGCTCCCCTTCTGATCCATTTTTTTTATTTATGTATTTTTTTGCAAGGCAGTGGGGTTAAGTAACTTGGCCAAGGTCACACAGCTAGGTAATTAACTGTCAAGGCTTCATTTGAACTCAGGTCCTCCTGACTCCAGGGCTGGTGCTCTATCCACTGAGCCACCCAGCTCCCCCCCACACCCCACCATGATTCATACTGAGTGTGTAACTCCATGCAAGTCACCAGGCAACTCTCTAAGACTAAATTGAGGTGACAGTGCCCACTTGCATTAGTAAAGGGACTTTCCTTCCTCACTTGAGAGTTCCCTATATATCATTAAAATCCGGGGTCTAGTCCTCATCTTCCCATCCCTGACTCAGTCTTACTCTCTTATAAAACTTAATTTAATGAGAAGTGGGCCAGTAATGGAATTTTCAATTGGTCAATACTATGCTTCAGCACTACCTAAAAGGTCAAGACAGTTCATTCTCAATGTCTGTTCAATCTTTAGTCTTATTCCAGTGACTTACCAACTATGATGTGAACATCCGTCCAGCAGGAAATAGTCTGAAATACTTGACTCATTGATGTGTTGTTCTCAGGTCATCTCATAAGCATCAGACAAAAATGGCAGCTGCCCTGGACCTAATCTGAACTAGTGACCTAGAAATGCAAGACTCCATCTCCTGTTACCCATCAGCTGAAACATCCTGTCATCTGCTATTTTAATTTTAAAACTTCAGCTCTTGCAGAGACACACACTTTTTGAGGGACCTCACCCTGGCTAAGGATAGATTTGAGCACAGTTTGGTTCCTGTCATAGGATCTGTGTGGGTGGTTCCCCCCTCAACTTATTAATTTATTATTTTAAAAAAGAAATCCAGAAATAGATTTTAAATTGAATTCATTAAAGGAATTTTTTTTTAATGAGGCTCGGTACCAACCGTGGGAGTAATGGTAAATGTTTAACAATGTACACACAATATACTTTTAATTTTAATCTTTATTATAACATTTTCTCTATCATTTCTTAAGGCTAAATAGTTAACAAAATAATAGATCAAGGCCCAATTTATAGTTTTGGGATTTTAAAGGTGTCAGTGCTTTGAGAACTAACACCAACAAACTCCTACTGCTGACATTCAGAGGTATGAGAAAGGGGAAGCAACCAAGGAAGAAGCAGGGATTTAGAGATCAATGAAAAAAGTAATGATGAGGAGCAGCTAGGTGCAAAACCACACTGACCCTGTAGTTAGGTGTTTCTGAGTTCAAATCCAGCCTTAGAGACTTCCTAGCTGTGTAACACTGGGCAAGTCACTTAACCCCAATTGCCTCAAAAGAAAGAAAAAATAATGATGAATTCAAGGCTAAGGATCATAAATTTAGAGCTAGTGGGACCTTGGCAATCACTGATTTGCATTTCCCTAATCAAAAGTGATTTATATGCCTAAAGATAGCCTTGAAATTGCCTGTTCATATCCTTTGAAGATTTATCAATTGGGGGATAACCTGTGTTCTCATATACTTGACTCAGTTCTCTTTACATTTGAAAAATGAGGCCTTTATCAGAGACATTAATTTTAGGTATTGCTTAGCATTTTAAGGAATGCCTCTAGTGTTTAATAGGAAGGGGTGCTGCATTTTATCAAAAGCCTTTTCAACATCTACTGAGATAAACTTATGATTTCTGTTGGTTATGTTACTGATACGGTCAATTATTTTAATGATTTTCTTAATATTGAACCTAGCCTTTATTTCTGCTATAAATGCATCTAGTTATAGTATATAATCCTTATGATATATTGCTCTAATCTCCTTGCTAATCTTTTGTTTAAAATGTTTGCATCAATATTCATTAAGATTATTGGTCTATACTTAGTAGTCATTGAATCTAACTCCTTCATTTTTATAAAATGAAGGATACATTAAGTGGTTTGCTCAGGGTCATACAGCAAGATTTGATTCTAAATTTTCCTAACTCCAGGTTAGTTCATGGGGTTTTCTTGGCAAAGATTCAGGAGTGGTTTGCCATTTCCCTCTCCAGTGGAATAAGTCAAACAGAGATTAAATGACTTGCCTAGAGTCACTCAGCTAATAAGTTTCTGAGGCTATTTTGAACTCAGCTCTTCCTGACTACAAACCTAGCACTCTGTCTACTGAGCAACCTAGCTTCCTCCTAGGCAAATAGGGATTAAGTGACTTGTCCAAGGTCACATAGCTAATAAGTGTCTAAAGATAGATTTTTTAAATTCAGATCTTCTTGACTCCAGGCCCAGTTCTAATCTACTGTGACAAACAGTGCTTTATCCAAATAGTACCAACCCTAATCTGGTATCCAAATTTTGAATCACCTATGTCAATCCTTCCCCAGTGGTTTGGGGATATATGAGAAAATCTGAGGAACAGAATATTTCATTTTCAAAGCCTCTTCCAACAATCCATTATGCAAAACAGTTCCAATGAAATATTGAAAGTGAATAGTGCAGCCCTGTAAGTTTTCCCCAAAGACTCATATCATGTCATTGTATTCTTACTTTAGAAGTGGCTTTTTTATTACTGTTTTAAAAAATTCAAATAGGCAAACTGATTTTTTTCCTCTTCCCTTTTTGTTGAGCCTCATAACCACTTGATATATGTTTGTTAAATTCCAGCAACCTTTTCTAGTTTCTATGAAATTTGTCACTGCACTTTGCTTTGGGCAACAATTTTAGGAAGCTAACAGGGAAGCTAAAATAAAAGAGAAGGAAGAAATTTATATGATTGATTCTCAGATCAGAGAAAGAAGTTCTAAGAGAAACTTAACATCCTTTAGATAATTATTTAGCTATATAATTATATAGACAGATTGATATCAATATCACCCTGTTTTCAAGTATACCCAAGGAAAATTTGGTTGGATTCAAGATCCAACCTGCAATTGAACTCAAAATTTTAATCAATTTACTTTATCTAAACAGAGAAGTTAGGGAGAAAGAAAAAGGTCTGAGTTGATATTGATAAAGGAAACTTTCATTCAAAGAAAGTCATTCAATCAAAGCAATTAGGCACCTTCTCTCCTGGGGGCTGCATATTGACTTATTTTTAAATATAATGTTATTTATAGGGCAGATGATGGTTCAAGACCTGCATTCAAATTGAGGCTTAGATACTAATTAGCTATGTGACCCTGAGCAAGTCACTAAGCCTCTGTTTGCCTTACAGGAGAAGGAAATGGCAAACTATTTCAGTATCTTTTATAAGAAAATCCCATACACAGCTATGGTCCATGGAAACACAACCAAATTGACTTAACAACAAAAATGTCTTTTGTGTTTTATTATATTTTTATTTAATTCATTAAATATTTCCCAACTGCATTTAGCCTGGTTGGAGCCATACTGTAAAAGACCTGAGGCATGGGATCCTGTGTTTATCATCTCTGATCCAGTGCACTGACTTTCAGTGGTTTGTCAAGGGTCAGTTTTGTATCATGCTCTTGGTTCCAAGACAGACTCTGTCCACTGTACCATATTGCCTCTTTGAAAAAGTTACTTTTAAAAAAAAAACACTTAAAATTTCAGGTAACTTCCTTTTTAAAAAATATTTTAACTTATAATAATAAATAAAATTGTAGTTTTCATTCATAATAAAACTTATTTATGGCACTTCAGAGTGATAAAAAAAACTACTTAAGGGTTTTCAGAAATATTTTTGTTCAGACAAATTGGCATATGCTCTTTCAAAAGTCATTTGTGATGGATATTCAACAGACTGTTTTAAGATATGTATGCTCTAAATTAAGTCAGCCAGATTAGAAAGTTCTTAACATAGTTCTTTACAATTAGAACATGGCTTTTCTAGATCATTTTGAGCAATATTGATTTTCTTGTTTAAATTACACATAACAGCTATGCTGTCCCCTAGATTTCCCGTAAAATGTTCAAACTTTGATAGAATTTTCATTCTTAATTTTAGCATATGAAAAAACCCTACTGAAATTAATTTTTTTGCTTAACCAGTTCCATCTCCCAAATTACATCCAACTTAGAAACTCAGGATAAAAAATGTTAATTTTATCTCAAGTCAAGTAGCAAAAGGAACATTAGACACTTAAGTATTATTTGGAGACTTAATTTTGTTAATTGTAAGAAATAAATGCTGTCTGCTCTTATAAAAGTGGTTTCCAAAAGGCAAAGTTGTTTTAGTACTACCATGACTTCAAAGTATAAGGCATAGCAATCTCTGATGAGTTTCTAACAAAGTCCAGACCAGGCAGCTTCTATTGATTTAAATAGAAGAGCACAAATGAAACAAAATGTTCTCTTCTTCAATTTATAAGGCTATATTAGAAGTAAGACATGTGTGGTGGGTTAAAAGAAGGTCATGATAATGTCCCACAAGTGTTTGAAGAGTGAATCACCCTATACTTAAATGACGGGAAGAAAATGGAAAAGATGGGGGGGGGAGGCTTACCAAACCATTAACCTCTTTTTTCTATCATCTCTATAAATATTCTAATTCTATGTACTTTTCTCTTCTTGTTTACTCACTTTAAAAAGTCTTGAAACCTAGGGAATTTATTTATACTAATATATTAGCAAAAAGTATTTTTTTAGGCAATTGGGGTTAAGTGACTTGTCCAAGGTCACACAGTAAGTTTTTGAGACTGCATTTGAACTCAGGTTTTCTTTACTTCAGTCTGGTGCCACCATTAATGCTAATTTAATTTAATTTAATTTAATTCTTCCATTCTTGATTTCCTCTTATAAAATGTCATGTTCTCAATGGCTCAAGATCACTTAAGACTAGCTTTAAAAAGATTAGATTATGAATTGATCCAACCATTCTGGAAAGAACTTTGGAACTTAAGCCCTCAAAGTCACTAAACTATACATACCTTTGAACATACCATAGTACGACTTCTAGGGTTTATATCCCCATAGAGGTCAAAATCAGATTGAATTCAATCAATCCTGTATTCAAAAATAATTAATGTGGCTCTTTTTATGATAGAAAAGAACTAGAAACACAGTGAATGCCCATCAGCTGAGAATGTGAGCTGCAAATGTAATGTTTTCTCTTACTTGCCTGAAACATAAAAGGTTAAATGATTTGTCTAACATCACACATTCAGTGTCACATGCAGAATTTGAACTCAGGTCTTCCTGACTCCTAGAATATCTATCCATTATGTCATATATTCTAATTTTACTATTAGTCTATATATATATATATATATATATATATATATATATATATATAAAAAACTATAAAATCTGCTCTAAAAATTTTGAAATGTATAACAAAATGAAGGGAATTGTTACATGCTTGTCAACTGTTCCAGAGTGTCAGAGTCAAGGAATTCTCTGATCACAGAACCTAGGTCAATCCACCAAAAACTCATAGATTTGGACAGCAGAGATTTCCATACAGAGGAAACAAGCATCATTTGATAAGAAGCAAGGTTTGAATTGCATATGAAATATGAAGTCAGCTAAGAAGAAATGCACCAAATACAGGTAAGAAAATACTGAGCTCAAAAGACCTGGACAATATATTTTTAAGTTTACTGATCTCTCTTGCTGTCCTTTGATGCATTTACAATGCCACTGCCTCAACACGATAAAATTCTGATTGCAGGCAGTAGCTGATGAATAAGAAGTGGGAAATGGGAGTGTGATCAATGGAGATGGATTTCAGGAAACTTCATAACCAGAGCTCCCTAGGTTTCTTTATAAAGGTAAGCGACTATTGATGTGGAACACTGCAATACATCAGATGTGGTTTTTTAAAAATATTATTTATTAAAGGCAATGGTGTTAAGTGACTTGCCCAAGGTTACACAGCTAGGCAATTATGAAGTGTCTGAGGTCACATTTGAACTCAGGTCTTCCTGACTCCAGGGTCAGTGCTCTATTCACTGCACCACATAGCTGCCTTGATCAGATGAGTTTTGCTGAATTTTTCTCCCTCTCCATTCCTTCCTTTCTTCTATCTTTTCCTTCCTTCCCCCCCTTGCTTTCTTCTTCCCTTCCTTTTCTCCATAACTCCTTTCTTCCTCTTTCCCTCTCTCCCTTCCTTTCTACCTTCTTCCTTCCTCCTTTCTTCCTCCCTCCCTTCCTCCCTTCCTCCCTTCCTCCCTCCCTCCCTCCCTCCCTCCTTCCTTCCTTCCTTCCTTCCTTCCTTCCTTCCTTCCTTCCTTCCTTCCTTCCTTTCTTTCTTCCTTCCTTTCTTTCTCTTTTTTCTTTCTTCCTTTCACAGAATAGGTCCTGGGAAGGAAGTATATATTACAAAATGTAGACAATATAAAACCAAAATATATCAATAAAATTTATTTTAAAAAATAATTTCATGGCTTGAATAGAACTTTTGAACACTTTGGAAAATAATTCCCAATTATAATTCTGCTATAATTTGCAATTGGTGAATCTCTGTTTCAACCTCAATCTATCTCAAAAAACACCTGTAATAACTTGGAGAAATGGTAAAGGGGGGAACTACTTATCTTAGGGTTAAAATTATGCAGGTAAATATTTGACAAACTCACTCTCTGGAGGGGAAAAATGCATTAACAGTTTGATCTACATTAACATTTTCTCCATCACTTTTTTTTTAGGTTTTTGCAAGGCAAATGGGGTTAAGTGGCTTGTCCAAGGCCACACAGCTAGGTAATTATTAAGTGTCTGAGGTTGGATTTGAACTCAGGTATTCCTGACTCCAGGGCCAGTGCTATATCCACTTAGCCACCCCTCTCCATCACTTTCTTAAGTTCAGTCAATTAACTAAACAATTAATCAAGCCCCTTATCTGTAGCATATTTGTGCATTTATGAGGTGTAAATGCATACAATGAAAATTTAAAATTTGACTTTCACTAGCTGGTGCAAGTTGATTGTAGCACAGCACTTACTGCTCTTGAGTATTAATATAATTATTAAGGCTCATTGAATCATATATGTAGAGCTGGGGAAAAAACTGAGGGCCAAGGAAGTTAAATAATTTGTCCAACATCATATAGGTCAGAGGTAGGATTTGAACTCAGGTATTCTTATTATGGAGTTGGGAGGGTTGTATTGTATTGTTTTGTTTTCCATCTCTGAAGTCTGAAATCATGAGAGTTTATCTAGATATCCATTTTTAAAATTTCAGCATCTTGACCAGAAGGAATTGAGTTTCTTTTTGAAATCTTCTGGGATTCAGCCATATTCAAGTGCTTTGGTTGGTGAGGTGCCTCCATCTCCTGGCAAAAAAATTTAGTTTCAATTCTGACCTGGTTTATGACAATATTTGACTGAGGCTCACCAACTATGATGATATCTTCTTTAATTAGCTCTTGCCCATAGATGACAGAAGAAAAAGAACATATAGGCAATAATTATTTTACATCAGAGGCATCTTTTCTGTGAAAAAAATGATGTAAACTTCCCTTAACATTTGGAAAATTGGGCTAACCATGCTCTGAAAAGAGTAAAAGGAGCTACAACAGTAAACATAATTTTCACTAGACATTTTTGTGAATGTTTTCATAACAGCATAGAAGATTGCAATCTTGAGAAAACAGAAAATGGTTCTGTCACTCATGCTGGATGGCAGCTTAATGGAATTTTTTCTTCCTACAGAAGATAACTGTGGGGTAGATTGAGCCTGAAAATAATGATAATAGCTCATATTGATATAGCATTTTACAGTTTTGAGTCCTTTCCTCACAACATTCCTTTGAGAGAGTGTTGTTGTATTTTTAATAGGATGAGCTAATGCTAAGATTTTAAAAGACTTGATTGTCAAAAAAAAAGATAGTTGAAAATAGTCATAGGACTCCTCATAAACAGAGAATCTCAGAAATCACCTTGTTTAATCTGAGTCAGAATTTCCCTCTAGATACCTAACAATTGTTCATATAACATTTGCTTCCAGGCATTCACTGAGGGACAAACCACTCCCTCCTGAGATAATCCATTCAACTTTTGGCTCACTTTGTACAATTCTAGTTAATAGCAGTAAATTGTCCTTCATTCTCAAAGAAGACCATGACATCATTAAGTGATATCATGACATGCATGTAATTTGGATTAAAGTGAGGGGATTTTGTGCAAAGTCACCTTCCAATTATCTCTTCCAGAGCCATCTGAATCCAGTAGCCTAGTTTAAAAGAAACAGCACAACTGATACTGGTCTGGATGCAATGGGAGACCTTTCAGAGACAGTTTTTTCCCAGATCTCCAAGGCACCTTGACTGCAATATATTCAGGGTTAGGGGATCATAATTTAGTAACAGTGCGAGTGTGTGGCTAGTGTCCACAGACAGACATCATGCATCTTAAAGATGACAAGACCTTGATGTCCCAGAAGGCTAGTTAGAATGAGGAGTAGACATTCAACCTGAAGAATCTGAAGATCAAGATAAGTGAGAAATACAAGTGCCACATGGTCTTCAACCATGTTGGCAAGATTGACACCACCTATAAAGTGTTTACATTGCCTCTATAATGAAATTCTGTTTTATATTAATCCAGATTTACCTTTCTCCTGATTCTTCCTCCTGAAAATTAGAAAGATGAGGGAGGAAAGAAGTTGAGATGAATTCTGTTATAAAAGATCAAATTATTTTGTTATTCATGCTTGTACTGCATAGTTTCCCTGATTCTCTACTATGGACCATATAATCTTTGTGTGACATCATGTTTAGATTCCATGGACAGTTCATCTCTTTGCCTGCTTCTACTCTGTAGGCAAGTTTTTCTGTTAAGAATAGCTTCCTATAATAGAAGAAAAGGAGGTTGATAGTTAAACGGAAACATTTGAGTTCCAGGTCATCACTGATATTTATATTTAGTTAAGATTATTAGGAGCAGGTAGGTGCACAGTGGATAGAGCACCAGCCCTAAAGTCAGGAGTACCTGAGTTCAAATCCGACCTCAGACACTTAATAATTACCTAGCTGTGTGGCCTTGGGCAAGCCACTTAACCCCATTTGCCTTGCAAAAACCTAAAAAAAAAAGAAAAAGATTATTAGCAGATTATGTGTTTGATTGTTTGGGTTTTTTTGCCCTCTTGTGGGTTTTTTGTTTCCTTTTGTTCTAAGACTTTTTTTTACAGTATGGAAATGATTAGAATGGAAATATATTTAACATAATTATAAAAATAACCTATATCAGATTATTCCTGGGGGAAGGGAGAGGGAAAGGAGGAAGGGAGAAAAATTTGAAACTAAAAATGTTACAAAAAAGTGAATGTTGAAAACTATCTTTGTATGTAGTTGGAATAATAAATAGACAAATTTTAAAAATATATTATTGGTAGATAGATGGTAGTGGGGAGGAATGGATGGAGGGAATTACAATCAGTAACAGCAACTGTGGAAAAATATGGAAGTAACTACTATGATGGATTTATGATAAAGAATGTGATCCACCTGAGACAGAGCTGATGGTATCAGAACACAGACTGAAACACATTTTTTTCTCTTACTTTCACTTTATTACTCATGAGGTTTTATATTTTTGTGGGGGAGGGGGTTTTCTGTTTATTCTTAAATGAGAATATTTTAGTAATGTGTAAATAAATATTAATATATGGTAGAAAATAAAAATATTATTGGTAGAGATAACAAGAATGTCTTACAAGATATGAATATATAATGATTGATTTTTCTGTACAGCTGAATGTTGTAAGACAAGTTGGACTGGAAGAGGACTGATTAACCAAAGTCAGAATAACAAAAGGATTTAGTGTCCTTGGCTCTTGATTTCATTACTTTGAAGTTAGATATGAAACATACTTTTGTTCTGAACATTCAAACAATGTTTGACGCTAGGTGAAATAATTCTTTCATCTGGATATCACAACTCAATAGCTTTGCACTCAATGAAATCATTTGTTAGAGCCTAAGTACAGTCCAGTTCTCTGTAAGACTTTTTTTTTTAACGTGGCAGTTGCTGCAACTGTTTCCTTAGTTCCTTCTTCCTTGGCTCTTCACCCTTATCTTCATGTTTTAGGATTCTTCCCTAAATCTCCATTCTTCCCTTATGTTACTGGTAGACAGACCAAAACATTGGGTATCATTTTCAATTATGTGATATGAATGGAATCTTTGGGCAAAAATTATTCTATAATTCCTTTTTCTGTGTTCACTGGTTCTATTTTTAATTAATAGGACAATATTTCATTATTCCCTCAATGTTTAACAATCTTTTATTGTTTTATTGGATAATAATAAAAGTGATAATAATATTTCTGGGACCAGTCTCTCCACTAAAGTCTATCTCAACAACAGTTTATATATTTAAAAAATATAAATATTTGCAGTATACTTTTAATGTCCAAGAAAATTTATTACCTAGTAGCTAGTCCACTTGTAATGAGTCCCTTCATCATGGCAAATTGGGTCTTTGGGTAACAGTCACAAGGTCAGTTGATGGTTGGATGTTCCAAGTGTTTCCACTTTGATAGCATAAGGGAAGGGCTAAAAAATATGAACCCAAAAGGCCAAGGATGTTAATGTCCGGGTTTCTTTGGAGAAGTAAAATACAACATCAGATTAGAGTCAGAAACTAATTAGTTGTATAATAGAGATTTAAACTGGGAGGGCAATATTGGATCAAGAAGTAAGGTATAGGGGTGGCTAGGTGGCACAGTGGATAGAGCACCGGCCCTGGAGTCAGGAGTACCTGAGTTCAAATCCGGCCTCAGAAACTTAATAATTACTTAGCTGTGTGGCCTTGGGAAAGCCACTTAACCCCATTGCCTTGCAAAAAACCTAAAAAAAAGAGGTATAGGGAATACTGACTATTTGTATGGTCATTTCCCATTTCCCATATACCATTTACTACAAGCCTCCATCTTTTACAGTACCTACTTTTGTCAACTGCCCAAAAAAAGGCATTGATGGTTTGCAGAACTGTACTGACACATAGTTTAATAAATGTTAATAGGGGGCAGCTAGGTAGCACAGTGGATAGACTACTGGCCCTGGAGTCAGGAGGACCTGAGTTCAAATTTGGTCTTGGATACTTAATAATTGCCTAGCTGTGTGACCTTGGGCAAATCAATTAACATTGTTGCCTAAAATAAAAAAAAAAAAGTTTAAAATAAATGTAAAAAGATTGACTGACTGACTGCCATACCCTTTTCCTGGCTTGGGAAGTTCATATATTTAGACTAGTAGGAATTTTTTTAAGGTTTTTTGCAAGGCAAACCAGGTTAAGTGGCTTGCCCAAGGCCACACAGCTAGGTAATTATTAAGTGTCTGAGACCAGATTTGAACCCAGGTACTCCTGACTTCAGGGCCGGTACTTTATCCACTATGCCACCTAGCCGCCCCTTAGACTAGTAGGATTTGCCAGAGCTTGTATTATATTAGCATAGTCTTTCAGAAATCATCTAGTATCACCTCCACACTATAAAAAGGAATTGGGAGAAAAATTAAATGCATTAACATAAATTCTGAGAAATTAACCTGTGTGAGCATGACTCATTATTTTGTGTTCTAGATTTGGTGCTTAGTAGGAAGAAATATTCAAGATGAAAAACAGATTTTAGGTTAAAAGTGACATATTTTACTTCTTTTCTTTTTCTTGCTTCTTCTAGAAAACAAGAATCATCTAAATCTATTACTTTCCTTACTAACTCCATCTTTTTCCAATTTGTTTGTATCATGCCTAAAATGAACTTTTTTGACTTTTACTACTTATCATTCCCACCTCCATGTTAAGCTCAGTTCAACTGCCTTTTTATTTTATTTTATTTTATTTTTAGGTTTTTGCAAGGCAAACGGGGTTAAGTGGCTTGCCCAAGGCCACACAGCTAGGTAATTATTAAATGTCTGAGACCGGATTTGAATCCAGGTACTCCTGACTCCAGGGCTGGTGCTTTATCCACTATGCCACCTAGCTGCCCTTCAACTGCCTTTTCTTGCAAAGAACCTTCTTGGACCATCCTATGAAGCCAGTGACCTCTGAAATTCATTAATATGTATTTACTTTGTATGTTTTTTTATTTACCTAAATGTATTCATGTTGTTTCCCCCAGTAGTATGTAAGTTTCCTGAGGGCAGGTACTACCTTGTTTTTGTCTTTGTATATAAGAAATGTCTGACACTTAGGAAGCATTTAATAAATATTGATTGATTGGTTGTTGATATAAATATAAATATTAATTAAGCTTATCATCAATCAAAATATGAAAAGCTTAACATCAATGAAAATATGAAATTATCAGGATGATAATATCTCAAAGTTGAAAGGAACTCAGGAGTTTAGTATAGCCTGGATCTGATGAGACATCCTAATAAGTGGTCAGTTAGAAATATGGACATTGGGGGGGAAAAAAGTTCAAAGATTCTTCTTGTTTTTAGATATCACAGATTTTTAGAACTGGAAATAAGTTTTATAGATGATTTAATTCAATTTTCTCATTTTAGAGCTGAGAAGATGGGGAATCTATTGAAGTAAACAATAATAAATTTATATATATTTAATACTTTTTTCATAAAAATCTGGTGAGGTAAATAATACAAGGATTGTTGTTCACATTTAACAGATGATAAAACTGAGATTCAGATTAAGCAGAATGTCCAATGTCACACCAACTGGCAAGTGTTGGAAATAGTATTTAAACCTAAGTCTTCTAACTCAAAATTATATCAAAAGTCATTAAAATTTCCTTGAAAAATTTTTATTTAAATAGGAGGTAAGAGGGAAAAATGAGAGATGAACAAAGATTGCATGAAGTGATCTGAGTAGTGTAGCATAATAAAGAAAACATAAGATTTTTTGTAAGGAAGATCTGGGTTTAAATCCTGCCTTCAATTAGAACAGATTATAAACTGCAAAATGAATAATTTTGACTATATTAAATTAAAAAGTTTTTGCACTAATAAAATTAATGCTTCCAAAATTAAAAGGAAAGCAAAAAGCTGACAAACAATCTTCAGAACCAGGAATTCTGATAAAGTTCTCATTTCCAAAATATATAGAGAGAATTGCATCAAATTTATAAGATCACAAGTCATTCCCTAACTGATAAATGGTCAAAGGATATGAATAGACAGTTTTCAAATGAAGAAATTAAAGCTATATATAATCATATAAAAATTCCTCCAAATCACTACTGATTAGAGAAATGCAAATTAAAACAACAATGAAGTATCATCTCACACTTTTTAGATTAGCCCAGATGAGGAAAAGGGAAGATAATCAATGTTGGAGAGGTTATGGGAGGATTGGGACATTGATGCATTGTTGGTGGAATTGTGAAAGGATCCAGCCTTTCTGGAGAGCAATATGGAACTATGCCCAAAGAGGAATAAGACTGTTCATATCCTTTGACCCAGCAATTCCAATTCTAGGTCTATATCTGGAAGAAATTATAAAAAATGTGAAAAGTCCTACATGTTACAAAATATTGATAGCAAATCTTTTTGTAGTAGCAAAGAACTGGAAATTGAGGTGATGCCCATCAATTGGGGAATGGCTAAACAAGTTATGGCACATGAATACTATGGGATATTATTGTTCTATTAGAAACCATAAATGGTCAGATTCTAGAGAAGGATGGAATGACTTATGAGATCTGATACTGAGTGAAGGGAGTAGAGCCAAAAGAACAACATACACACCAATAACATTATGAGATGAACAACCTTGATAGAAGCAACTCCTCTTGACAGTCCAGAGAATTAGGACAACTGTATTTGACTGGATATGGACTATATTATCCCCAATCAGAGGAAGAAAAACAAAACAAAACAAAACAAAACAAAACAAAACAAAACACACACTTACTTGCTGTGTGACTCTGGGCAAATACCTTACCCTCTAACTTTCTTAATCCACCAGAGAAGAAAATGACAAACCACTCCAGTGGGAGTGTTTTCCAAAGGGGAAAAAAAAACCCCTTCTGAATCTGATGAACACTTTATAAAAATTATCTCATATATGTCTTTCCCTTAATCCTAAATCCTCTTGCCAAAAATTACTAATTTGTAAATATGTTTAACAAAATATGTATGTAAAATGCTAGCCTGACTGTTCCCTGCTGAGGGGAGGGGGGAGTGGGAAGGGAAATTTTGTAACTTGGAAATATGCATGTATATGTGGATGAAAATAAATAAATTTTTAAAAATCCTGCCTTTAACATAGACTGTGTGAACTCGAGTAAATATCCTCTTGGAGTCTCAATTTCCTCATATGAAAATTATAAATAATTATAGCATCTACTCACTGGGTTATCATGAGAATCAAATGAGATAAGCATTTCATATAAATGTTTGCAAAATTACAGTGCTATATAAAAGTGAGTCATTATTATTAGCAAAAAATAGTAAGACTTTACTAAAAGGCAATGGAGAAATAACTCTACCACACCTTATAATAAACAGTCATAAAAGTTAACTTAAATTAGAAAATAGAAATTACATTTGTCCTCTGCAGGAGTCTACCAATTCATAATCATAATGCAAGTAGGTGCTAAAAAATGGAAGCAGGAGATACAAGAGAAAATATGTTTGGCACAATAAATCTACAGATGTTTATATTCATTTTTGTTCTGCTTTGTCACTTTAAATATGCATTTCTAAAAAGAATCTTTAGTTTTATGTGTTTTTAGGAATTTCTTCCTCTCCAAATAATATGCAATTTGGGTGAAAGCAAAGCAAAGTTTACACTGCTACCAGGACAACTTATTTAGATGTTCAATTATTCAGTCTGATTCTTTGTGACTTCGTGAACCATAGAACATTACTGCTGACATAGGGTTTTCTTGGCAAAGATACTGGAGTGGTTTGTCATTTTCTTCTCTGGTAGATTAAGGCAGTTAGAGGTTAAGGTACTTGTCCAGAGTCACACAGCAAGTAAGTGTGTAAGACTGAATTTGAACTCACATCTTCTTGACTCTAGGCCTGACACTATTCACTGAGAAATCTAGTTGCCTCCAATAAAAAGTAGTGATGTTCTTGTGTACCATTGTTACTGTCAGAGAAAAGGGGGGAAAAATCATCTAAAGATAAAGATCACTAGAAAAGACTGTTTTTGGTCCAGGAAAAAATGCAAATATACTTCCTTTTAGTATGCCTTTTTGAGTTGTAAAATTTCTAAAGTGTAAGGGCCAGTGCCCAAATTAACAAATTAAACAAATTTTAAACACCGTGTAGGCAATAGAGACACAAAGATAAAATGATAAATAATCCCTTCCATCAAGAAATTCAACTGGGTAGGAGTGGGGGAGCCAGAGAAATAGCACATGAAAACAAATTTTTTAAAATAATAATAATATATAATTTTATATAACACTTTAAGGTTTGTAGAACTTTTTTAACCTCCTTTAATCCTCATGACAACTCTGAAAGATCTTATAGATGAGGAAACTGAAGCAAACAAAAATTAAGTGATTTTCTCTGAGTCATATAGATCAGAGAAAAGATAATTGAAGGAGAGAAAGCATTAACAAAATACTTCCAGTCAAAGATGGAACTTGAATGAAGTCTTGAAATGGTTAAAAATATTTTTTCCCTAATTTTATTTATTTAAGGCAATGGGGTTAAGTGACTTGCTCAAGGTCACACAGCTAGGCAATTATTAAGTGCCTGAGGTTGAACTTGAACCCAGGTCCTCCTGACTTCAGGACTGGTGCTCTAACCATTAAGCAACCTAGCTACTCCCAAGTTAAAAATCTTGAGAGGGAAAGATGAAATAGGAATTGCATGCTAGACTTGAGAAACTACCTTTGCAAAGGTAGAGAGATGGGAAGGGGAAGGTTACATTCAGAAAAACAGCAATTTGATCAGTTTTATGGAAATATAATATGTGAAGGGAAGTAATATAAAATAAAACTGAAAAGACTGAAGACAGATTATAAAGGACTTTACACGTCATTCAAAAGAGTTTATATTATTATTGTGGAGGAATATTAAATCATTGAAGATTCTTGAAGATTATGATTAGATTCATATTTTTAAAATCTCAACTTGGCAGAAGTTTGGGGAAGCAGAGGAAATAAGATTTGGCATTTGATAGTCTATAGAAGTATAAAGGAAAGTAAAGAGTTGAGGGGGAGCTAGGTGGCACAGTCTATAGAGCACTGGTCCTAGCGTCAGGAGAACTTGTGTTCAAATTTGGTCTTCAAAAAAAGTTGAGGATGACTCTAAATTTATGAACATGATATTTGAATGGATAATATAGAGATATAAGGACATTGGGTCAACATAAAGGGTCCTGTAGAGAGCTTAGACATTGAAGATGTCAAGTTCATCCTCTGCATCCTTTTCTTTCCAACCTCTGCCATATCCAATCGCCCTGACTTTTGTCTTGCCACTAGACTGATGACTGGAAAAATGCAACTCTGCCTTACTGAAATCCAATTCATATGCAAATCAATACATCACTCCATGATGTCTTTGGTCCTCTTAAAAAAAATGGAGGATGAATAACAATGACAAGCTCTTTGATTGGAAGAGAGTATTTTGAAAGGGACGGAGTATAAAACATGGAACTGATGGGAGTGGAGTCCCCAAGCAAGCTGGGAAGAGCAAGCTGGAACAAGGAGAAAGAAGAACTATATCAAGTAGTATGTCATGATATTCCTGGACCCCATAGTCCTGCAGCAAATGGATTTCAGAGACAAGGAGAAAGGCTTCACTAATCTCTATCCTACTCTGAAATAAAAGTCTACCTGACTGCTCTGAGGGACTGGTACAGAATTCTGTGAGTAGTTGCACCAATGTCTAACTTTTACCATTAGGTTTGAGTTATGTGAGACTGTATTCCTTTTCTAATATTCTGGTGGGATTTAATAGGGTTTAGATTTTAAATCTAACTGGTAAGGACAAAAAATGATAGTTCTGTATTGTACTAGATTACCTGTAGTTATTTATATTTTGCCACTAAGTGGTATTAATATCTACTCACTAGGAAGACTCATGCTTACCATGATGGATTTTATATATATATATATATATATATATATATATATATATATATATATATATATATATATAAAATCTACAGACATGTGTGTATATATATATATATATAAACATCTATAGATATCAATATCTATAGCTATATCTATGTATACACATACACACATTCTACTATATAGATGTAGGGGTAGAAATGATAAATCAAGTGCTATAATTCTCAGAGAATCAATGATCTCCTATCCCTCACTTATGCCTTTTTTCTATGAGAAGGTACAGTTTACTCCATAAGGGTGAGCCCTTAAGACTGTAAACTCTTTGAGGGCAGGAACTGTCTTTTGCCTGTCTTTTTATCCTAAAAGCTTAGAAATAAATGCTTACTGATTGATTATGGGTGAGTGAATTAGTGAATCTAACCAGACAAAATTTAGTGAAGTCTCCCCACATTTGATAACACTGCCCTTATTTTGAATAGTTCTATTTCTTAATGGGCACTAAGTCACCTGATGTTGGCATCACCAACTCCCTCCCTGGGCAAGTAGACCACATAGTAAAATGTTGCACATAACAGTTACTCTTATTTCAGAATCAACATATAGCCAGTAGCTAATTACAAGAAAACATTGTATAACTATAATAAACAACAAATGTCCACAGAGTGGTTATAAGCCTGCTACCATCCTAAACTCAAAAATAACACCCTCCTCAAATACAGAATGGATCTGAACCTAAAGTTCTATGACAAATACAATTTGAATCTTCCCTTGAGTAGGCAAAGGAATATAAGAATTCAGTGCTTATAGGATAATCTACTTCATATTTCCCAAGAACTGGACTTCACCTGCAGATGAAGAACTCCTCAAACTGATCTAGGCTCATAAACATAGAATATAACTTACAGGAATTTGTGTAAACTGAAACTCAGAAGGCTGTGTCCTGTCTGACCACTGACAGGACCTCTAATCTTATTTGACTATAACTAAACCATTATGGATTAGTGGAACTGGCAAAACTGGGTTAGGATTTTCATTCAATACACTATTCCATTTACAACAAACTGGATCATAAAAACAGAACTGAAGGGAAATTCAGAGATCAACTCACCCACCTTACCATCTCCCTTCATTTTACACATGAGCAAACTGAACTCAGGAAACATCAAGTAATTAGCCTAAATCACCCACATATGAAATGGCAGAGCTGGGATTGGAGTCTAAATCTTTGACTCTAAATCCAACATTTGCTGAACCCAAAGAGCAAGAAAGAGACCAACATTTGATAAATTTGTAGATCTTTAATTCCCTGGGGACTGCCTGGAGATGAAGAGTACCCAAATCAGATAGTACCTGAGTGTTCAGGGGATAGGGTTTTTATAGTGTTTGGGGTGGGGGGGACTCAGAGCAAGCATGATACAGAAGCAAAGACATCAGTTAGATATATTTTCTTGTCATACTACTACAAACATATGTAAACATATGGTTCAGTACTGATAGGGGACTAAACAGAGTGGGAAAGAGTCAGGGTCTTTGTGTTATGTCTGAACGTATTTCCTGAGACTGAGGGAGTCACATATTCCAGGGCTTCCCACAGGTATGAAGGAGTGAAATTTAGTTTCCTATGGTTCCAGCTGCATCTGGGGAAGGGGAGGCAGTCCTGGGAGGAAGCAGGAATTTTACAGAAACAGCAAGATAATTAGGCTAGCAAGGGTGCTTTGTGAATCTTAGACAAATTTATGGTATATCTGTGACCCCCAGAGTCAAGCATTTGGGTCCTGTCAGATTATTTTCAGACCCAAAGGTGCCAAGCCAAAGATATATTTCTGAGGAGTTTCTCAGGGCCTAGAAAGTTGTCAAGGACTCCTTCTATACAGGGATTACACGAATATTGATATTGTACTTCAATTCTTCTCACTATAGCAGGCTCCCTCTCCTTTAGTACATAACTAGCTAGTTAGATGTATATATATATATATGTATGACATATATGTATTTATATGTATGCACATATGTGTAATTCTATATTTATTTTTAATGTTTCATTTTTCCAATTACATATAAAAACAATTTTATGTTCATTTTTTTAGTGGATTTTTTTCAGGTTTTTTTTGCAAGGCAAATGGGGTTAAGTGGCTTGCCCAAGGCCACACAGCTAGGTAATTATTAATTGTCTGAGACCAGATTTGAACCCAGGTAATCCTGACTACAAGGCTGGTGCTTTATCCACTACGCCACCTAGCCGCCCCTGTTCATTTTTTAAAACTCTGAGTTATAAATTCTCTTCTAGGCTTCTTTCCTTCCCCTCTCCTGAAGTCAGCATGCAATTTGACATTAGCTTATAATGGTAGCAATGCTTATATACTTTGATATGTCCCAGAAAACAAAAATGTATTTTGATAGTTATGTTCATAAGACTGAAATTTTTCAATTGATTCTAGTTATTTATTATTTAATGGGTCCCTTCTATGACATTTGCATCAACATATTTCTTTATTGTCATTTTTTGCCCATTGGAAATAGAAGTAATATTAAACTCTTTTAACAAATAGCATCATTACTTTCCCTCCCCCCACCTTCTTTTATTTATCTATCGATCTATTCATTCATTTATTTACTTGTTGGTTTCTTTAAGCACACTTTCTAATTATTTTTTCAGTTCCAAATTTTCTCCCTCCTTCTACTACCATTTTTTCTCCTAATGACTTTCCTACCAAATGAGAAGACAAGAAAATCAAAAATCTTTTACAAATATGTATAGTCATGAAAAAAACTTCCTCATTAATCATATTCCAAGGTGGAGGAAGAGTGGAAGAGGAGGAAGTAAGAAAAAGAAAACAAAGAAAAATACATTACACTTTTTCAGTGAAATGTATACTCAAAATATGGGATATGCAGTTTTTCTGATCTGCTCCCTTGATTGAACCCCTCCACAGTGTTAAGTTATTTAAGTGACAAATAGTTCCCTTAAGATGGAGAATTGCAAAGCTCTCCAGATCTGCTCCTGAGATTGTTAAGAGTGTCCCTCATTCAAGCTGTAGATGGTGCTAAAAAGTCATAGAGACAAACCCAGCCAACTCTTCCCATACAGGATTCTGTTTTCTCCAATCAGTTCCCTGCAACTACAGAATTCCTCCAATGAGTTTCCAGCAACAACTTCACAGATGCTTCTGACAGTTGTCTCATTGAACTCAATCAGAAGACACTGTCCTTAGCATGTTTCTCTTCTGCTCTTATTCCTTTAAGCAACAGGGGAAATCATTGTTCTGCTTATGCCTTCACTTGTAACTTCTCTCTTCATATGACTGTAGTCTGTTCTCAATTTTCTGATTTCTGATCTTTCTACCTCTGCATATCAGACTGCTCATCTGGCTTTGAATGCAGAAGATAGGAAACTTCCCATGAGGAGTAGCCTATCTCCAATCAGTAGCCCTAGATTCACAATCCTATCAGGTCCAATCTTGTTGACCTTCTTATTTGAAGAGAACTAAAATGATAACCCAATGTGGGATCACTATACAGTATATCCAACTATGATTAGCTCAATAAGTGTAATAGTGTAATGGACAGAGTACTGTATCTTGAATCTTGAAGACCTGAGTTCAAATCCATCCTTAGATAATCCCTAGCAGTGTGACCCTAGACAAGTCACTTAATCTATCTGCCTCATCTGTAAAATGGGGTAATAATATGTCATTTTTTAGATATAACTTATGATTGAAAACAGTCATAAACAAATTAGGTGACAAACAACAAAGCCTTGCATCTTCCATCAGTACTTGCACCTTTGAGGAACATGCTTTCTCTTAAGCACTCTTGATATGTGTACCTCCTCAGGCACTTGTAGCTAAAGGAATTAATTTCTTATATAGTTGTTTTTTATCTATGTTATTCACACAGATGTTCTTTCCTTCTTTCCAGAAATAAAATGTCCATATATGTCCATATAACTTACTACTAGAATGAACTTCCTCCTCGTTTCTGTCTTGAACTCTTGAGCTCTGGGTATACTGAAGTGGATTTGTATTGGTTTGTGGAAACGCATTGTTAAATTTCATACTGTGCATGTGTACCTCAGAACCTGGCGAACCCTATTAATGAGAACCTGATTTATTGAAGTTTTTATTGTTTAGAGTTAGAAATTGATGGAGAAAAAGTTAATAATGAAGATTAAATTTTAAATGTTGTAAAACATTTTTCAGAGATTTAGATATTTAGATATTTACCAGCATAACACTGCCATGACCCAATCCTTATGACTCATGTGTTTTCTAAGACCTATTCTGATTTTTCTAGTTATTACTATGTATTTCATTCAATCAATATTTTGTTTATCTTGTGTCTCTTTAACTAGGTAATTATCTGCCTGGTATTATATCTAGGTATTGAATAAATAAAACAATAAGCAGTTATTAAGAATCTGCAATATGTTAGATACTTGAAATAGAAAGGAAAAAATGAAATAGTCCTTTCCCATATACATATACATAGACACACACACACACATATAGTCAGTCAGTCAATAAACATTTATTAGGTAGACTGCATAAGGTACTAATACTGTATTAAGGATTAGTGCCACCATAAAAAGCAAGCGACAATTTTTGCCCTTGAAGAGTTTACAATCTTAAGTGGGGGATGGAGGTTGGAAGAATAGTAGCTGGAGAGGGATCTGGAAAGGTCTTTCTTATAACAACAGCATCTGCCCCTTCCAGGAGGAGAAGCTAATTCTTCTTTAAAAGATATTCATGGAGTTTTGCCAAATTCCTTTTATGACACCAATATGGTGTGATACCTAAATCAGGAAGAATCAAAGCAGACAAAGAAAGTCCTTCAGATAGATCCAGTTTCTCTCAGCAGTTCAAAGAGATAGGACAACCCTAGAAGACAACCTATGAACAATACTATACCCATACAGAGGAAGAAAAACAAAACAAAACAAAACAAAAAACTGAATCTGAATGAACACTACATTAACTTTTTAAAAATTTCCTTTGAGTATTTCTTTTTCATCTCATGGTTAAAGCCTGTATAATCCCAACTGCAGTTTCACAATATTTAAATTGTTTCTTTCCAGCTGCTTGTAATATTTTCTCCTTGACTTGTGAGTTCTAGAATTTGGCTATAATGTTCATGGAGGTTTTTTTGGTGTGGGGGGGAGTCTCTTTCAGGAGGTGACTGCTGGATTTCCTCAATTTCTATTTTACCTCTTGCTTCTGAGATATCAGGGCAATTTTCCTGGAGAATTTCTTGAAAAATGACACCTAGGCTGTTTTCTTATTCATGAGTTTCAGATTGCCCAATAAATTTTAAATTGTCTCTTCTGCACCTGTTTTCAGGTCAGTTGTTTTTCAAATGAGATATTACATATTTTCTTCTAGTTTTCATTCTTTTGGTTTTGTTTTATTGTGTCTTGATTCCTCACAAAGTCACCAGCTTCCCTTAGTTTCATTCTACATTTGAAGGAACTATTTTCTTCAGAAAGCTTTTGTATCTTCTTTTCCATCTGGCCAATTCTGCTTTTTAAGGTATTCTCCTCATTGTCCTTTAGCATTGCTTTTTCCATTTGACCTAAACTGTTTTTTAAGATGTTATTTTATCAGTGTTTTTTTTTATATTTCCTTCACCAAGCTGCTGACTTGGCTTTCATGATTTTCCTACATCCTTCTCATTGCTCTTCCCAATTTTCCTTACCTCCCTTATTTGATTTTCAAAATTTTTTGAGCTCTTCCAAAGTCTGAGACAAATTCATATTTTTCTTGGAGGCTTTGGATTCAGAAGCTTTGACTTTGTCATCTTCTAAATGTGTATTTTTATCCTTCATGGGACCAAAGTAATTGTCTATGGTCAGATTTTTTTTTCTTCTGTTTGTTCATTTCTCCAGCCTCTGACTTGATTTTAACTTTTTGTTAAGGTGGGGCTCTGCTTCCAGGATGGGAAACACAGTATACCAAACTTTTGAGGGTTTTTGCAAATGTTCCCCCCCACCCCATGACCTCATAAGAGGCACTGCCTGCTCTCCTGGCCTGTGCTCTGGTCTGTGGATGACCCCAAGCACTCCCCTCTACCCTGGAGCTGCAAGGAGGGTCTCTGATCAATTATGGCAGTAGAGTTTCTTTTTCTGAGACCGGGATCTGAGGATGGCAAAGTCACAGAGTCCTGCCCCAGGGATAGCCGAGAGACCTCTGCAGTCACCCCGAACCCCTTTACCATCTGTGGGCTGAGCATTCTGTAAGCTGCTTCTGGAGGCTTCACAGGTCTTCTTCGTTTCCAGAGCCAGGGCTGCACTGAGGCCTGCACTGTATACTGGGCTCCACACTCACTCTGGTGTGGCAGAGTTTTCCAGTTGACCTTCGAAATTGTCCTGGCAATCTCTCAGCTAAGAGGTCTGGAAACTGCCTCCACTGCCACGGACCCAGGTGCCCCACAGGCCTGGAACTGGTTTGCTCTGGTGCAGTCAGCACAGCCTTAGGCCTTTTCCAACCTCAGTTCTTTGAATTTTCCAAGTTGTCTTGGGCTATAAAATTTTTTCACTTAGTCTTTCTGTGGGTTCCACTACTCTAGATTTTAGCTAGAGTCATTATTTAAGGAGTTTAAAGAGTCATTTGGAGTGGTTTGGGAGAGAGATTCTGGGATTTCCTAGCTTCACTCTGCCATCTTGGCTCTATCCCTGTTTCATTTCATTCTAATCCTGAACCTGAACCACTGTACTAGACTAAGTTGGACCTGATCCAGAATAGCTTCATATTTGGGGCAGCAGTTGAGATGAGTTTTGAAGGGAAGTAGGAATTCTGAGAGACAGAGGCAATCAATCTGCAAAATTTCATTAAGTTACTAATATGGGTCAGGTACTGGCTAACCCTGGAGTTACAAAGGAAGGTTAAAAAAAACAAAAAACAGTCTTTCCTCTCAAGGATATATGAATAAATCAAATAATAAGGGAAACAACATGAAAACCCCTAGGTACAAACAAGCTAGATACAGGATAAATTGAAAGTAATGAACAAAAGTAAATCACTAGCATGAAGGATGATTATGAAATACTTCTTGTAGATGGTGTGGCACTTTAGCTGAGACTTGGAGGAAGCCAAGAAACCAAGGAGGCAAAGAAAATGAACTTGAGAGGATAGTCAACAAAATTGCCAGAACTGGGTGATATTACAGAGTGTTGTGTGTAAGGAACTGGAATGCAGTGAATATGGAGGGGAGTAAGGTATAAGAAGATGGAAAAGTTAGAAGGGATCACGTTTTGAAGGTCTTTAAAACCAAATAAAGAATTTGATATTTGATATTGACAGTAATAGGGAGCCACTAGAATTTGTTGAATTGGGACAGGGTGATAACATGGTCAGACCTGAGTGTTAAGAAGATCAATATGACAAGTGAATGGAGGTGGATTGTAGTTGAGGTAAGGAGACCAACTAGCATTCAATTATAACTATCTTCATTAGGGTGTTGGAAGTGTCAGAGGAGATAAAGGGGCATATAGAGATATATTGCAAAGATAGAAATGATAGAACTTAACAACTGATTGGAGATTTGGGAAAGTGCAAGAAAGAAAGGAGTGAAGGATGACATCTAGGTTACAATCCTGGGTGAATAGAAAGATGACAACACCCTAAACAAAAATAGGAAAACTAGGGTTTAGTTTTAGATATGTTGATTTTAAGATATCTCCAGGATGATGAATACATTTCCCTTCCCTTCCCTTCCCTTCTCTTCCCTTCCCTTCCCTTCCCTTCCCTTCCCTTCCCTTCCCTTCCCTTCCCTTCCCTTCCCTTCCCAATACTTCTCTCTCTCTCTCTCTCTCTCTCTCTGATTTAGCTATTAAATATTTATCACAATACTTATGATTGAATTGGGTGTAAGGAAGACTTGAATTCAAATGTGGCCTTGGACACTTACTGGCTGTACAGCCTTAGATAAGATACAATATCTAGCTGCCTCAACTTCTTCATCTATAAAATAGAGATAATGATAGCAGCTACCTCCCAGGGTTTTTATAAAGATGAAATGAGATAATATTTGTAAAGTACTTAAAAGGAAGTATATAAATGCTATTTATTATTGTTGTTGTTGCTATTGTTGTTATAAGTAAAAGTGAGTACCAGACAAGGTAGCTAAAATTTGATCAGAAAATTTGATTCAAAGTCAACAAAGGAAAGAAGCCTGAGAATTGCAGATTTCATAGATCCACTTGCACATCATGGATATTTTCAAGAAGAGTCAAAAGATGCTGAATATGTGAAACCTCAAATGTTTGGCATCTTTAAATGCAAAACTGATTCAATGTTAACATAGACATGATAGGGAGTCATTTCAGAATCAATTGTTTATATGCAGCAAGTCATTAAATGGTCAGAGCCAAGGACAAAGTAAATATCAAATGAAAGGAAAAGATAAAAATTATAAGACTATGCAAAATAGCATCTGTAAAAAAATCATTAAAAACAAACTATTGGCTCTCCCCAAAGAAAATCCAATCATAGAAAATTGTAAATCAGTAAAGACATTAATTCTAACAACCTCTATTTTCAATAATCTAATACAAAATCATTACCAAAATGAAGAAAAAGAAAAGAAGTTATAAATTCTCTTCAATCAGCAAATATCTAATGTCTATGCAAAGCAAGAAACTTGGAATCCAAAGACAATCTAAGGGCTTACATTATAAACTCATTTACAAAACATTATAAACCTTCAGAGAACCTGATGTGACAACGCAGCTAACTATTTTATAGTGATCTATTTTAATCCCCTCCCAAAAAAGAGAAAAACCATTGCATTTAGACTCTATCACTTCTTAACCCAGTGTGAAGAAATCATACTGGCACCTGAGAGGAAAAACATTGAACTTGAGCAAAATGACTCCAGAAGGTAGGAGGTAACAGTTTTAAATGTGTTTAGTGACTGATTATAAAGATATTTTAGTGAGCAATATTTTAAAAATCAAGTAAATCATTCTTCAACCAAAGACAGTTATTAAGACTTGGTCTCTTATAAAATTTTTGCAAAAATGGTCCATACACTCACTAACTTCATCTTTGATAAAAATGTGAGAAGAGAACATATGGGTTTTTACAGGCAATAACCTACATTAACCTTTATTGTTGTGACTATACAACTACTTAAACATGAAGAAAATATACTATAAATATACTATAAATATAATATGTCTTGATTAAAATGTCTGCATAAATTAATTAAAATATCTATACAAAATGTTTCATGTCTATAGTCTTTTTTTTAGGTTTTTTGGAAGGCAATGGGATTAAGTGGCTTTCCCAAGGTCACACAACTAGGCAATTATTAAGTATCTGAGGCCAGATTTGAACTCAGGTACACCTGACTCCAGGGCCAGTGCTCTATCCACTGCACCACCTAGCCACCCCCTATAGTCTTTTGATTAAAAGAATAAACATTTGTTTGAGAAGAATAAAATTCAAACTTGAAACTCTTAAAAAAGGTATCTTGGGGAGCAGAGCCAAGATGGCAGCATGAAGGCAGGTTTCCCCAGAAACTCCTTCCCCCCCAAAAACTCCAAAAACCATCCAAAAAGACACAGTAATACAACTTCCCAGTCCAAGATAACTTAAAAGTTCCACAGGAAAGGTATGTTTCACTAGGAGTGGGGGTTTGAATAAAGCCACTGCCTCACCACAGCACAGCCCAGGGATCACCAGGAACAGCTTGAAAGGGCTGTGAGAGAACTCTGCTACACCAGAATGAGTGCAGAGTGAAGAGCACCGGTCTCAGAACAGCCCTGCAGTGAGAACTTGTTGTGGGAATCAGGGAAACCACCCTACACCTCCAGAGCACAGCCCACAGACAGTAAGAGGGTCAGGGGAAACTGCAGAAATCTCTCTGCTCTCCCTGGGGCAGGACTCAGCTGTTTGCCAACACTCAGATCCAGGTTGAAGTTTGGGCTTCCATACTAAGATAGCGGAACAGGGACTTTCCTCACAATTCCAGGGCAGAGGGGTCATCTGTGGTCATCTACACATCAGAGCACAGGCAAGAGAACATAAGACCTTGGAGGGATGAAGTCCCAGTGGAGTGTCCTCCCCAAAAAGCCCAAAGCCTTGGAAGTGTGGTAAATTAGTCTTAGGCTGAGGAAATGAGCAAACGAAAGAAAATGAAGAATCTGACCATAGAAAATTACCTTGGTCCCATGAAAGATTCAGAAGATGAGAAATTTGAAGCTTCTGTATCCAAAGCTTCTAAGAGAAATAGAAAACAGGCTCAGGCTATGGATAAGATCAAAAAAGATTTTGAAAAGCAATTAAGGGAGATGGAGGAAAAATTGGGAGGAGAAATGAGAGTGATGCAGATAAATCATGAAAACCAAATAAGCAGCTTGGTGAAAGAAATACAAAAAATACTGAAGAAAACAATATATTAAAAACCAGTTTAGGCCAAATGGAAAAAGCAAAACAAAAGGCAAATGAGGAGAAGAATGCCTTAAAAAAAGAATTAGCCAGCTGGAAAAGGAGATAAAAAAAGCTCTCTGAAGAAAATATCTCCTTCAAATGAAGAATGGAACTAAAGGAAGCTGATGACTTTGTGAGAAATCAGGAAGAAATAAAACTCTTCCCCAAAAGTCAAAAATTAGAAGAAAAATGTGAAATATCTCATTGGAAAAACAACTGACCTCAAAAACAGATCCAGAAGAAATAATTTTAAAATTATTAGGCTACCTGAAAGTCATGATCAGAAAAAAAAGCCTAGACTTCATTTTTCAAGAAATAATACAGCAAAATTGCCCTGAGATACTAGAAGCTGAGGGTAAAATAGAAATTGAGGGAATTTACCAGTCACCTCCTGAAAGAGATCCCAAAAGAAAAACTTCCAGGAATATTATAGCCAAATTCCCAAACTCCCAAGTTAAAGAGCAAATACTAAAAGCTGCCAGAAACAAACAATTCAACTACTGTAGTTCTATAGTCAGAATTACACAGGATCTGGCAGCATCTACATTAAGGGTTCACAGCGCTTGGAATATGCTATTCTTGAAGGCAAAAGATCTTGGGTTACAACTGAGAATCAACTACCCAGCAAAACTGAACATCCTCTTTCAGGGGAAAAGATGGATTTTCAATGAATCAGGGGACTTTCTAACTTTCCTATTGGAAGAACCAGAGCTGAACAGAAAGTTTGATCTTCAAGTACAGGACTCAGGTGAACCATAGAAGGGGAGGATGAGAAGGATTAACTATGAGGAACTTGATGATGTTGAACTGTTTGTATTCCTGATGGGAAGAAGAAAATTGATAAATCATATGAACTTTGTCATTTATAAGAGCTGTTAGAAGGAGCACAGGAAGGAGTGGAATATAATGGTATAATATAGTAAAAAATATGGAGTCAATGGGTGATAAAGGAAAGTACTGGAAGGAAGAGAAAGGAAAGGAAGAAGGGGCTAAGATATTTCATGAGTCAAGAAAAAGTTTTTCAATGGAGTGCAATGGTGGAAGACCAGGGGAAATGAGTGAGCATTCATTCTCATCAGAAATGGCTCAGAGAAGAAATAACATACACCCTTAATAGGGTATAAAAATTTGTCTTACCCTAGAGGAAAAATGAGAAGAAAGGGATAAGGGGGAATGGGGGGGAGGGAAGGGGGGAATAGGTGATAGAAGAGAGGGAAGATTGTGGGAGAGGGTACTCAGATACAACACACATTTGGATAGAGGCAGGATGAAAGGAGAGAGAGAATAAAATAAATGAGAGTGAGAAGGAATAGAGTGGAGGGGAAATACAGCTAGTAATAGCAACTGTAGGGAAAGTATTGAAGCAACTTCTCTGATGGACTTGTAAAAAAGATAACTCACCCTAGAGAGAGAGCCATTGGAATCTGGACACAGACTGAAGTACATTTTTTTTCTCTCTCATTATTTTTGAGATTTCTCATCTTCTGGGGGAAGGGCTATGTTTACTCTTATAACAAGATTAGTATAACAATATAAAAAAAAAACATAAAAAGAGAGAAAGTTCCCCAAATGTGGAGAGGTATTCATTGAATTTTGGCCTGTTAGAAATCTATGTCAACCTTCCCATAAATGTCATCTGAAGTTTTGGTCTTAAAAAAGAGCAAACCAGAATTAGGTTAACAAGCACATTTAATGATAATTCTCTGAGTTGAGAATTATACAGGCCTGTGTAAGAAGATAGATGGGGGGGGGAGTCTAATTAGAAAGCCAGCTTTCCCAAGATTGCCTTCCTTAAATAACCTTGAGCATTAGAAGAAGTGTCCTGAAACATCACCTCCAGGTCATCTAATCAAAAGAAGGATACACACAACCAACATAAGATGAGACAAGGGCAAGTTGGGAAGAGGCAGAGAGAACTGCTATCAGTTAAAAGATCTTCAGAGCAGAGTATAGCTAGAGGGGTTTTCTTTTGAACTTCAGTTCTATTCACCAACTACCTATTGGACATTTTAAATTTGACAGCTCAAATTCCATGTATTTAGACCGAAACAGTACTTCTCCTTCCCCCCCCCCCCAATTTAACCCTCTTCTCTATTCCTCATTTCTGTTGAAGATACCAACCTACTTTCAGTTACCCAGGTTTGTAAGCTTGGAGTTATTCTTGACTTTATACTTGCACTCTCCTAACACATTCAATCAGTTTCCAAATTTTGTCATTTCTACCTCTATAATATCTCTCAGTCCTGTCCCCTTATTTTTACTGACACAGCCACCTCCCTAATTTGGGTCCTTATCACATGTCATCTAGGCTATTATGATAACCTCCTAATGGATCTCCCTGCCTCAGTTCTTTATCTTAACCAACCCATCCTTCATAAATAAATCAAAGTAAGGGGTGGCTAGGTGGCATAGTGGATAAAGTACTGGCCCTAGAGTTAGGAGTTCAAATCCGGTCTCAGACAATAATTACCTAGCTATGTGGACTGGGCAAGCCACTTAACCCCATTTGCCTTGCAAAACCTAAATAAATAAATAGATAAATAAGTCTAAGTAATTATTCTACAGAAAATGTCTGTTTTCATACTCATAAAAATCCAGTGACTCTCTATTATATAATTATTTAATTTATATCTCACATTTTTAAATTTTCTATCTTATATGTTTTTAATGTATAGTTTACCTGTAAATAATTGAAAAATAACTAAATATATTTGCTTTTACTAAAAAAAGGTATCTATGAAATATACAGTTTGAGATGTACAATGAGCAGCTGGAGACTGGATGAAGATCCAGCAAAAGAGACTGAGAAGGAGTCATCAGACAAGAGAGATCAATTTAACAAAAATCTAGAGATGGGGAAAGTATCAAGATGATGATAATAATGTCAAAGGCTTCCATAGCAGTCAAGAAGGATTGGGATTTCTAAAAGGCTTTAGGTTTAAGCTTGGCAATTAAGAGATCTTGGGGTGGGGTGCAATTAAGTGGTGCAGTGGATAGAGCACTGACCTTGGAGTTAGGAGAACCTGAGTTCAAATGTGACCTCAGACACTTAATAATTACCTAGCTGTGTGACCCTGAGCAAGTCACTTAACCCCATTTCCTTGCCCCTCCCCACCAAAAAAAGAGAGAGATCTTTGGTAGCTTGAGAGTAGTTTCAGATTTCAGAGAGTTTAAGATGAGAGGGAGAGTAAAAGAAGTACAGGTATCTATTATGGATGAACTTCTCAAGCGGTTTAAGTATGAAAGTGAGGAAGATATAGGAAGATAACTAATGAGGATAGGTAGATCAAGTGTAAGTTTTTTAAGGGTATGGAAGACATGGGCATATGGAGGTACAGTCAGTAGATAGGAAATGACTGAAGATTAGTAAAAGAGAAGGGATGGGGTAATCTACTGAAGAACATTGGGATGGGGTTATTTATGCACATGGAAGCGTTAACCTTGGCAAGGTATAAAGAGTCACCTGTTTATGTGAAACAAGGGTGGAAGAGATCACAGAAATGAAGAAAGAGTTCATTGCAGGCATGTAGGACAGTCTGTTGAGTTAAATTAAATTAGATTTATTTAAACTGAATTGATTGAAATTTTCTGATAGTCTCAGTTTACTGATAGAGCTTGGACTTGTCAGTATTGAGTAATGGATTCAGACTGCTAAAAATCTACAATCTTCCTTGGGAAGATAAGAAAGGCTTATCTGCTTATTCCAGTCACCAATTACAACTGCAAGGAAGATATTTGCAGAGCAGGATCAAATGACAGAAAGTTGCCGAATTTGGCAGCCCAGCCACTATTGCTTCACTTATCTTCTTGGCTGCCCAGCTGCCCTTTTGAGCTTCCAAACTTAGTTCAAGGCATGCCTTCCCACTCAGCTTGATGAGCCACAGTTTCTACTTCAGGACATTGGGGAACAGGTTGCTCTTTCAAACCATCTAGAAGGGACTGAAGCGGGAGTCATTGCCCAATTTGGAGTCTTCAGCTGTCTGATTATCTATGCATCTTCTCCTGATTTACATTTATGCATTTCTGCTTTCCTACTCATACAATATTTGAAAACCAGCTCGTCAGTGAGATATCAGCAAGTAGTAAGGTTCTTTCTGAGCAGCACTGGTCATATATTGACAATTGTTTCTATTGTGGATCACTGAATATAGCTCATAACTTTCCAAAGAGTAGCCACTTTCTTGCTTATACCCTCATCAAATAAACTGATATAGTGGGAAAAGTGTTTGACCTGGAAATTTAAGTTAATGTCCCAGCTCTGCTTATTTATTAGTTTGTGACTACAGATAGGATGCTTAATAGCAATACTCTACCCCTCCAGCAAGTTAAACTACTTAGTCTTGTATCTTCACCTTAGGGTGGTACTGGGTGTTGGGAAGCTCAAATAAGATTCTCTCTCTCTCTCTCTCTCTCTCTCTCTCTCTCTCTCTCTCTCTCTATCTATCTATCTATCGCTATTGCTATCTAGCTGGAATTTTGTAAACCTTAAAAAAACTTTATTATTGTTATTAAGTCTACAGTCACTAGACCTCCAATCTGGTGATAACTTTATTACCTTAAATTCTACTATACTTCTGTTAAGCTCAAATACTGTTTATAGATCAATGGCTAAGCTGGTAAATGTAACTGGAAGAAAGGGCTTGTATGCACACACGTTTTTAAAGTTTAAACTACAGTATTAACACTTTCTTCATTCTAGATAATCAACAAGCTAATAAATCAAACTCTGACTAATGATTACCAATTCTGAGGTATAATTTCTCATAATGAAAATTTAGCAAGCAGCTCTGGAAAACCAATTAGAGCTGTCTCCTGATTGATGAGTGAGTGATAACTATAGTTTATGTGTGTATATATGTTTAAATGTGTATATATATATATACATATACATATATATGTGTATATGTGTGTGTGTATAGTTATTCCTTCCACATTGTGGGGGTTAGGGGTGGGTGCCTCCATGGCCTAGAAAATCTGTGTAAATATTTTTGGCCCTCCCTTTGTACAAGAAGGAAGTCTGATTTTTTTTCTTTTTCTTTTATAGAGTACTTACAGTACCTTATTGTAAAATTTGGGCTGATATTATACAATACTATACATATATTTTATGCATTTCTGAGTTTCTAAACTTTTTCTGTGTCATCTGCTCAACTTTGCATCATCTGTCTTCTGCAAAACTCCTCCAAAATTCCCATCTAATTTCTTATGCTGATGCACAAAATAAGGGGAGATGCGGAAAGTCATGATGTGGAAGGTTTAATTATATGTATGTAAATATTTACATATATATGTTTGCATACAAAAATATAAACATATATTCATGAGTAGCTAGGTGTTACAGTGGAATCAGGAGGACTTGAGTTAAAATCCAACCTCAGAAACTCACACTTACTAGCTGTTTGACCTTGAGCAAGTCACTTAACATCATTGCCCTACATCCAGAGCTATATCTAGTCATTCCTGATTCATATCTGGCCATTGGATACAGATGGCTCTGGAGAGGAAGTAAGGCTGATGACTTAGCATCGAACCCCCTCACTCAAATCCAATTTATGTGCTTGTCATAGCATCACCTCCCTGATGTCATGGCCTTCTTTGACCACAAAGGTCAAACAATAATACATATGCATACATGTTACATATATGTATATCATTAGAAATAATACCAGTGCCTAGATCATGCTTCACACCATCCACTTTGTGCATTTTGCTATCTTGCTGATTGATCTACTTTGCCCTTCTCTTACTCTGGAAGTAGTAAGCAAATAAGTATTATCATTATTTTTGCAAAAAACACAGCAGCCCACTTGGCTATTCTACAGTTTTTCTTCCCATTACTGTGACACTGCCTGATCATTGCTTCTCTATATGTCTTATCTCCCCTTTGAGGAGTAGCATCTTTGTGTATTTGTTTCACCCCCCCCACCTACCTAATAGTGCTTGGCACATAATGGTTAATTAAAAATGCTTTTTCTTTGTGCATTCATTTATCTCTGAGATTGGTCAATAAAATGGAAATAATGTCAGGTACCACAGAGAATCTTTGACTTCCTTCAAAGCTCAGCCCAAGGGGCAGCTAGGTGGCGTAGTGGATAAAGCACCGGCCCTGGAGTCAGGAGTACCTTGGTTCAAATCCGGTCTCAGACACTTAATAATTACCTAGCAAAAAAAAAAAAAACAACTTAAAAAAAAAAAGAAGCTCAGCCCAAATGTAACCTTCTGTGAGAGAAACATCTTGGTCTCTCCCAGTTGCTAGTGCCTTCTGTTGCCCTGCCATCAAATTACTTTGTATTAATTTTGTATATATTTACTATATGCTTATGTATATATGTGTTGTCTCCTCCAATAAAATGTAAACAATTTGAAGATAGGGACCCATGGTGCTTTGCACAGTGCTGCTCTCCATAAATCCTTGTGGTTTAGGTATTTGATAATTCATAGGGGGTTTTTTTTTAGGGTTTTTTTTCCAAGGCAAATTGGGTTAAGTGGCTTGCCCAAGGCCACACAGCTAGGTAATTATTAAGAGTCTGAGACCAGATTTGAACCCAGGTACTCCTGACTCCAGGGTCGGTGTTTTATCCACTGCGCCACCTAGCCGCCCAATTCATAGGGTTTGTATTGTTGAAATAACATGTTTATATTCCAGTAAAAATATTCCTACTTTTCCTATAATCAGAGTTTATCATTTTGTCCTAAATGTTTTCTGGAGTTGAATTTTTAAGTCTTCTTGAACAATAATTTTGGGTTTGTGAATTTTGAATAATGAATATGCTTTTAATTTACAATATTTGCTAGATTGTGCTAGTTTGTTGCAAAATGAAAGCACTGTTGGGATTGCCATGAGCTTTTTCTGATAGGATCATAACCAGTAAAACACTTTATCACTTGTTGGCTCAGAATGGGCAACTACTCAGTCTCACTATGTATACAATCTAATTGGGGCAACCATTCATATTTTCTATTGATATCTGATTATATTAGATTTGTATATCAGGTTTGTATATATCACATTCTTTTCTGTTAATTCCATCATCACTTTCATAGTTTTATTTCCTTTGGGTCATCTTTTGTCATTCAAACATTTATAATCCTCACGCTAGGCAACTGTATCCCTTCTGTTTTGGGAGAAGATGGGCAAAAGATGAAGAATCTATATAAAATAAGTTGATCCTTTTCTGTTGATTTCTAGCATTTATTCCTTCTGATACCTATGTTCAAAGTCTCATGTTGATAGATTTAATTTCTTAACAATTTTTGTTTCTGCTCTTGTTTCTTTCTCTAGCTCTTACCTTGTTCTGCTAGGTGTTACCCTGTCATAACCTTTGTTACAATTTCATTTTCCAAGAGAAACCAAAGTCCTGTGTACTTCTCTTGGCTAATCCTACACTCAATGGCTATATCCAAAACCTCTATAGGTTGGAAGTTATCTGGGTGTGAACCCTTTAAATGCATAGGTCTCACAAGTGAATGCTACAGCATGTTTCTTATTCTGAATCATGGTCATGACTCACCAAGTTCATATTCTTGATTATTATTCCATGAAATCTTTCATACTATCTTTACTTTGGTGAAATCAAAAAAAGAAAAAAAAACATGTATACACTTTTATGACACCACCTTGGGATACAAAACTGAACAGAAGAGTAGAAGTTAAAGCAAAACAAAAATTTTATTGAATGCTCTAGGTCAGGAATTTGTGCACCAAGGGAAATAAGAAATTCCAAGTTATATAGCCCTTTATTGCTAGTATTATACTTAAAAAATTGAAAACTTTATGTTTCCACAAGTGTCTCTGTGTTTCAGTGGACTCTTTCATATTTAGAGCTAGGGTTGGGGAAAGGTCTTATCCTCAATCCTTGGAACAGTTTTCCTAAGACATCTGTGAATACAGTGAGATGGGAATTGAGGAAGCACAAAAAGAGCAATAATTTTGTTTTTCCTCCATGTTCATCTACCAGTTGTACCTTCATTCATTGTTATAATCCTTATCACACTCTTACCCTCTTCACACACAGACACAGACACACACACACACACAGATACACACACACACACACACACACACACAGACCCCTCTTACCTCCACTTCCTCTCAGATTTTTCATGATGCAATGAGATTCCCTCATGGGATCACTTTAAAACATTTTGAGGTTCACAGAGTTCCCTGAGATGTCAAAAAAGTTAGTGCCAAGGGAGATCATATGTTGTTCATTCTAGGAAATGAGAAGTTCCACTCTTGTTCCTTGACAACCACATCCTTCTTCTCAAATCAATGCTTTAAAGATGTTGTAGAATTTAAAAGGAATTTACAAGAATTATTTAAACAGAGAAGTGGGTTCATTGGACTGCTGTTGATTCTCTGAATAGAGAGAGAAGAAAGGGACAGAGAGTTGGGCAGATTTAGCAAAAATCTCTGAGACAAGACATGAAAAGAGGGTGGGAGTAAAAAAAGAACTAAAACAGATAGGAAAAAGGAGAGAGAGGAAAAGAGAGGGGAGCAGAAATCTTATAGAGTTAGAGCCAGAAGAGATTTTATAGGTCATTTAATCCAAATCTACATTTTCCAAATGATGAAACTGGGGATCAGAGAAGTAAAGTGCCTTGTCCAGGATCACACCATCAGTAAGAGAACCATGAATAGGGAGTAGCAGAACCACCACCATTATATTTTTAGAAAGAGTGATTAACAATCCATAAAAATTCACCATTTTTCATTACACCTTACAGCCTAAACTGATTATGAGAAAAGCAAACTACAATACACACATTAATTGAAAAATTACTTGTATGCAAGTATAATATATATTTATTAATATTTATTATTTGCCACAATTTAAATATTTATATTTAATTATTTTATGCATGAATATTGGAGAAACACCAAACAATGTTTAAGTTGGTGTGAGTATTTATGTAAATATATTAAGAGTATTTACATATAACAGTTAAGTTGTATAGATATATACATGTATATGTAATAACCTTATTATTATTTCATAAAGTCAAATAATATAATTAGAAAAAAGAGGACCAATATAAAAATTGGTGTGTAGTCTAAGATACATTTATTAATATTTAATTATTTTATTTAATATTTAATCATTTTATTTAACTATATAACAATATTAAGCCATGTGCCAATTTTAGATGAATAATATAGCTATATGTATAAGTGTGTTATTATGCATATATATTTAATGTTTGCATGCATATTGCATAGATATGTGTTTATATGTCTATTTCAGTGAATACACATATTTCCTACTTACATTATTTGGTGTTAATAAAATAATTAATAATAATAACCAGGGGCTGAGTCTTCTATTTCCTTTGTTCCTTTGTAATTAACCACAACATCTCTCTCTCTCTCTCTCTCTCTCACACACACACACACACACACACACACACACACACACACACACAAAACACATATGTACAAAGAGAACTCAGGTTTGTGATTGTTATCAGCACTGTGGCGCATAAAGGATGGCAATGTCTTAATACTACTAGGCTAGCCTAGAAGTTACCATGACCCGAGATAATGTCCTGCTTTTGACACCTGCTTAGTAGTGATTCTGAACAAATTACTAAACCTTTCAATGCTCCAGACTACTCTCCAACCTAGGTTACGATTCAGTTGGAGACACTCAATAAATATTAATTATGAACTTTATTGCCATCAAAACCACTTTCCCCTAAAATACTGAGATGTTTAATATAATTCTGATAATTTTCCCTTTGACTATTTTAATATCTTTCTGGATCCAGGTGGTAAATTCTATGATATCTAAAACCTTTTGAAAGAGTCAGTTTCCTTGCTTATTCGGGTGGGTAGCAAGTTATCTAACACTTTTAAATGATTCTCCCAACACACTTATGAAAAAGATTTCATGTTGAATTCTTCTCTGTTAATAAATAGTATAAATTGTTCACCTGGAGAGAGTTAATAATAAAAAAAAAATTTTCACCAAGGGCATGTTTTATTTAGTGACCTCAAAATTGCAGTTAACACTAACTACCAGATGGGGGACTCAGTCAACAGCTCTGAGGCTATTCTGAGGCGTCATAATTTCAGATTAGAGTTCAATTTTTATGGATTTTTATTCATTCTTTCTAAAAAAAAATAAATTGCTCTGAAATAATTTTTTTGTATCTCAGAGGATTTCTATACTCTCATTCATTTTAGAAATGGATTTTTGAAAGTGTTTAATTTTAAACATTCCTTAATATCTGAAGTGCAAACCAGAATCAATAAATAGTCCTGCCACTCTTACATATGGATTGGTGGCCACACTCAATACATGGTGCGCCTGGTTGACCTACAACTGTTTTTGCCATTTTCCTCCTTTTCTTAGATTTAAGGAGTTCCACAATTTGGCTCTCACCTACTTCTTTCTGGAGTCAGATGACCTTATTCCCTCTCCTGCCTGGACAACTAGCCATTCTCTGAACTCAACACTCCATCTCCTGCCTCCCCTTCATAAATCTGTTCAAGCCATCCCCCATATCTGGAATGTACTCTCTCCTCATCCCACCTTGTTTTTCTTTCCCTTATCTTCTTCCAAGACTCAGCTTAATTATTCTGTCCTCTGTGGAACTTTCCTGATGGCCCTATTTGTTAGGGTTTCCTCTTAGATTTTTCTTGCATTATATTTTTTCCATATCTTTTTAAAAAGTAGAATGGACTATTTAAAGAAAGGAGTGGTTTCTTATATATTTCTGAATCTCCAGCACTTCCACAAAACCTTTGCCCTTGTTTTTTTTTACTGGCTTTGTAATTTTACTGGAAGCTCCTGGTGAGGAACTTCCTCTTTTAACCTAGAATTTTCTCTGTAGTCTTATAAAGTCTCTGGAGGTATTGAGAAGTTAAGTGACTTGCCCAGGACATATATGTTCAAGGGGAATTGAATGTTCCTTAGTCTGAGATCAGTTTTCTAAAAACAGTACCACACTATTTTGAACATAGTAGGCTTTTAATATACTATTGAATTGAACTGAATATACCAAGAATTTCTAACCAATGTAGATTAACAAATCATTCTCAGCTACATTAGCAAACAGAATTTTCAGTGTAGGGACAATGGGGAATTCTGTGTGTCTGAGTCCCCAGAATTAAGGCTCATGTGAGTATAAACTTTTTGAGGGGGGACTTTTTGAGGAGTTCTACTATTCATCAGAGGGAATTTTATATTAAAATTTTACACCTTTTCTCTCTGCTTATGGGTACATTAGTATGTGACACATATACCACCATGAAGCCCCCTCCAAGAATTAGTATTCCCATTTTAAAGATGAAGAAACTGAAACTTAAAAGTTTGAGACTCACTCCACTACTCAATACTCCCTTATGCTAACACAACTATTGTGTCCCTTTGGGACCAACTTTCATTCACTCTCACAGACTAGATTCCCTAGAGAAAAGTTGACCACTGCTCCCCTCAGAGTTATAGTGGATAATCTTGAAGAGAGGATGGGTTTTCTAGTACTGCTGCTCCTGAGTCTCCAAGGGTGTATTCTCCATTAACAATTATCTAGACTTAATTAACTTTTATAAAAGAATTTTTCTAAGTAACAAGAATAAGAATAGTTGGTACAAAATATTCCCCCACAAACTGAGGGCATATTCTCTCTTGAATACTCAAAATCCTTGAGGATAGAAGGCTCAACAAAGGTCATTAAGTACAAAGACAAGTATATACAAATATATATATATATATATATATGCATCTATATTTATACTCATATATAAGATATATAGCTAATATTTATATCCATATATATGTGTTTGTACAAAGGTATATATATTTATACTTATATATAAAATATGTATCTAATATTTATATTCATATATGTGTTTGTATATATATGCATGTGTGTATACAAATATTGATATTATGTATGTAGCATGTAGCACATTCTAATAAATCTGGCACTTCTCTCTGCATTGAGGGATCCCACTCCATGAAGTACTGCCATCCTCAGGTAACACTCTTTTCTCAATCTTTTCCTGATGCTTCTTTGGTCATCAGCCAGTACTGTTGCTATTGTTACCACCCATGGTCAAGACCACTGAGAATTCTGAATCTTCCTAATTCACAAGGTTATTGCCTGGGCATTTTTATCTTGGAATACCAATTCTTCAGGGCAGCAAATTGGTGAAGTGAATAGAGCACCTGTCCTGAAATAAGGAAGTCCTGAGTTCAAATATGGCCTTAGATACTTACTAGTCATATGACCCTAGGCAAGTCATTTAACCCCAATTTTCTTTAAAAAAAATACCAGTTCCCCTAAGTGTAGAAGAATGAAAACTATAGGTAAAGAGGTGTTATATGCACATACCTACCATAGTTGGGTGAGAGACTGCTCAGTAACCCTGCCTTACCTATAGTCTCAGGAAAAGAGAACAGGAAAAGAGAGAAATTCATCCTTTTTTATATATCCATTCAGTTCTAGATCAACAACCCAAGCTATCAGTTCTTATAAGTCTTTCTGTCTTCATACACTTCCAACTCCTGAATCATCCTGGCTGTAAACTTGTTCCTTTCCCATTTCCAATGGTTCCTTGTACAGAATGTCTTGCACATCCTCAAGGACTGGTCTTCAAAAGCCAGTCCATACATGCCAATCAATCAATGATCATTTATTAAGCAGCTCCATTTGCCAAACACAGCATTAAGATCTTGTACTTCCTCATTCCCTGAAGTGGAATTCTCCTCTAGGATATAATGACTCAGACACTGTATCTTTGAAGAGACTTTATCCATTAGAGTTAGTACACTTCTCTTTATTGGGAAAAGAATATTCCTCAAGGTCACTCAAGAATAAAAGTTTTTCCAATTTCTTTTTCATGTTCACCTCTATTTAGATTCATACTTAGTTCCTACTTGGCCTTAGTCCCTTTGTGTCCCTTTGGGACCAACTCCCCCAGCTCAATTCAATCAAACTTGATTAGTTGCCAAGTATACAAAGATTAAAAAAAAGAATGACTGCTATCAAGGAACTTACATTTTACTGGGGAGGAAAGAGGTAGAATGGTGTAAAATAGATATCCAAGGAAGTAAATAAAAATCTTAATTTAAAGAGAGTATAGGAAAAAATTATGTTAAATACTTCGACCACATAATGAGAAGATGAGACTCATTGGAAAATACTCTGATGTTGGGAAAGATTAAAGGCAAAAAGAAAAGGGGACAGCAGAGGATGAGATGGATAGATAGTGTCATGGAAATGCTGAACATGAACTTGGATAGACTTCAAGAGATACTAGTGGATAGAAGGGCCTGGTATGCTATGGTCCAAGAGTTAGACTTGATTGAACAACTGAAGAACAACAACAACAACAACAACAACAACAACAACAAAGTGAGAATCAAAAAAGGCATTGTGTTTGGTTGGGGTGGGGAACCTTTATTTGTTCAAGGGCCAGTTGGATATTTATGGGATCATTCATGGGGAATATTTAGTCAAATATTTCATTAATTTATCCCCTAAAAAACTGTTAGATTTATTGAATTTCAAGTTGTTTCCCCCACCCCTTTTGGTTGCCTTGGCAATGCCATACCAGTATGACTAGCTGGCTGGAAGTTTCTGACCTCTGGAGTATGGTGTTGTAGCTGAGATGAATTGTTTTGAAATTTTTTTATTAAAGATTTTATTTGAGTTTTACAATTTCCCCCCCAATCTTACTTCCCTCCTCCCACCCCCACCCCCCACAGAAAGCAATTTGCTGGTCTTTACTTTGTTTACATATTGTACATTGATCCAAATTGAGTGTGATGAGAGAGAAATCATATCCTTAAGGAAGAAACAAAAAAAGTATAAGAGATAAAAAGATCAGACAATAATATATGTGTTTTTTTCCCCAAATTGAAGCGAATAGTCCTTGAACTTTGTTCAAACTCCATGGCTCTTTATCTGGATACAGATGGCACTCTGCAGACAACCCAAAATTGTTCCCGATTGTTGCACTGATGGAATGAGCGAATCCATCAAGGTTGAACATCACCCCCATGTTGCTGTTAGGGTGTACAGTGTTTTTCTGGTTCTGCTCATCTCACTCAGCATCAGTTCATGCAAATCACTCCAGGCTTCCCTGAAATCCCATCCCTCCTTGTTTGTAATAGAACAATAGTGTTCCATGACATACATATACCACAGTTTGCTAAGCCATTCCCCAATTGAATGACATTCACTTGATTTCCAATTCTTTGCCACCACAAACAGGACTGCTATGAATATTTTTGTACAAGTGATGTTTTTACCCTTTTTCATCATCTCTTCGGAGTATAGCCCCATGAGTGGTATTGCTGGATCAAAGGGTATGCTCATTTTTGTTGCCCTTTGGGCGTAGTTCCAAATTTCTCTCCAGAAAGGTTGGATGAGTTCATAGCTCTACCAACAGTGTAATAGTGTCCCAGATTTCCCACAACCCTTCCAACAATGATCATTATCCTTTCTGGTCATATTGGCCAGTCTGAGAGGTGTGAAGTGGTACCTCAGAGAAGCTTTAATTTGCATTTCTCTAATAATTAATGATTTAGAGCAATTTTTCATGACTATGGACTGCTTTGATCTCCTCATCTGTAAATTGCCTTTGCATATCCTTTGGCCATTTGTCAATTGGGGAATGGCTTTTTTAAAAAAATATGACTCAGTTCTCTGTATATTTTAGAAATGAGTCATTTGTCAGAATCATTAGTTGTAAAGATTGTTTCCCAGTTTATTACATTTCTTTTGATCTTGCTTACTGTGGTTTTATCTGTGAAAAAGCTTTTTAATTTGATGTAATCGAAACCATCTAGTTTGTTTTTGGTGATGTTCTGCTGAGCTGTATTTTGAAGAAAATTAGGGCTTCTATAAGGCAGGGGTCATGAGAGACTGTACTGTGACACTTGGGGGACCACTTATACAAAGACATGGAAATAAATGATGAAGTATTGAGTATGGGGAGTGGATAATCTGAGGTAACTGGGAGGCAGACTGTAAAAGGTTTTAAATGCCAGACTGAGTTAAATATTGATGCAACTGGAAGTGACTTGAAATATTTGAGTAGCTATGGAGGAAGAAGAAATAGTCAGATTTTTGTTTTAATAATAAGGGGTGGCTAGAGCACGGGCCCGGAGTCAGCAGTACCTGAGTTCAAATATGGCCTCAGGCACTTAATAATTAACTAGCTGTGTGGCCTTGGGAAAGTCACTTAACCCCATTTGCCTTGCAAAAAAAAAACAACTAAAAAAAAATAAAAAGATACCCAAAAACAGTTTTAAATAGCTATAGTAATCCACTGTTTGACACATACAAAGACATTAGCTTCTGGGATAAGAATTCACTTTTCTACAAAAACTGCTGAGAAAACTAGAAAATAGTCTGGCAAAAACTAAGCATAGACCCACATCTCACACCCTGTACCAAAATAAGCTCAAAATGGGTACAAGATTTAGACATAAAGGGTGATACATAGACTAATTAAGAGATTAAAAAAATACTCTGTCAGATCTATGGAAAGGACAGAAATTTATGACCAAAAAAGAAATAGAGAACAATATAAATTGTAAAATGGATGAATTTGATTTTATTAAATTAAAAAGGTTTTGCACTAATAAAACCAATGCAGCCAAGATTAGAAGAAAAAAGAAAGCTGGAAAACAATTTTCACAGCTAGGGGTTCTGATAAAAGTCTCATTTCTAAAATATATAGAGAATTGAATCAAATTTTTAAGATTACAAATGATTCCCCAATTGAAAAATGTTCAAAGGATATGAACAGGCAGTTTTCAGATGAAGAAATTAAAGCTATATATAGTCATAAAAATATTCCTCAAAGAGAAGTTAGGAGGCAGGATAGAATATATATATATTTCAAAAATAAGAAAAAAGAAACCAAAGGCTTTGAATCATGCCTATAATAGAAATGATGAAATTTGGAAGAGGAATCATTTCCTTGAGAAATAGTTTTATTTTAGGCATGTTAGATTTGAGAGGTCTAGTTGGACATTCAATAATAGCTAGGCAGGTCACTGGATAGAGCACTAGACTCTCATTAGCTATGTGACCCGGGCAAGCCATTTTACTCTGTCTCAGTTTCCTCATATGAAAATGAGCCGGCCTGTTTGTGGTGGCAAAGAATTGGAAATCAAGTAGATGTCCTTCAACTGGGGAATGGCTTAGCAAACTGTGGTATATGTATGTCATGGAACACTACTGTTCTATTAGAAACCAGGAGGGATGAGAATTCAGGGAAGCCTGGAGGGATTTGCATGAACTGATGCTGAGTGAGATGAGCAGAACCAGAACATTGTACACCCTAACAGCAACATGGGAGTGATGATCAACCTTGATGGACTCGCTCATTCCATCAGTGCAACAATCAGGGACAATTTGGGGCTATGTGCAATATCATCTGTATCCAAAGAAAGAACTGTGGAGTTTGAACAAAGACCAAGGACTATTACCTTTAATTTAGAAAAAAAACCAGATATCTTATTGTCTGATCTTGCTATCTCTTATACTTTATGTTTCTTCCTTAAGGGTATGATTTCTCTCTCATCACATTCAATTTGCATCAATGTATACCATGGAAACAATATAAAGACTGGCAAATTTTCTTCTTTGGGGGGGGGTGGGGGGAGGGAAGTAAGATTAGAGGAAAAATTGTAAAACTCAAAATAAATAAAATCTTTTAAAGAAAAAAAGAAAATGAGCAAGAGAAAGAAATAGAAAACCACTCCAGCATCTTTTCCAAGAGAACTCTAAATGGGGCACAAAGAGTTGGACATGACTAAAGCAATTCAACTGCAATAAAATTGGACATACAGATAGAAATGGGATTACAAACAAAAAAAAACCAAACCCAAATACTCTAAAATTGTAGCAGAACAATGAGTTCTGGGAAGATGTAAATTCAATGAACCTGCCTTTGGGAAGTACCTGATGACTCAAAGTGAAGGACCATGGCCTTCCACTTCAAAACATGCACAGGCATTGAGTCTGGTCTGCTTACCATATGGAGAAAAAGAGCTTTTCAATCTGCTACTTAACCAGAAAAGGGAATGCTTATAAAAAGCACTAATCAAGGGGCAGTTAGGTGGCGCAGTGGATAAGCCACCGGCCCTGGAGTCAGGAGTACCCGGGTTCAAATCTGGTCTCAGACACTTAATAATCACCTAGCCTTGTGGCCTTGGGCAAGCCACTTAATCCCATTTGCCTTGCAAAAAAAAAAACCCAACCTAAAAAGCACTAATCAGATAATTTGTCTTTCCTGGATGTCATCTCTGTAAGCCTCTGCATGAGGCTTTGGAGTTCATCCTCCCCACCCAGACATCCCATGTGAAATGGTGAATACAGATTGCTGTCCTTTGCCACTTTGCATTTATTCTTTCCTGCTAATAAGTGAAAAAGTATTGAACTAGATTAAATTTTAGGTTTTTCAAATGATGGGAGAGGCAAACCACCAGAGGGTTGGTAGGTGAAGTTTATGCCAGGTTTCTCAAATAGTTTAGGATAGTTTTTCTTGAGTTTGCTTCACCCACTGAGGAAGTAGATTGAACCCAGTCAAGGGGAATGAAAATGATTCAATATCAGCTTTGCCTTAGAAAAAACTATGGAGTCTGAATGTAGAGCAAAGCATATTATGTTCACTTTTTAAAAACTTCTTTTGTTTTTTCTTTCTCCTTAGTTCTAATTCCTCCTTCAAAATATGACTAATATGAAAATGTGCTAAGCATGATTATACATGTACAACTTTTACCAGATTGTTCATAGCCAAAGGGAGGGGGGAAGGATGGGAGGTTGGTAGAAAAATGTGGAAATCAATTTTGCAAATGAATGAATATTGAAAACTACTTTTGCATGTAATTGGAAAAATAAAATAAATTTTCAAAAAAAAAGAGAGAGAAGGAGGCAGCCAGGTGGTGTAGTGAATAGGGCATCTTCCCTGGAGTCAGGAGGAGCTGAGTTCAAATGTGATCTCAGATACTTAATAATTATCTAGCTGTGTGACCTTGGACAAGTCACTTAACTCATTGCTTTGCAAAAACCTAAAAAAAGAGAGAGAGGAAAAAAGGTCTCTGAAGATAGCATACTGATTTAGAAAATCATAAATTAATATTATCTATGTCGTATTATACTTTTTTGTTAAGCATTTTCCAATTTGATTTTAATCTAATTCAGTACTTGGGAGTAACTCTGTGTCAAATGATTTTTGTATTTTAATCACTAGTAGTTAAAAATGGGGAAACATACTGGAATGGAGACTTTAGATGACAACATTAGAGAAAGATACTAGGGTACCCTCTAAATCCCTGAAGGGAAAAGTTAACCAAACTCATTCTGGAAATCCAACTCATCAATTAAAATGGATTTGGGATAAGGGTTTTCAGAACCTAGGTTATGTGATTATAATGACCGAAAAGCTAGATATTGTACAAAAGTTGTAAAAGAGCAACTCCTTCCCTTCTTTGTAGAAGAATGGCACTATTAGAGTATGTGAAATGTCATATACCCTGATGTGCTGGTTGTTTTGCTGAATTGCTCCTAATTCTTTGTTACAAAAGAGAGCTCACTGGACAGGGGGAAAGGAAGTAGAATACTCATAAATAGAAATAAAAGTGTTATAAAAACAAAGATGAATTTTATTTTAAAAAAGGAAAAGTGTTGAGATTGGGGGTGGGTACAGAGGGCGAAAAAGGGAATTAAAGATTACCATTGAGCAAATGGAAGAAGTATATATAAATAACTCCTTTTTGAGTAACCTATGTCTATAGATTTGATTCAGTCTCAAGATTGACTCATGGACCTCACAGGGAAGTTTAGAATTCTACTCATGTCTTGTTATGTATAGAAAAGATAAAAAAGAATCCTCGGCATCTATGCAAACTCTCTCGTCTGTCTGTCTGTCTGTCTGTCTGTCTGTCTGTCTGTCTGTCTCTCTCTCTCTCTCTCTCTCTCTATATATATATATATATATATATACATATATATATATATTTATATGTAAATATGTGGTGATATTTCTCTGGGAACCTAGACCTGCCAATGTGAGGACAGTTAGAGTAATTGAAATAGCCCAGAGAGTTGATAGGGGTGCACAGATCTATGTGAAAAGTATAAGGCATGACATAGTGGGTGTAGACACTCTATACAAACATTACCCAAAGAAGATAAAAATAATTTCACTTATTGGGGGAGGATTTGAAGACATCATCAATAACATCAAGTTTTTACTAAAAACAACATGGGGTGATGATCAATCATGATGGACTTGTTCATTTCCATAGTATAATAATCAAAGACAATTTTAAAAGACTTGTGGTGGAAAATAGCATCCATATCCAGATAAGGAACTGTGGAGTTTAATAAAGACCAAAGCTTATCTTCAATTTTTAAATTTTTAATTTTATTTTTTATTTATGGCAAAGGGGTTAAGTGACTTGCCCAAAGTCAAACAGCTAGGCAATTATTAAGTGCCTGAGGCCAAATCTGAACTCAGGTCCTCCTGACTCCAAGGCCTGTGTTCTCTCCACTGCACCACCTAGCTGCCCAATCTTCAATTTTTATAAGTTATCCTATGTATTATATCCATTTTTTCTCCCTAATATTTTCTTTTTTCATTGGGATTTTATTCTTCTCTTACAACATGATCAATATTGATCTAAAAATAAATATTATCAATTCTTTGATACATACTTTCCCTCATCTCTCACAATCTTGGTTATCAAGTCTTTTCAATTCTACTTTCACTTGTATCTGGTCCCTTCTCTCTATTCTTATTCCACCCTCTGTCTGGATGACTCAATAACCTCCTAACAGGTTTCCCAGCTTCTATTCTCTTCCCCATCCTCCTTACTGCTTCTACAACGATCTTCCATTTTTACACAATCCTCACATATTGTCTTTGTGTTCAAAAATCTTCAGTGGACTCTGCCCCCGTCCTCTACCAAAAATAATTCAAACCACTCTGCCTAGTATTTGAGTCCTTTCTGTCAACATTCATATTTCTAACCCCTGTGATGTTATTGGTTTTTTCCCCACTATAAACTTAAACCAAACTACTGTTCATCTGGGATGCCCTTCCCTTTCCTTCTTTAGCTGTTGAATTCTTACTTTCCCCTTTGAAATCTAACTCAGATATCACTTCTCCATTAAGTTTATTACTGATCAAGCTTATTAGGGAAAGCTTCCTGGAGGAAAAATTCAAATCATTTTGCTTATAGATTCTCTGACTCATTACATATTATTATTATTTTGTCAATTGTGTCACCCTTGTTCAAGACAGGCAGCACTGAATGGTGATTAGAGAGCCAACATCAAAACTAGGAAGACTTGGCTTTTCCCCTTGCTTCTCATACATCCCTAGCTGTGTAACACTAGACAAATCATTTTTCTTTTCATTTCAAAGGAAGCTAATTGTTTAAAACTGTAAGTTACAGAGAAGTTGCCAACCAGTATTAATATAGGGAATTTATAATTCCCCCATACCAATTAAATCACAAGTCTTATTATAGTTCCTGTCCCTATCCCCTCTTACAAAATGGTAAGCTCAGTGAGGTCAGGGACTATATCTAATCTCAATGTTGGATGTCCACCAGAACCTAACACAATCCTTTATATAAATTAATTTATATTTGTGGAGTTAAGTGGAAATGAATCATTATTCTAGCAACTATATTGTAAGGAAATACTCAGTATTTATATACTTAAAATTATATAAGACCAAATATCCCTATTTGAAATGGTCTTCAGATTATTAAAATTTTTTAGTTATTGTGCCTGCTTTTATGATTTTTCTGGTTTGTCTCTTTGTCAAACTGTTATCACTGAGCCAATACCTCTCCTCCTTTCTAATTTGTTTTTTCCTAATCTGTTGTGGACTTAGAAATCTAGTCAATATACTTGTTAGAACAATGGAGGAAAATAAGAGCAAATCATCTCTGAGGAAGAGCATTAAGGGCTTTCAAAAGGCCATGGATCATAGGATCATGATCATAGATGAAAGGGACATTATTTTTCACTTGTGCCAGACTCCTTAAGACCTCACAGACTACAGCGGATCAAAACCGTTCATGAGGGTTTCTTGGTGAAGATGCTGGAGTGGTTTGTCATTTCCTTCTCCTTTGGGTTATGGTAAACAGAAAGCGACTTGCCCAGGGTCACACAGTAAGTGCCTGAGACTAGATTTGAACTCAGGTCTTTCTGACACCATGCCCAGCTCTCAATTCAATGATCCACCTAGCAGTTTCAAAGGACATTAGAGTTCATCAAAATCAGCCTCCTCATTTTAGAGATGTGCAAACAAAATGCACAAGGTCACAAAGTTAATAAGTATGTGAGTACGAATTTTCTGATTCCAGGTCCAGGGCTATACACTTTATGGCTTGCTCTCTTCATAAAAGCATCAAAGTCAGGGTTTCAACCCAGAATCTCTGATGCCAAATCCATGACTCTGGACATTACATCAAGCTGAAGCCTCTTTGTGGAATTTTTGGGAGAATCTATGTTAACCTATAAGGACCTTATTCCCTGGACATAACTGAGGGGTTCCTACAAACTGTGTTTTTTGAGGAAATGAACAGCTCTCAGATACAAGATCAAATGTCCTATAGAGAATAAAATAGAGAAAAAACAACCCTACCCAAGCCTGAGGAGAGAACTGGCCTCCTTCTAGTGTGCTGTTACCCCTGGATTACCAGACCACTCCATCTTTCAATTTATAATATAGTTTCTTGTTCCTCCCCATTCCAGTTAAGAAGCATATAATATAATGGGGATCATAGAAACTAAGGCTGCAGCTCAATGGACACTGATTGAATAAGCATATTAGATATGTAATTAATCTCATTACACCACTTGTCTTATTAGGAACATCTCAAATAATGCTCCGAAGCTCAACTGGAGAGATGGCATCTCAAAAAGAGATGGTGGAACCTGATAGTTCAAAATGGGATAGATCTTGTGATTTCATGGTTAAAGACAACTCTCCAATAAGAAGTCCCTCTAACCATGCAGGGCAGTGCCTTCTCTGTGACATTTTAGAGAGTTGCCTAGGTTACTGAGATGTTAAGTGATGTACCTGGAGTTACTCAAGAAAGGGAAGAAGAAGAAAAAGAATCATCATTTACGTAGAGCCTACTCCTACAGGAACCATGCTTATTGCTTAACAAATATTATTTGCTTGGATATAACTGTTATATGCCAAAGGGCAAAACTTGGACTTAAATCTTCCTGGCTTCAAAGTCTTTCTCTAGCCTACTACACCATATTGTCTTCCATTCTACAAGGAAACTTGGGTTTTTCCTGGTGAAAAATCATTTCCAAGTTCACAACCATCTTAGGAGGTAAGTTTCATTTTTCAGCTACCTTAGAAGCAGATAGAAGAGATATATATATATATATATATATATATATATATATATATATATATATATACATTCTAAGGTTCAGATGCTTTTATTTATTATCTATTTTTTCAAGATGGTCTTTATTGTTAGGGCTATTCATAAAATTCTCATCTAAGGTAGTATAATAAAGTGTTGGCCTGGAAAGACTTGAGTTCAAATCCAATCAACCTTAGATACTTATGCTTCAGTTTTCTCATTTTTAAAATGGGATACTAAGAGTACCTGGGCTATTTACAGTTGTTATGATGATAAAATGAGATCTTATTTATAAAATGTTTAGCAAAACTTAAATCACTTATATAAATTATGATGATATTGAACCTTCTCTCCAAGTCTGTGACCTTCACTAAAAATGAATAGAGTACTTGCTTCCCTAGTATTCAATTTAATTTCCTTTATTAGTTTTATTCAAAGAAATAATGAAAATGGATACACCTAATCTGAATGTTTCTTTGATAGGAAATTTGGTATATGCTTTAAAAATGTCTTTTTTAGTCATTCACATCCTTGTTTATCATGAAAAAAATTTTCAGAAAGAAGTTTCCCTAAGGGACCATTTTTGTAATCAAAATGTTGATCTCTTCTCTTCTCAGTGTTAGTAGCTACCACGACAGTCTTACCTACTTTCAATTATAATATTTTACTCTTGGAGTAGACTTTAAGGCACAACAGAATCATAGATTCAGAAATGGAAGAAGCTTTTGAGGCAATGGAGATCAACCCACCTTGGTTCTACAGATGCAGAAACTGAAGACCAGAGAGATTAAATGATTGTCCAGGGCCACATGGTTATTATTCATTTGAGAAAGAAAGAAATAAGAAAAAAAGGAAAGGAAAGGAAAGAAGAGAAGAAAGGGAGGAGTGAAGAAAAAAGAAAAAGAAAAAAGAAAGGTAGAAAAAAGGAATAAAAGAAGGAAAAAAGAGAAAAAGAAAGGATTCAAACTCAAGTCTCATCTTTAAATTCACTGCTCTATGTCTTCAATGTGTCACCTAGGTGCCTCTGAGGGAATAAAATTTCAAGAAATCCATGTATGGAAACAATCTAATTTGTGATTTAAATGGAGTCTTTGATACTTTGATAATTTTTGAAAAGTATTTGCAAAACAACACACAGACAATCCTCAACATTTGCATATTTAACTTTGGGGACTTCAAACATGATTTTATTAATAACTAATCTCACTTTTACTTTCATGTTTATAACCCCACATATTTGTGTATATGTACATTAGAGGAAAAAATTATTGTTACCATCATAGTTTCCAAACTTGAAGGATGGCTTGGCATAATCAACTAGTAGTTAGATACACACTGAGGCTGCTCCCAAAATAGCTGCCTCAAGGTTAACAGAAACTCACTTCTGCCATCTCTCATACTCCAAGACCCTTAGAGATCTCAAATGGTGCACAAAACTGAAGTCCTTGATAGATTATTTCAAACCGGTGCAATGTCCAAAATCTCCAACATCATCTACCAACTATGAAAGACAGAGCATCAGTGGTGATGTCAAGATCACCCCAATCTTTCCAATAGTGGTCATCACTCAACAACCTCATCCTTAGTTTTCAAAGGGTGACCAAGATAGAGAGGTTTATAGCAGTATAGTATATAAATATAAAGCCCTCTTACTGCCATCTGACAAAGTTGAATATAAGATTCAGCTCAAAAAATGTTTTAGCTTTAAGAAATTTATTTGTAGTACAGTATTTATGGTTCTGTAGATTTCCTGTGTTATAAAAATGAATATTGTCTGAAATAAATTTTTTATTGAAATTTTAAGCACAAAATGTCACAGAACTCTAGGGAATTATGAGTAAGAAAAGTGTTTTAAGTGGCTAATACATGATTGTACATGTATAACCTATATCAGATTACTCATTGTTATGGGGAGGGGATAAGAAAGGGAGGAAGATAGAAGAATGGAGAACTCAAGATGAATGTTGACCTTTACATGTCACTGGAAAAAAAGAAAAAAAAATTATATGTTATCAATTTTATGGGTTATTTCATGGTTACTGTGTTAGGAAAAGTGCATATTATCAGAAATAATGTTTTGTTATAAAGAATTATATGCAAAAAATGTATTTCCAACAATCACAAGAAAGAGAACAGTTTTTGGTAGTCACAAAAACTAAATCCCCTGTTTCCTAGTGTTTTCTAGAAAGTGTTTTCTAGGTAGTAATGCTACCTCAAAAATTAAGGACTGACTAAGGTATTCAATCATACATGGGAACCTCAATTTATGAATTACATAGCTTTCTTTAAAAGAAATATCATTATCAACCCCCCATGCCCTCACCTTGTTCCAGATCCAATTTTTCTGTTTTATAAATCTCAATTTTAGTATTTTTAAATTTGCTCAAAATGGATCTAATTCCTCAGAATGTGATGTTTATTAACCAGTGGTTGATAGCTACCATATCTGCTTATTTTATTTAAAAATCAAAGTCTGGATAACATTGACAATGAGCAATTCTAAGTCAGAAATTTCCTAAATTATGCTTTGTTTGAATTTTCTATCCTGAAAGCTATTTGTTTGAAAAAAGTTTCTGCCTTGAACTGAGCTGTCAACAAATGAAAATCTGTTTACATTTTATAGCATATTTACATTTCACTGTGCTAATGTTTCACACCAAGGAACTAAGCTCAGAAAACATACTTTCATGTTTTAAGAGTCACATAAGGGTTAGGGTCTTCAGCAACAATAAAATAAAATCAAAGGTGGAAACTGATGGCTAGCTAGAATCACAGTGCATGAATTTAGATAATCCTTCTCTTGCTGTGAAAGTTTGACACACCTTGGTTGTTTATGTTTAACTGTATTTGAATATGATTTCTCTTTAATGCCATTGAGTGTGAATTATTGAATAATGAATCATCCTAATGATTGGGGTAGGAAAGTCATATTTGATAATCATCAGCAAGAGATAGTAATTAAATCTTTGGGAGTTGATGATATCACTTACAGAAGTAGTGTACAGGGAGGAGGAAGAGGAGGAGGAGAAGAAGAAGAAGAATGGGAAGAATGAGAACATGGAGAACAAGAAGAAGAACAAGAAAAAGAACAACAAGAACAAGACAAGATGCCTTGATCTTGAAGAGGATAGAACAAAGAAGACAAAGATGAAGTAGTCAAATACATAAGAGGAGATCAGGAGAAAGTAGTAACTGAAAAACTTAAAGCAGAAGAGACTGTGTGGGAGGTTGGTTGTTGTCAAACAAAATGACATCACCATGTTAGAGTCAAGTTACAGTATGCCTGTCTGTAGCTAATTATGTTCAATATGAATTCGAAATGCTCTACAAGTGTCATGAACATTTGGAGTAGATTCTCTAAATTTGCATTTTTTTAAGATGAACAAAATCAAGGAGGATAGAGCCATCAACAGTATCAAAGACGATAGAGAAGCAAGGAGAATGAAGATTGAGATTGAATTCATTACTTAAAAGACTCTTAGTAACTTTGGAGAGAATAGTTTCATAAGTCAGATTGTAAGATGTTAAGAAGAGAGTGAGGAAAAGTGGTCAACTCTGCCCCTTTCAAGTTTAACACAAAGAATAGAAGAGATTTAGAAGGGTGGTTGTTAAGGATAAAAAGATCAACTGAAGATTTTTTTTCAAGATGTGGGAGACATGGGAGTGCTTGTAGGTAGTAGGAAATGAACTTATAGAGAGGAAGAGATTGAAAATAAATGATAATAGGGGAGGCTAGGTGGTGCAGTGGATGGAGCACCAGCCCCAGAGTCAGGAGTACCTGGGTTCAAATATGGTCTCAGACAGTTGATAATTACCTAGCTGTGTGGCCTTGAGCAAGCCATTTAACCCCATTTGCCTTGCAAAAACCTAAAAAAAATAAGTGATAAGAGTATGGTTGTCAGAGGGGGCAATTTGTTAGAAGACATGAGATGGAATGGGATCACTTGACCAGATAGAGAGGTTAGCCTTGGTAAGAGTAGGGCCACTGCATAATCTGTGACAGGGGCTAAAGAGGAGAGAATAACAGAAAGATCCTGAGTAATAAGAGATGAGAATGAAGGGAGAAGAGGGACTTCATGGTGACTGGTCCCAGTTTTTTTCTATAAAATATGAGGCAAGATTCTCAGGTAAGAGTGAGAGAAGAGAGAACCACAGGGGATGTGAAGAGGGGTGGATAAGTTTGGAAGAGTTAATGAGGAGAATGGGATAGTGAGTTGATAAAGGAGTTAGAAGAGACTTGTATAGCAGCAGTGGGGGGGGTGCAGTTGAAGCTGTATAACACAAATTTGTAGTGGACACTGGATTTCTCCACCTTCATTCAGCAGCACATGTATAATCAAAAAGGTGATGAATGGTGGGAGTACTCTAAGACTGAAACTTGACTGAGCATAATTAGTGATGTGAAAAGGGGACTAGGGACTCAAGAGAAGAGAACAGAATAGAGATGAATTTTGGTTCACTAAGGAGTCAAGATGGGGAGAAGAGGAAATAATAGCTAGTGAGGAAGAGATATGTCCTGGGAAAGAAGTAAGGGGTTAAGAGATTGGACAGTGACAGAGGGACAAGTGAAAAGCCAGAAAATTATGTCAGATAAGAGGAATTTAGGATTCTTGAATACAGAGGGTACATTTTGGGGTGATGGCAAGAACAAGAGGATAACCATTTTTTTGTGTGAGATTGAGGTGGGGTGGAGAAGTACTTCATGGGAGGTAAATAGGGTGAGGAATTAAATGGTTAGGTATTTCAGGAAGAATCAAAAATGTATGGTAGACTTCCAGGCAAGATGGCAGAGAGTAGACAGGCACAGTTCTAAAGTTCTCAAAAGTTCTAAAGTCTCCTGATCTTTCCCCATCTACCATATAAAACAAACCTCTTAAAAGAAATCTGACCCACAAAACCCAGAAAGAAAAGCCAGGAGAAAGAATATCTATCTCAGGATTTGTCTCCCTCAGCAGCACTGGATGAATTCAGGCAGGTGAGTCTGGGTGCAGAGGGTGGATCAGCCCCCAATCAGCCAGATTAGCAGCTGAATTGGAGGGAGGGAATCTGATGGCCATAGAAATGGACCCGCTCCAGTGGTGGGGCCGGGCTTGAGTCAACTAGGGAGCAGGAGAGCGCTGACCCTCTGGAGCTTGCCAACAGGGCTGGGGGGAGAGTTCCGGTACAGGAGAGCTTTGGACACCATCCCTGGGCTCCTCTGGTTTGAGGAACTCTGAGTCCATGCCTCCATTGTAGCTGACGCCTCTTCCCAGAACAAACAATTGCAGACTACTTCTGCCGCAGGCACAGGTGTGTGAGCAGAACAACCAGCCCAGCTGAAAATAGGGAGAGGGATGACCTCAGGCCAGGGCAAAGTCCACCACTGATTGAAGGCAAAAGGATTCATTAGCTACAACTCCTCCCTTCAAGCTAAGGGAAAAGGCCTCAATCAAGGTCATAGACACTCCAGAGAAAGCAACCAGAACCTCCTACTGGTGAGCCAGAGAAACTGCACTCAGTGAGTAAAGCCTCTAGGGATCCCAAGCCCCTGTGAACCAGCCCCTCCCCAACTCAAGGTCTTAGCAAAATGAAGAAGGGTCAGTGGAAAGGTGGATCCATAGAAAAATTCTTGGAAGGGAAAGAGCCTAACTCAGAAAGACCTAGAACCTCTGAGGAGAATATGACCTGATCTTCAACACAGAAAGACTTCCTTGAAGAAATAAGGAAGGAGTTTAAAAATCAACTGGAAAATTTGGGAGAGATAATTAATACCTTGCAACAAGAAAATGAATCCTTAAAAAAGTACAACTGGACAAATACAAAATGAGAATAAATCTCTCAGATCCTCAATTGGGCAAATGCAAAAAGAAAATAATTCTCTCAAAACCTCAATTAGTCAAATGGAAAGCTCTTTCAAAAGTAGAATAGACCAATTGGAAAAGGAATTGCAAAAAGTTAATGAAGAAAACCCCTCTCTAAAAAAAAGGAGTCTGCAGAAACTAATGACTCCATGAGACAGCAAAAGCCAGTTAAAAAAAAACAAAAAATAGGAAAAAAATAGAAGAAAATGTAAAATACCTCATCAACAAAACCACTGACCTTGAGAATAGGTCGAGGAGGGGCAACCTGAAAACAGTTGGACATCCTGAAAACATTGAAGAGAGAAAAAAAGCCTGGACTTAATATTACAGGATCTAGTGATGGAAAACTGCCCTGATATCATGGAACCAGATGACAAAATAGCTATTGAAAGAATAAATTGATCCCCTCCAGAAAAAGATCCTAAAAAAAACACACCAAGGAATGTAGTTGCCAAACTCCAGAACTATCAGATAAAAAAGAAAATTCTGCAAGCAGCCAGAAAGAAACAATTTAAATATCAAGGAGCCACAGTAAGGATTACCCAAGACCGGGCTGCATTAACATTAAGGGATCGAAGGGCATGGAACAAGATATTTCAAAGAGCAAAGGAGCTTGGAATGCAGCCAGGAATCCACTATCCCACAAAGCTGAGCCCTCTCTTCCAGGGGAAAAGATGGACATTTAATGAAATGGAAGAATTTCAAAAATTTCTGATGCAAAGACCAGAGCTAACAGAAAATTTGGACAACAAACATGAGGTTCAAAAGACACATGAAAAGGTTAAAAAAAAGAGGGGGTGGTAAAAAAATATTGCTATTCAATAAGTTGAAACTGGCTATATTCCAGCATGAGGTAAAAGATTCTCATAAATCTTGAGAATTGTAATTCTAACAGAGAGAATATACCTAGCCAGAAGTGATGGACATTCATGACCTATCCATGAGACTTCTATCCAATGGGATGTAACTGGCTTTAACCCCACTTGGGAGAAATACTCTAATAACTCTCAAGAATTTTAACTCTATTAGACAGAATGTACTTAGCTAAAAGTGACAGATACTCAGAATTTTCTATGACTCAGACAGAATGATCTAAAAAACACTACCTCATTATAAGGGGGGACAGGAAGGAGACTGGAGGAGAGAGGGGATTGAATAGGGTAAATCTCATTATACTAAGAGGTACAAAATACCTAGGGTAATAGAGGGGAAGAAGGGAAGAGATGAGAAACACCTGAATCTTCTTCTTATCAGACTTGGCCTAAAGTTAATTTACATATCCTTAGTTAACTTAAAAAACATCTAACCTTTAAAGGATTAAAAAGGGAAAAGGGGAGGGGGGACAGAGAAAGGGAAGGGGAGTGGGGGGAAAAGGGGGAACTAACAAAAGGAAGGGAAGGGAAAAGGGAAAAAGAGAAAGGAGAAAGAAAGGGGAGGGGTGATATAGGAGGGCAAACACACTGATGGGGGTGGTAATCAGAAACAAAATACTGGGGAATATGGATGGGGGGTTGGGGGAAAATACAAACAGAGGGAAGAAAGTATGGAGAGCAATAAAGAATTAGTAATCATACCTTTGAATGTGAATGGGATGAACTCTCCCTTAAAATGTAAGCGAATAGTAAAGTGGATTAAAAACCAGAATCTGACAATATACTGCTTAGAAGAAACTCATTTGAAGCAAAGAGATACATATAGAGTAAAGGTAAAAGGTTGGAGCAAAATATATTTTGCTTCAGCTGAAGTAAAAAAACCAAGGGTAGCAATCCTTATCTCAGACAAAGCAGCAGCAAAAATAGATGGCATTAAAAGAGATAAGAAAGGAAACTTTATCCACCGAAAAGGTACCATAGATAATAAAGCTATTCCAATACTGAATATATATGCACCCAATGGGACAGCATCCAAATTCTTAGAGGAGAAGCTGAAAGAACTACAGGAAGACAGACAGCAAAACTCTACTAGTGGGAGACTTCAACCTCCTGCTCTCAGATCTAGATAAATCGAATCATAAAATATACAAGAAAGACGTTAAGGAGGTAAATAAATTGTTAGAAAAACCAGATATGGTAGAATTATGGAGGAAATTGAATGGGGATAGAAAGGAATATACCTTTTTCTCTTCAGTACATGGAACCTATACAACAATTGACCATGTACTAGGACATAAAAACCTAATGATCAACTGCAGAAAGGCAGAATACATCTTTCTCAGATCACAATGCCATAAAAGTATATGCAATATTGGGCCAAGGAGATATAGACCCAGAACCAGAATAATGGAACCAGAATAACCTCATTTTAAAGAATGAGTGGACCAAAAAAACAAATTATAGAAAGAATTAACCATTTTATCCTAGATAATGATAATAATGAAACAACATACCAAAACCTATGGGATTCAGTCAAAGTGGCTCTCAGGGGATATATTATAGCTTTAAATACTTACATGAATAAATTGGAGAAAGAGGAAATCAATGAACTAAACATGCAACTAAAAAAATTAGAGAAAGAACAAATAAAAAATTCTAAAAATTAAAGGAGAAATTGATAAAATTGAAAGCAAAAAAAACTATTGAATTAATAAAGCCAAAAGTTGGTATTAGGAAAAAAACCAATAAAATTGATAAACCACTGGTCAATTTGATTTAAAAAAAGATAGAAGAAAACCAAATTGCTAGTATCATAAATGAAAAAGGTGAACTCACCACCAATGAGGAGGAAATTACAGTAATAATCCCAAATTATTTTGCCCAACTCTATGCCAATAATTTTGATAATCTAAGTGAAATGGATGAATAGTTACAAAAATATAAGTTGCCCAGGTTAAATGAAGAGATTAAATATCTAAACAACCCTATCTCAGAAAAAGAAATTCAACAAGCCATCATTTAACTCCCCAAGAAAAAAATCTCCAGGGCCTGATGGATTCACAAGTGAATTCTATCCAACATTTAAGGAACAATTGGTTCCAATTCTATATAAACTCTTTGGAAAAATAGGGAAAGTTGTAACTCTGCCTAACTCTTTCTATGAAACGAATATGGTGCTGTTACCTAAAACAGGAAGAGTTAAAATAGAGAAAGAAAATTATACACATATCTCCCTGATGAATATAGACGCAAAAATCGTAAATAAAATCTTAGCAAAATGATTACAACAAATTATCACTAGGATAATACATTATGACCAAGTAGAATTTATCCCAGGAATGAAGGGTTGGTTCAATATTAGGAAAACTGTTAGTATACTCAATTATATCAACAACAAACCTATCAGAAATAATATGATCATATCAATAGATGCTGAAAAAGCTTTTGACAAAATACAGCATCTATTCCTACTAAAAGCACTAGAGAGCAAGAATAAATGGACTGTTCCTTAGAATAATTAGCAGCATCTATATGAAACCATCAACAAGTATTATATTCAATGGGGAGAGGCTAGAAGCATTCCCAATAAGATCAGGGGTGAAACAAGGGTGCCCATTATCACCACTACCATTCAATATTGTATTAGAAATGTTAGCTTCAGTGATTAGAGAAGAAAAAGAAATTGAAAGAATTAGAATTGGGAAGGAAGAGACAAAATTCTCAATCTTTGCAGATGACATGATGGTCTACCTAGAGAATCCCAAGAAATCATCCAAAAATCTATTGGAAACAATTAGTAATTTTAGCAAAGTTGCAGGTTATAAAATAAACCCTCATAAATCATCAACTTTTCTTTATATGCCTAGCAAGATACAGCAGGAAGAGCTAGAAAGAGAAATCCCATTCAAAGTAGCCTCAGACAATATAAAATACCTGGGAGTCTATTTGCCAAGACAGACTCAGAAACTTTTTGGAAACTATTATAAAACACTTCTCACACAAATAAAATCAGATTTAAATAACTGGGCAAATATCAACTGCTCATGGATAGGTACAGTTAATATAATAAAAAATGACAATTCTACCAAAACTAAACTACCTGTTTAGTGCCCTACCAATCAAAATTCCAAAAATTACTTTAATGAGTTAGAAAAAAATTTGTAAGTATATTCATATGGAGAAATAAAAAGTTGAAAATTTCCAGGAGCTTAATGAAAAAAAAGTTCAAAAGAAGGAGGCTTAGCCCACCTGATCTAAAATTATATTATAAAGCATCAGTCATCAAAACTGTTTGGTATTGGCTAATAAATAGAGTGGTGGACCACTGGAATAGACTAGGTACAAAATCAGGAGACGATTATCATAATCTGCTGTTTGATAAACCCAAAGAGTCCAGCTAATGGGAAAAAAACTCCATCTTTGATAAAAACTGCTAGGATAATTGGAAGATAGTATGGAAGAAAGCTAGATTAGACCAACACCTAACACCCTTTACCAAGATACGATCCAAATGGTTATAGGACTTAGACATAAAAATCAATATTATAAGCAAATTAGAAGATCAAGGACTAGTTTACCTGTCAGATCTATGGAAAGGGGAACAGTTTATGACTAAGGAAGAGTTGAAGAACATCACCAAAAACCAAGTAGATGATTTCAATTACATTAAATTAAAAAGCTTTTGCACACTGTAACCAAGATCAAACGAAATGTACTAAATTGGGAAACAATCTTTACAACTAATGATACTGACAAAGGACTCATTTATAAAATATACAGAGAGCTGAGTCATATTTAAAACAAAAAGCCATTCCCCAATTGACAAATGGTCAAAGGATATGCAAAGGCAATTTACAGATGAGGAGATGAAAGAAATCCATAGTCATATGAAAAATTGCTCTAAATCATTAATTATTAGAGAAATGCAAATTAAAGCTTCTCTGAGGTACCACCTCACACCTCTCAGACTGGCCAATATGACCAGAAAGGATAATAATCATTGTTGGAAGGGTTGTGGGAAATCTGGGACACTATTACACTGTTGGTGGAGCTGTGAACTCATCCAACCTTTCTGGAGAGCTATTTGGAACTATGCCCAAAGGGCAACAAAAATGTGCATACCCTTTGATCCAGCAATACCACTACTGGGTCTCTACCCTGAAGAGATGATGAAAAAGGGTAAAAACATCACTTGTACAAAAATATTCATAGCAGCCCTGTTTGTGGTGGCAAAGAATTAGAAATCAAGTAAATGTCCTTCAATTGGGGAATGGCTTAGCAAACTGTGGTATATGTATGTCATGGAACACTATTGTTCTATTAGAAACCAGGAGGGATGGGATTTCAGGGAAGCCTGGAGGGATTTGCATGAATTGATGATGAGTGAAATGAGCAGAACCAGAAAAACACTGTATACCCTAGCTTCAACATGGGAGTGATGATCAACCTTGAAGGATCCGCTCATTCCATCAGTACAACAATTGGGAACAATTTGGGGCTGTCTGCAATGGAGAGTGCCATCTGTATCCAGATAAAGAGTCATGGAGTTTGAACAAAGTTCAAAAACTATTCCCTTTAATTTAGAAAAAAACAGATATCTAATTGTCTGATCTTGTTGCCTCTTAGTCTTCTTGTCTCTTCCTTAAGGATATGATTTCTCTCTCATCACACACAATTTGGATCAATGTACAACATGGAAACAAAGTAACAACTGACAGATTGCTTTCTGTGGGGCGGGTGGGGGGAGGGAAGTAAGATTGGGGGAAAATTGTAAAACTCAAATAATATCTTTAATAAAAAATACAATTTAATAAAAAAAAAATCAGGGACAATTTGGGGCTATCTGCGATGGAGAATACCATCTATATCCAGAGAAAGAATTGTGGACTTTGAACAAAGACCAAAAACTATTACCTTCGATTTAGGAAAAAAAAAAGTTCTCTTATTATGCAATTTTGCTATGTCTTCTACTTTATTTTTCTTCCTTAATGATATGATTTCTCTCTCATCACATTCAACTTAGATCAATGTATACCATGGAAGCAATGTAAAGACTAAAAGACTGACTTCTATGAGGGGGTGGGGGGGAGGGAAGCAAGAGTAGGGGGAAAAATTGTAAAAGTCAAAATAAATAAAATCTTTCTTTAAAAAAATGTGTGTTAAAATCCCCTAGAGAGTAATGGAGGGGCACATGTGGGCATGAGCAAACTGAAATATTATAAACAAGGAAGTAAGGACACATCATCAAGGAAATGGATGAGCAAAAGAGATTACCATTTATTGGGGAATGTCTGAACAAATTATGTCATGTGAATGTAATAAAAGAATATTGTCATAAGAAATGATTGTTTTAAAGAAATCTGGGGACTTCTGGCCAAGATGGTGGAGAGAAGATAGGCACAGTTCTAAAGTCTCCTGATCTTTCCCCATCTGTGATATGAAACAGACCTCTTAACAGAAATCTGACCCACAAAACCCAGAAAGAAAAGCCAGGAGAAAGAACATCTATCTCAGGATCCATCTTCCACGGTTCTGGGTGAGTCAGGGAACAGAGGGGGGATCAGCCACAGATCAGCCTGATTAGGTGTGGGGTTGGAGGCCAGGAGCCTGAGGGCCTGAGAGCCAGGCCTGCTTGATCTGCAGTGGGACTAGACCGCCGGGGCTTGGGTCAGCTAGGGAGCAGAGACATTGGTGTTGTTGCTGACCCTCTGGAGCTTGCTGATGGGGTGGGGAGACAATCCCAGGGCAGGAGAGCTGCGGACACCATCCTGAGGCTACTCTGGTCTGAGGAACTCTGAGTCCATGCCTCTATTGCAGCTGAGGCCTCTTCCCAGAACAAACACAATTACAGAGTTCTGCCCCAGGCATAGGTGTGTGAGCAGAAGAACCAGCCCAGTTGACACTAGGGAGAGGGATGACCTCACCCCAGGCTAGAGCCCACAATTGATTGAAGGCAAAAGTACCTAACAGCTTCAATAGCTCCCTCCAGGCTAAGGGAGAAGACCTCAATCAAGGTCACAGGCACTCCAGAGAAAGCAACCAACATCACCTACTGGCCAGCCAGAGAAATTTCACTCAGTGAGCAAATCCTCTAGCACCCCCTTCTGGCCAGATGGAGATATTGCGCTCAGTGAGTAAAAGCCTCTAAGCATTCCAACATCAAACCTCTGTGAACCAGCCCCTCCGCAATTCAAGGTCTTAGCAAAATGAAGAAAGGTCAATGGAAAGGTGGGTCCATAGAAAAATTCTTGGAAGGAAAAGATCCTAACTCAGAGAGACCTAGAACCTCTGAGGAGAATATGATCTGGTCTCCAGAAAAGAAAGACTTACTTGAAGAAATAAGGAAGGAACTTAAAAATCAGTTGGGAAATTTGGGAGAGTAAATTAACACTTTGCAACAAGAAAACAAATCACTGGAAAATACAACTGGACAAATACAAAATGAGAATAACTCTATCAGATTCTCAATTGGGCAAATGCAAAAAGAAAATAATTCTCTCAAAACCTCAATTGGTCAAATGGAAAGCTTTTTCAAAAATAGAATTGATCAATTGAAAAAGAAGTTGCAAAAGGTAAATGAATAAAACTCTAAAAAATTGAATGGAGTCTGCAGAAACTAATGACTTCATGAGACAGCAAGAGCCTGTAGATAAAATAGATAAAATAGAAGAATAATGTAAAATAACTCATCAGCAAAACCAATGATGTTGAGAATAGATTGAGGAGGGGCAACCTGAGAATTATTGGACTTCCTGAAAAAATTGAAGAAAAAAAAAAGCCTAGACTTAATATTATAGGATCTAGTGTTAGAAAAATTGCCCTAGGGGGCAGCTAGGTGGCACAATGAATAGAGTACCAGCCCTGGAGTCAGAAGTACCTAAGTTCAAATCCAGTCTCAGACACTTAATAATTACCTAGCTGTGTGGCCTTGGGCAAGCCACTTAATCCCATTGCCTTGCAAAACAAAAACAAAAACAAAAACAAACCTAAAAAAAAGCCTTAAAAAAAAGAAAAGAAAATTGCTCTGATATCATGGAACCAGAGGGCAAAATAGTCATTGAAAGAATACATCCCCTCCAAAAAGAGATCCTAAAATGAAAACACCAAGGAATGTTATGGCCAAATTCCAGAACTATCAGATAAAAGAGAATATCCTGCAAGCAGTCAGAAAGAAACAATTTAAAGACCAAGGAGCCACAGTAAGGATTATTCAGGACCTGACTGCATCAACAGTAAGGGATCAAAGAGCCTGGAATGAGATATTTTGAAGAGCAAGGGAGCTTGGAATACAGCCAAGTATTCACTATCCCACAAAACTGAGCCTTCTATTTCATGGAAAAGATGGACATTTAATGAAATGGAAGAATTCCAACAATTCCTGATGAAAAGACCAGAGCTAAATAGAAAAATTTGGACATCAAACAGGAGGTTCAAGAGACACATGAAAAGGTTAATGGGGGGGGTGTAAAGAAAAAAACGCTATCCAATAAATTGAAACTGGCTATATCCCAGCATGGGGAAAAGATTCTCATAACTCTTGAGAATTGTAACTCTAACAGAGAGAATATACCCAGCCAGAAGTGATGGATACCCATGACCTATCCATGTGACTGCTATCCAATGGTATGAAACTCTCTATTTGGGAGAAAGACTCTAAGAACTCTCAAGAATTGTAACTCTATTAGATAGAATGTACTTAGCTAGAAGTGATGAATACTCAGAATTTTCTAAGACTCAGATAGAAAGACTTAAAAACACCTCCTCCTTAAAAAGGGGGACAAGAAGGAGACGGGAGGAGGGACGGGATTGAATGGGATAAATCTCATTACATTGAGGGGTACAAAATACCTGTGGTAATAGAGGGGAAGAAGGAAGTTGATGAGAAACACCTGAATCCTCTTCTCTCAGACTTGGCTTAAAGTTAATTTATACACACAGTCAGTTAACTTAAAAAACATCTAAAGTTTCAAGCATTAAAAGGGGAAAAGGGGAGGGGGTGGAGAAAGGGTGGGAAAGGGGAACTAATAGAAGGAATGGAAGGGAAAAGGGAAAGGGGAAAGAAAGGGGATGGGGTGGCTATAGGAGGGAAAACACACTGAAGTGGGTGGTATTCAGAAACAAAATACTGGAGAATACAGATAAGGGGGAAGGGAAAAATACAAACAGAAGGAAGATAGCTTGGAGGGCAATAAAGAGTTAGTAATTATAACTTTGAATGTGAATGAGATGAACTCTTCCTTAAAATGTAAGTGGATAGCATAGTGGATTAAAAACCAGAATCCGACAATATGCTGCTTATAAGAAACTCTTTTGAAACAGAGAGATACATACAGAGTAAAGGTAAAAGGTTGGAGCAAAATATATTTTGCTTCAGCTGAAGTGAAAAAACCAGGGGTAGCAATCCTTATCTCAGACAAAGCAGATGCAAAAATAGATAGCTTTAAAAGAGGTAAGAAAGGAAAATATGTCCTCCCTAAAGGTACCATAGACAATAAAGTGATGCACCCAATGGGATAGCATCCAAATTCTTAGATGAGAAGCTGAAAGAACTACAGGAAGATATAAACAGCAAAACTCTACTAGTGGGAGACCTCAACCTCCCACTCTCAGATTTAGATAAACTGAATCATAAAATAAACAAGAAAGAAGGTAAATAGATTGCTAGAAAAACTAGATATGCTAGATTTATGAAGGAAATTGAATGGGGATAGAAAGGAATATATCTTTTTTCTCTGCAGTACATGGCACTTATACAAAAATTGACTATTTACTAGGGCATAAAAACCTAATGATCAACTACAGAAAGGCAGAAATAGTGAATATATCTTTCTCAGATCACAATGCAATAAAAGTTATATGCAATATTGGACCAGGGAGATATAGACCCAGAACTAATTGGAAACCAAATAACCTCATTTTAAAGAATGAGTGGATCAAACAATAAATTATAGAAAGAATTATCCTAGATAATGACAATAATGAAACAACATACCAAAAACCTATTGGGATTCACTCAAAGCGGCTTTCAGGGATATATTATATCTTTAAATGACTACATGAATAATCCACATGAATAAATCAATGAACTACACATGCAACTAAAAAAATAGAAAAAGAACAAATTAAAAATCCCCAATTAAATACCAAATAAAAATTCTAAAAATTAAAGGAGAAATTAATAAAAGCAAAAGCAAAAAAACCCCATTGAGTCAATAAATAAAACCAAGAGTTGGTTTTAGGGAAAAGAAAACAATAAAAATTGATAAACCTCTGGCCAATTTGATTTAAAAAAAAGAAAGAAGAAAACCAAATTGCTAGTATCAAAAATGTAAAAGGTGAATTCACCACCAATGAGGAAGAAACTAAAGTAATAATTCAGAATTATTTTGCCCAACTATACCAATAACTTTGATAATCTAAGTGAAATGGATGAATATTTACAAAAATATGAGTTGCCCAGGTTAAATGAAGAGGAGATTAAATACCTAAACAACCCTATCTCAGAAAAAGAAATTCAACAAGCCATCATTTAACTCCCTAAGAAAAAATCTCCAGGGCCTGATGGATTCACAAGTGAATTTTACCAAACATTTAAGGAACAATTGGTTCTAATTCTATAAAAACTCTTTGGAAAAATAGGGGAAGTTGGAACTCTGCCTAACTCTTTCTATGAAACCAATATGGTGCTGATACTTAAACCAGGAAGAGTTAAAACAAAGAAAATTATAGACCTATCTCCCTGATATTCATAGATGCAAAAATCTTAAATAAAATCTTAGCAAAATTATTACAACAAGTTATCATTAGGATAATACATTTTGACCAAGTGGAATTCATCCCAGGAATGCAGGGTTCAATCAGTATTAGGAAAACTGTTAGTATAATCAATTATATCAACAACAAACTTATCAGAAATTATATGATCATATCAATAGATGCTGAAAAAGCTTTTGACAAAATACAGCACCTTCCTACTAAAAACACTAGAGAGTGTAGGAATAAATGGACTGTGCCTTAGAATAATTAGCATTATCTATCTGAAACTATCAACAAGCATTATATTCATGGGGTGGCTAAGGTGGGTAGTGGATAAAGCACTGGTCTTGGAGTACCTGGGTTCAAATCCAGTCTCAGACACTTAATAATCTAGCTCTGTGGCCTTGGGCAAGTCACTTAACCCCATTTGCCTTACAAAAACCTAAAAACAAAAAAACAAGCATTATATTCAATGGGGAGAGGCTAGAGGCATTCCCGATAAGATCAGGGGTGAAACAAGGATGCCCATTATCACCACTACTATTCAATATCATATTAGAAATCTTAGCTTCAGCAATAAGAGAAGAAAAATAAATTGAAGGAAATAGAATTGGGAAGGAAGAAAGAAAACTCTCACTCTTTGCAGATGACAAGATGGTTTACCTACAGAATCCCAAGAAATCATCCAAAACAACTACTGGAAACAATTAGCAATTTTAGCAACATTGCAGGATATAAAATGAGCCCTCATAAATCCTCAACTTCTCTATATATGACTAACAAGATATAGCAAGAAAAACTAGAAAGAGAAATCCCATTCAAAGTAACCACAGACAATATAACATGTCTGGGAGTCTATTTGCTAAGAAAGACTCAGAAACTTTTTGAAAACACTTCTCACACAAATTAAATCAGATTTAGATAACTGGCAAACATCAACTGCTCATGGATAGGTCGAGCTAATATAATAAAAATGGCAATTCTACCAAAACTAAACTACCTGTTTAGTGCCATACCAACCAAATTCCAAAAAATTAGTTTAATGAGTTAGGAAAAAAAGTTGTAAGTAAATTCATATGGAGAAATAAAAAATCAAGAATTTCCAGGGATTTATTGGAAAAAAAGTACAAACAAATGAGGTTTAGCCCTACCTGATCTAAAATTATATTATAAAGCATCAGTCATCAAAACTGTCTGGTATTGGCTAAGAAACATAGTGGTGGACCAGTAGAATAGACTAGGTGCCAAATCAGGAGACGATTATAGTAATCTGCTGTTTGATAAACCCAAAGAGTCTAGCTTAGGATAAAAACTCTCTCTTTGATAAAAAGCTTCTGGGAAAATTGGAAGTTAATATGGAAGAAACTTAGATTAGACCAACACCTCACACCCTTTAGCAAGATAAGATCCAAATGGATATAGGATTTAGACATAAAAAACAATACTATAAGTGAACTAGAAGATCAAGGACTAAGTTACCTGTCAGATCTATGGAAAGGGAAGCAGTTTATGACTAAGGAAGAGATGGAGAACATCACTAAAAACAAACTAGATAATTTCTGTTGCATCAAATTGAAAAGCTTTTCCACAGACAAATCCACTGTAACTAAGATCAAAAGAAATGTAGTAAACTGGGAAATAATCTTTACAACTAATGTTTCTGACAAAGGACTCATTTCTAAAATATATACAGAACTGAGTCATACCTTTTTTTTTAAAAAAAGCCATTCCCCAACTGACAAATGGTCAAAGGATATGCAAAGACAATTTACAAATGAAGAGATCAGAGCAATCCATAGTCATATGAAAAAATTGCTCTAAATCATTATTAGAGAAATGCAAATTAAAGTTTCTCTTAGGTACCACCTCACACCTCTCAGACTGGTCAATAAGACCAGAAAGGTTTGATCATTGTTGGAAGGGTTGTGGGAAATCTGGGACACTTACATTTTTGGTGGAGCTGTGAACTCATCCAACCTTTCTGGAGAGAAATTTGCAACTATGCCCAAAGGGCAACAAAAATGTGAATACCCTTTGATCCAGCAATACCACCAAGTCTATACCCTGAAGAGATGATGAAAAAAGGGTAAAAACATCATTTGTACAAAAATATTCATAGCAGCCCTGTTTGCAGTGGCAAAGAATTGGAAATTAAGTAAATGTCTTTCAGTTGGGGAATTACTTAACAAATTGTAGTATATGGAACAATATTGTTCCATTAGAAACCAGGAGGGAAGAGAATTCAGGGAAGCCTGGAGGGATCTGCATGGGCTGATGCTGAGTGAGATAAGCAGAACCAGAAAAACACTGTACATCTTAACAGCAACATGGGGGTGATGGATCACCCTTGATGGACTCATTCATTCCATCAGTGAAACAATCAGGGACAATTTGGGGCTGTGGAAAAGACCAAGGATTATTCCCTTTAATTTAGAAAAAAACTGGTATCTTATTGTCTGATCTTGCTATCTCTTATATTTTATGTTTCTTCCTTAAGCATATGATTTCTCTCTAATCACACTCAATTTGGATCAATATGTACCATGGAAACAATGTAAAGACTGACAAATTGCCTTCTGTGAGGGGTGGGAGGAGAAGTAAGATTAGTGGGAAAAATTGTAAAACTCAAAATAAATAAAATCTTTAATAAAGAAAAAAGTAATCTGGGACAATTTGTATGAACTGATATGGAGTGAAGTGAAAGAAGCAGGAGAACCATTTATACACTGATGACAACATTAAAAAGGCAAATAACTTCAAAATATTTTTAAATTAATCTAGTTAAATGATTTTATTAAAAAACTGATCCTTCATTTGATGATCATTATAAGATTAAAGATGAAGCACAGAAAAAGTTAACTTACTCAGAGAGAGTTGATGGACTCAAGATGCAGAATGAGACATATATTTTTGACACACTCAATGTGAGAATTTGTTTTGCTTAACTTTTTATACATATTATAAGGATTTCCTTTTTCCTTTTTTATATTGTTGCAAGGCAATGGGGTTAAGTGGCTTGCCCAAGGCCACACAGCTAGGTAATTATTAAGTTTCTGAGGACAGATTTGAGCTCAGGTCCTCCTGACTCCAAGGCTACCCCTTCTTTTTCATTTTTCAATGGTTGTGGAGCAGGAAGTTGAGAGAAGGGGAGTTGGGATTGGTTTGTCAAAAATAGAAAGCAAGAAAATATGATCATTGGAGCAAGTTTCAAAAAATAAAATTCAAAGAAGAGAAGGAAAGTCAAAAGAATTTGCAAATGATCAGGCTAACTATGAAAGTTTAAAATCAAAATTGCTATATACTTTAAAATAAAAGCAAGCTATACATAATAGTTTTATGTTTAATTTTAATTTCAGTCTTGTCTGTTTTGCCAGATGAAAGTGCTTATTTTTTAAATTTGTTTAAAAATTGTTTTTAAGGTGAACTTCATGTATGGGATAGCCAAGCTTGGGTAGGCATGCTCATATCAGTTGTTCTGAGTGTTACACAAAATTTTGACATTTCTCCTTTTTTAAGTTCTGTCAGTTGTAAATAACTCAGAATTCACATCATGTGCCTTCAAATAAAGGTCAGAAAGTTGCCAGCATCTCTTATTTGCTCCTTTCTCCTGGGAACTACACATTACAAATGGATTTCAGGCAGTAGTAGAGTCAGTTAGCTGTTATCACTGCAGGACCAAGCAAGAAGCAGAGATCCCATCATCTCTCCAAAGTTTAAACCTTTTCTGTTTTTCACTCATAAAATGATTTTAAAAAATTACTTCAGTCAGTGCTACTGCTATCTAATTTTCTGACTCACTCCTGCTACAATGCACTAAATAGTCCTCTAGAAGAGTGAAAAAAATAATGCATCTGCCTAAATTCCTAATGCCAAGGAACTTAGGAGGATATGACTCATTTCCTCCAATTTTCCAGTATTGCTAAGGTTAAATATAAATTTAACTCTGTAATATTATAGAAGATAAGGTACTGTAAATTGACATTTGATTCTGAAGACTGACAATTTTAATTCACTATTAAATTGCTTTAAAGACTATAAAGTGCACCATCAAATAACAAGCATTCATTATGTGCCTATTATGTATTCGACTATGTTTAGTGCTATGGAGACTGGTTAAAAAAAAAAACAGTACCTGTCCTCAAAAACTTTATAGGCTCTTGATGGGAAAGAGTAATAAAAAAGTGCATATATAAACAAATGTAAACATGTAAAAAGTAGATGCATAGTAATCTTGAGTGGGGAGGAGACATTATCTTCTTGAGGGATCAGAAAAGGCTTTATGTAGAAGGTGATTTTTGAGCTGAGTTTTTAAGAAAGATTTTAAGAGATGACATTGGAAAAGAGACAATTCAGACAATCTAGATTAGGGAAGTTGGAGAAGAAGGCTAAGGTAGGCCAGCCAGTCTGAGACCTTTAAGGGGCTCATAGATATTAAGCATGGAAAGATAAACTATAGTCATCTGTAAATTTAAATGCTGAGTGGACGAATTTTTATTTTTTGCTAGAGACAATAGGGAGCTACTAAAATATTCTGAACAAAGAAGGGCCCATGCTTCCTCATATATGGGGGTTTATCACAAATTAGAATTCCCCCAATTCCCTTAAGATACCTTATCTACCATAATTGCTGAATCATGTTATCATTTCAAACATTAAATAAGGGCTTCATTGTCAATCACTGTCAAATATTAATATAAAAAGTATTAGTCAAACTTAATTTATGTCTTTATTGGCAGACAAAAAAAAGAAATAGAAATTCTAATTTTTCTTCCTCCTAGTGGATAATTTTGAACATATTCTTGCATGAAAGAACCCTGCTTCAGAGATATCTGTCTTAGAGGACAATTTTTGGAGATCCTATTAAAAGTTTGGTTACATTTTTAAAGTATCAAGAATGTCTTAAGTGTCCACTACTATAGAGAAAACTTCTTGAAGAATTTACAGGGGATCATGTCTTATTTTTCTTTGCAATCATGGTTGAATTCCTTGAAATAAGAAGAAAAACTAATAAAATTTTAATTGAAATTTCATATAAAATAAATTCAATTCAAACATTTTTTAAGCAACTACTATGTCCAAAGCAGTATATTGACTTTATGAAAACAAGGATAAAAAATGAAATTGTCCCTATCTACAATAACCTTACATTCTATTAATGGGAAGAAAGTAGATAGATGAAATACCCATACAGGTAAGTAAATGCAAAGTATATTTAAGTAAATACAAAGAATTTGGGGAGGAAGAAGGGGGAGTACTAACAACTGAGGGAACAGAAAAGGGTGTATTTGGGGGTAACTCTTGAAAGAAGCTAGGGATTCCAAACAATCTTGGCGTAGGGAACTATACAGTCATTGGAGACAAGAAATGGAATGCAATGTGCAATGTAAGAACAAGAAGTCAGTTGACTTGGAACATAAAAGAGCATGAGGGTGAGTAACATGAAATGATTATGGAATTTTATTTCAAAATATTGCAAATTATGGTGAGTTATAAATGTCAAGAAAAGGAATTTGTAAATTAAACAAGGAAGCTTCATGAATGGGTAGTGGTGAAGTCAGTTTTGTGCTTTACAAAAGGGAAGTGAGGAGAAGGAATAGGAAGGAGGGGAAGGTGGGGGGGGAACCTTAGTTTTAGAGGCAAGAGTATGTTTCTGAGGTAGTTATGACTTCTGGGATCTTTTATTCCAATGATCCTGCCAATGAAAGCAAACAAATTATTTTTGGGTGCCCTTCTCACCTTCCCTCCTACACTATTCCTTTTCTTTCCATTCTGATTTCTCTTTTCTCTCTTCCCTCCTTATTCCCTTTCTTTTCTGGGGAAGAAACAGGGTGACAGAAGATTTAGGATGTGAATAGAAAGAACATTGCATTTACTTTTTTCCTTTCCTCATCTCATGCCCTGTGCAGGATTATTCACAGACTTTTAGCACAGGATTCTCTATTCTAAAGAATTTCTAAAATTAGCATGCAAAGAAGCTAACATTTGGCTTGAACTATGACTCAACTGGGTCTTGCCTGTAGCTCTTCTTCCTGCATGTGGGCTGCATTGTGAAAACATTTTCTGATGGGAAAGGAAATCAATCAAGAAGACAAAAAAAATTCTCCTGACCATTTCCTGATTCATGTGCTCTTTCAGAGAGGAGGGGGAAGTTTGTTATTATTTAGGAAGCAGCTGAGGTTGAATAGTGTGATTGCAAAGCTCAACTGGTGGCTTTATTGAGTCTGCCTGTGGCCAAGCTATCAACAGTGATTGGATACTAGATGGTAGCTATCAATTTGATTCAATTACATTGAAATTTTGTTGTGATATCACAGTGATTGCACTGAGTTGTCTAGAAATGGATGAAGCTCATTTCTATACTTTAAAAATAATCAGAGATTGCATTGCTGTGGACAATCCTTCTCTGCCTCAGTGGGTGGTCTGCATGAGTTGCTATGACAAAAAAATCACCTAGTGGACAATCTTCTACCATTAAGCCTAGCACTCAGGCTAGAGACAGCCCATAATTAGGACCACACTGAAAATCCTTTAAGTTTAGAGCTTCTAGAGCTTGTTCTCAACAACTCAGCATCACTTCTAAGATCCAAAGAGGCATGGAAATAGAATGTTAGTGGAAGGAATGGATATTATGGGGAAAATAAAAGTAAATTATAGACTGACTTGGAAAAAAAAGTTGAGGTTTTATGAAAGAAGAAAGTAATCTAACTGGTTTTTAAAAACTAATCAAATGAGAACTTAGACAATTTCCTTCAAGTGGTTGTTGTCCTTCATACTTGAAGAGTATCAAAATGATGTCACTATGTTGGGGGTCAAAATGCAGTATGACTGACTGTGGTTAATCAGACTCTCACAAGCTTGGAAGGCTCTATCACAGGTCAAACAAAATAGTCCATATGAACATTTAGAATGGAGATGCCTACATTTGTGGATCTCACTTTTCTTTTGAGTGTAATTCTGCTCTTAGAACACAATGCCTTCTTTCATGCAGGCACATCATGCCAGGATGAGGAAGGAAGGGAAGGGAAGGGGGTCCTATGCCAGTTTCTCCAGTCTCACAATAAATTTCGAAGTTCTTCAGGGAGATCTTGAGAGTGTCCTTGTAACCTTTATTTTGACTTTCAAAATTGCTTTTATTTGCCCTTCATTTTCAGAGGACCAATAACATTATGGTGTGATATCTTGAAAGCTGAATTGCATTTAAGTGAGATAGAGTTGCACAATATCATTAGTCTCATTCTCTCTTTCAGAGTTATAGAAGTCCAAAAGCTGGACAAAGTCATGGGAACTGGCAATGGCCCAGTATATAGTAGATGACCTTGGTGCATCCAAAGTCTGACCCACCTCTAAGCCCTCCCAGTGTTTTCTTCATTTACTTTCAACAAACTTGTTCTCATCTGCCCATTGCTCTAGGGGAAGTCTTCACATACTTGGGATAGAAATCCTCCTACCTTACTGTAAGATTGGAGGTCTGTTGGTTACCTTCAACCTGGTTTAACCTGTCTCCCAAGATGGTTTACTGGGGTGCGACTGCTGCTCATGCTATAACTTCTTGGAGTCACAGGTGAGAGTTGGGTGAAAGGAGGACACCAAAGATGGATAAACAGCCCTGAAAAGGACTCAGCAAACCTAACATCCAAAGGTGCTAGTCCTCCCTGAACACCCCATATATCCCCTTCTCAATTCCCTCAAAAACAGGAAAGATACATACATATTCCAGTAATATCATCATTGCTCAAAATATATTTTGAACACTTTTTTTGAATAATCTTCAGGACCTACAGCTTAATCTTTTGAATCTATTCAAAAGTAACCTTTGAATGGATTTTACTTTAATGGGAAAGAAAAAAGAGTCATTTAAAGCCAAGTCTTCTAATTAATGTGAGTGATCAAGTTGGAGCAAAAATGATTGAAAAAAAGACAAAACAAAATAAAATGAGGAATTTGCATAGAAGTAAATGTTTTCTTATATGGTTCACAGATGTATAGGTTCATTGGTCTTGCTCAGATAAGTGAAATAATTGGTCCCTTCATTGACTCAGATTAATATTGAAAAATTCCTCAGAAAGCAACTTTAACTTCTGTCAAACATTCATTCCATAATGTTTAGTAAACTTGTATTAAAGCACTTTCTACTTGCAATGCTATGATTGTAACAGCTAAATTTGGGTATGACAATGTCTTTTCATAATATTAAGTGTACATAGGGAAAAGTGTTCATTATCAAGGTAGTGGACCTATGCTCAAATCCTTTCTAGCAGGTAGCTAGGTGGCCTAACAGTTAGTGCACCGGCCCTGGACTCAGGAGTACCTGAGTTCAAAATCCGACCTCAGACACTTAATATTTACCTAGCTGTGTGGCCTTGGGCAAGCCACTTAACCCCCATTGCCTTGAAAAAAAAACAAAAAAAAAATCCTTACTAGGACACTTGAGTGACCTTGAACAAGTCAATTCACCATTCTGGATTTCAGTTTCTTTACCTATAACATGAGGGTATTGGATAAAATGACCTCCGAGGTTCCTTGCAGCTCAAAATCAGTTATTAAGTACTTTTAGAGCTATCCTAGTGAATAAATTGACTGCTCTTTTTTGGAAGTATTCTGGGAAGGCTGTAACTCCTTAAAACAGAAGCTCTATTGTCTTTTTCAAAAACAAATCTCAAGGTCATTTCCTTTGGCTCTGGTCAAGCAGTTTAGAGGTAATTGAGTATCCTTTGAAATTCTTTGTTTGGAGTCCACACTAATTGCTGAATTCCCTTGTTTAACTTTGCAATTTGTTGCTTGCTGCAATTTTGCTTTGCACCTTTAAACTGTTGAGAATATTTACCTATTTCTAAAATTAAGATGATGCTCCCTTCAGCTCAGATAGTGGTTTCTTTTGTAGCTCCCTAGTTCCTATAGATAACAGATTTCTTCATTTTCAGCAGAGATAAGAACAATTAGTGTACTCTCTGAAGTTTGACACTTCATCCAAACAATCAATTACCTAGACTTCCTGGGAACCAAAAAACTGAAACATCCCTGATATGTTAGAAATGAGAGCTCCTCTCTATTAAAAAGAAAATTTAAAGAGCCATCTTGGGTGTCAGTAGCTCATCTGAGGTTCTGTCACTCAGTCTTTGGTGCCATGAATACTGGGAGCCATCTGGGAACTAGATCTTCACCACTCTTCAGCCTAGCACCCCACCAAATATTCTTGTACACTGCAGGTTTCTGTGTTATTCAAGTAAACTACTGGAGCTCTTAACCTCAGGCATAAGCCTAAGGATCATCATCAACAGAAATTCATACTGACACAGTTGTTTTGTAAACACCCTCCCCTTCTCTCCATACTCAAGCTGTGGGTGGCACAAAAGGAGATCAAAGTCCAAACATTAATCATGCTTCACTTATCACCTTTAACCTTCCAACTTCAACTGGTCTCTGAATTCAGTTTAACATTTATTAAACACCTATGTTACTTAAATGACAGTCCAAGGTACTGGAGAAGGATGCAAAGATAAAAATTAAACAGTCCCTGTCCTCACAGATCTATATTTTATTGATAGCTACAAGTAGTAAATGTAAAGTGGGATAGTTTGGACTTGTGATTTCAATGATTTAGGTACTGCCCAGCTGAGGAAATTTCCTCTGCCAATATAGATCAGCACCTTCCCTGTGGCATAGTCTTAAAGAGCTGCCCAGAGAATGGAAATGTTGCCCAGGGAAACACAGTTAGTATGGGTGAGATGCCTTTGGGATATCTGGGAGGATATGTTCAGTTCACAACTGTTGATATGGAACTGGAACACAGGAAAATGGTTAAGGCTAAGAGTAATTTGCACAGGATTTATGAATTTGTGGACAGCATAAACAAGATAGAGAAAAGAAGACTAGCTGGTTATGACAGGAAAAAATAATTTCTGAGTTCTAGATCAGTTTGGTACAATATTTATGAGTGATAGAGAGATCAAGGGCTTGACTACTTATATGACAAAGGTAGAAGTCATATTGTTTAGGGAGTTATTAACTGTGAAGCCAAGGGGTTTAAAAGTCATTGACACATATATGGAAGTCTACAAGTAGGGAGGCAGGAGTTGGGATATAGGGAGAAAAGAGGGGAAATAATCTGGTCCTAGGAAGCTGATTGGAACAAGAATTTGGTCTGGGTAGTAAAGATGACTAGAGTAAATCTCAAAGAAAAGGAAGTTCCTAAATCCCGGACAGTTTGGAAGAGAGAATCAAGAGCAATCAATCTGCCAACTTATCTTCTTGATCCTGTACTTTGGGGAAGAAGAGAGGATGGTTAAATACTGGAAAGAATGACTAGACATGCATTGTCTTTGGGAAGAAGTTTATAATAGCATAAAATATAAAGAGTGTGAATTAAAGAGATCTAGAATAAAGAAGAATTTGTTAAAAATAAAGTGAGATTAGCAATAGCATTGTGAGATCAACTATGATGGATGCAGCTCCTCTCAGCAGTTTACAGATCAAGGACAACCCTGGGAGATCTATTATGGACAAAGCCATTCATAAACAGAGGGGGAAATCCCCCAGGAAAAAAACACAGAATCTGAATGTATGCTATATTCACTTTTTAAAAACTTTTCTTATGGTTTTGCTTCCTATCTCATAATTTTCATTTTTTCCCCTTAGTCCTAATTCCTCTTATACAAAATGACTAATATGTAAATATGTTAAACAAAAATGTATACTTTTTACCAGACTGATCTCCACAGAGGGGAGGGGAGAGGGAAGAGAGAGAGTGGTAGAAAAATGTATAACTTATAAATTTGCAAATGGATGATTCTTGAAAAACTATCATAGCATGTAATTGAAAAAATCAAAGAAAATATAAATTAAAAAATAAAAATAAGTGTACAGAATGTACAATGCAGAGAACAAAATGGGCTGTGTTGGGGTAGAGACAAGGTGAATTGGAGTAAGAGAACCCAGAGAAATAGGAATGAAAATTTTTACCTAAGCAGGTCCTGACTCCAAAAGTAGAAGCTGTAAATTTGTTATTTATGGGACAAGGAATGACCATTTAGTATGGAGCACCCACCTTCTAAGGTCCTGTGATGACTGAAACCAAAGCTGATGTGGAAACTTTACCATCTCTGACTCTCAGAGAGCCAGAATCTGTAACTTTCTGAGATCCCTGTGACTAAAGAAGAACATTTACATGAATGCACACTTTCTAGAGCCTCATCTAAGATTTGAAGGATGAGACCCACCTGGGTAAATATACCTTACACATGGTGTGAGCACTTAGCTTCCAATCTTAGCCCATCGAATCATAGATTTCCTAGTACCTGAGGTATCTGAGATTTAAAATGGTCTAGCAAGGGAAGGTGGAAGGAAATTATGTAACTTGTAAATATGCATATGCCTGTGGATGAAAAGTTGAAACTTTTATAACATGTGCTTAGAAAAATAAAATAAAATATCAATTGTGAAAAAAAAAATTCTCCTCAGGAGAAGCCTTTTGCTGCCCTGGAATTTTACAGTAAATTCACACCAAATGACCTTCCTCTCAGCAAATAACACTTGCTCTGTTGTACTCACTCATTAGCAGTCAACAAATCAAGAAGTGCTTAGGATGTGACAGGTCCTGGGCAATGTTTTGTGGATACAAAGTCAAAAATGAAGCAGTTTCTGCCTTTGAGGAGCTTACATTCCACAGTTACCCATGTGTACATCCTCTGAGGCAGCTAAAAGTTGTAGCACTTGAGTCAAGAAGACCTGAGCTTGAATCCTTCCTCAGAAACATTCAATCTGGGTGCATCACTTGCTTTCTACCATCCTCGATTTCCATATTTGTAAAATGAGGCTATTAATAGCAAGTAATTCACAGGATCATTGTGGGAATCAAATGAAATCATTTACATAAAGTATTTTGCAAACCTGAAAGCATTGTTAGCTGTTGTGATATAAATATATGCAAAATAAATACAAAGCAATGAGGGGAACACTCAGATCCTATTTCTTACCCTACTAATTAAATGCATCAGTGAAAATGACTGTGCTATTGGTTTCCACTAGCTTTGGTCACTTTTTGCAGAAGAGGAATCTTCCTAAAAATTCCTCTCCTACACTGAGCTCAGCAACACTGACATCGCTCATCACAACTCTCTTCTACACCCTATTGTCCTAATTCTCTTACCTGATTTTACCTCAATAATTCTTCTGTAATTCACACCATCCAAACAAAGACTCATTCTTTGTTTTCCTGAAGTAGGTGTAATTGCTGTCTACAAAAGCTCTAAACCCTCTTGGATTGACTCCCTTTCTATCTCATTTTTCTTCTTCCAAAGGTGACTGTGATATTGCAGCTTTATAGACTCTCATGGAATCAGATTCTCTTGCCTAGGTATGCTTTCCAGAATTTCAAGCATTTATTGACCTACAAGTCAGGCTTGGAGGAACATAAACCATCATTTCTTACTACTGACATTTCACCTTTCAGGGTGGTCGATATGCTTAGCCCTTAAAAGGTCGGCCAGTAAAGAAGCTCTAATTATTTCCTCCTCAAAAAATATGGTCGTCTACAGAACTTGGAAATTGCCAAGGAAGTCTTTGCTATTGTCACAAAAACTCAAAGTCCTGCATCTGCACCCTGACAATTGATCCTGAAACACTAGGCTCTGGTGGGGGTCTTTTCCTGAGACTGAGACCATCCTTCTATATAAAGTCTTGGAGTTTTTCTGTCCAGTATTTATTATGGTGCACTAGCCTCAAGTCTGGAAGAGAAATATTGAGTTCTAAAGCATTGAGCTGTCTGACACAACAAATTTCAGATTACTGCAATTTTATTGCCTGCTGTGGAAGTTCTAGTGTTAGGAATTGTTCCCGACCCATTTATTCAGGCTCATGAAAATGTGTGATTATTTTAATGGGATTTCCTAGGGATTGGTGGGTAGAAGGGGATAACAGGGAAAACTACCTGACAATGATTTGAGTCATCTTCTCATAAAGAATGCTTCTTCTGGAGAAACCATATTTAGGGTAGCTGGTCAAATGTTAGACTTGGAGTTTGAGAAACCTGGTTTTGAATTCTCTCTCTCTGATCTTACCTGTTAATGATAAGGCTTAGAGCTTTTGTAGATAGATTGGTGTTTGTTCTTCATTCTCAAAGAAGACCATGATATCAGGGAAGTGATGTCATGACAAATACATGAATTGGATTTGAGGAAGGGGGGCTGTGCTAAGCCACCAGCCTCACTTTCTACTCCAGAACTATCTGGGTCCAGGGGCCAGTTATAAATCAGGGTGACTGGAGATGGCCCATGTGAGGCAATCAGAGTTAAGTGACTTACCCAAGGTCATTTACTTCAGGAAAACCAAGACCTTAAGGGGAAGAGAGGACTGGAACAAGTCTGTGCCAAACATTTTAGAAATATTTGATTTCCTCAACACCATTATAAAGTAAGAATTATAATTATCTGTATTTTATAATTGAGGAAACTGAGGTAGAAAGAAGTTAAATGACTTGTCCAGCATCACACAACTAGTAAATGACTGAAGTTGAATTTGAACTCAGGTCTTCTTGACTTCAGATCCGTGATTTATCCATTGCATCACCTAGAATTTAGATTTAGTTCCTGAAGGAACCTTAAAGATCGGCAACTTCAAATCATTCATTTAACAAATGAGTAAACCATACCTCTTCACAGTCTCAATTTCCTTATTTGTAAAGTAAGGATACTACAAAATGCAGCATTTAGCTCATAGGCTTGCTGTGAAGATCAAATGAAATAATGTAAATAAAGTCTTTTGCAAATCTTAAAGGGTTATATAAATATCAGTTAGTAGTTACAGTAATAGTACTCTGCCAGGAGGTCATTAGCATTTAGTTTGGTCACACTATGCAATATACCTTCTGTAATTCTTTATAATTATCCCTTCCACATTTTAAATTTCCCCCATCACATTTTTGATATATTCTGGGTCAGCATAAGAAATTAAATGGGAATTTTTTTGGGGGGGGCAAGTCCTAGATGGCATGTGAAGGTCAACAGATGGCACAGAGTCCATGACCAAATATTTATCTCAAATTTTACAATAAGGTACCCTGTAAAAGAAAAGGAAAAAATTCAGACGTCTCCAATATGAAGGGAGGGCCAAAAAGTTTTACATGAATTTTCCAGATCTCTGAGTCAGAGGACCCCCTAACACCTGGGATGTGGAAGGGATTACTGTACTGAAAACCTTAGCTAGAAGCAATATCTGATGGCTTGGAATTGATTCTGATAATGAAAAGATTATGAGGAAGTGTAGCACATGCCATGCTTCTTGGTATAACCTACCATCTGTTTTCTATGGAAAGGGAAACATAGAAGAACATATTGACTTTTAAGGATTATTTCTGGAGGAGACATTCTAGATCATGATAAGTTCCTTTTTGATCTGATTGAAAATATTCCTAGTTTTTTCTCAAAGCTTTTTTAAAATAATTGTCGCTTTCTGGGTCAGCTATTTTCTTGACATTTTATTTTCTTTTAAAATTAAATCTTATTTCATGTTTAGATGCATATTCCCTTCCCTTTTGTCTTCCCTATCCCCCCTCCTCCAAATGATAAACAAGAAAAACAAAATCTCTATTATAAACATGTACAGTCAAGCAAAACAAATTACTCTATTGGTCATTGGATCAATTACTTTCAATCCAAGAATTATAGTCATTATTGTTTCTGCTTATGGATCTACATTTATCTCAGTTAAATTAAGGAATTAAATGAGATAAGCCTTTTTTCATATGCAGCTGGTACTATGTCTTATCAGCCATAAACAAGTAGTTAAATTTGAAAGGGAAAGAGTGGCTTAGGGTTGTTCAATAGTCAACTGTTAGAGGAGTCTGATCAGTAAGAACTGTCACATTTCTCAAAATTTGAGAAAAAGATTTGTTTCAAAGGTCTCAAAGGTGTGACACAATCCATATTTAAATGAACAATATTGTCACTTCAGTCAATAACAGGAATTGGTCCATTGTAAAAATAGTTTGAGATTTGCTTTAATTTTCTCCAAACAAATCAAGACTTAATAAGAACAACAAAATCATACTTTCTCTTTATTAATTTTCATCAAAAAGAATTAGTATTGGTGAAAAATCATAGAGCTGGACCACAGTGGACTCCTACAATTATAACTGAGGTTAAGTTGTGTTTGCCTTTCAAGATTCATAGCACAGACAAGTCATTGGGATATCATTATGAACTATAGAAGTATTCTCAATATGGCTTGATATAACTGAACTTTGAAGAACATCATTCCAAGACCATCTGGTTTCATCAAAACCTTCTGAAAAATGACTTGTGTTTGAGACAAAAGAAGCAAGTCATACTAAATATTTAAGTTCAGTCATGTGGTACTTATAGAGTGCACTCATTTAATTCAAAGCTAACTTTACCAAAAATAAATGTATTAAAAGAATAAGTTTAGTTAATGTTTTCCTTTTCTCTCAAAGAGAAATAGACTTGCAAAAGGCTAATTTGTCAACATGTTGAGGGTAAGTTTCTTGATGGTATAAATCTTAAAAAAATAGGGTTAAAATAAAATGACAGAAAATATAGGTTAGGTATAAAGTTTTTTTCTCTAGGATTTACCATAAATCCCTGGATGGAGTCCATCTGTTCTAGATGACTTCTTTTCTTTTTTTTTTTTTTTTAGATTTTGGCAAGGCAAATGGGGTTAAATGGCTTGCCCAAGGCCACACAGCTAGTGTCTGAGACCAGATTTGAACCCAGGTACTCCTGACTGCAGGGCTGGTGTTTTATCCACTGTGACACCTAGCCGCCACCTAGCTGCCCCCTCTAGATGACTTCTAAACTTATAGGTGGAAGCCATCTATCCAAGATGACCATCTCAAGCAGAAGGTAGACCAGGATATTTATGTAAGACCAAAAGGGGGTGGGATGACCAAGATATTTATCCATAAACAAGAATAGGAAAAAACATTAAACCTTCCTGGAGGTCATTCTATTAGTTGTACAAAATTTCATCAAAGAGTATCTTTGATAGACAATGCTATCTTATCTAAGGGGGGGATTCCATTCTTTTTTGGATTAAATTATAAGGAGGGAAGTACAAGTTTTCCTTTCTAAGTCTAAAGGAGGACACATTTCATTCCTCACAATACTTAATAAACCTTTGACCAGGAATATAGTTTTGACAAAATTATACTTTGATTTGGTTGCATTCTTTCTGGGGGAAGTCCAAAATGTAACAGAGAACAAGTAGGTAAGAGAATGGGAAATAATTTCTGCCAATTGCTTTGGTCATAGAATTAGATGGTTTTGACCTTGAAGGGACCTTAGCTTTCTTCATATCTAATTCAATCCATCTTTTTCCAAAAAAGGAAACTGAAACCCAGAGAAGTTGAATGATTTGCCCCTAGGTCATTAAAAAACCCCAACAGAGCTGGGGATTTAAATGTTTTATTTTAAATACAGATTTAAACATATATTAAATACTAAGCTATTTTCATTTGACCATATGGTCACAGAATTGAAGGTGGGAATTAGTAGTTATAAAGATAAAACTAAAGATCTGTTAATTTTTCTGTTAACCAAGGACACAAATTTCCTCTCTGATTCTTTCTTCCCCTATCCCCAAATTTCTAGCTATGACACTAAGGTCTTTCTAAATTCCCTATTCCCCAAAATTCCACCATTCTTTTATAGACAACACCACTTGTGGTCAGATTAAAATATACCCTTCAGGAGGCAGCATATATTAGATCACTAATTAACCCTAGTATTCATTTATTGAATTATTTCCCCAAATTTATGTCCCTAAAAGGGACTTTAGAAATCATATAATTTATTCCTTTTTTAATATAAAACTGATATGATGCCATGGTCAAAGAGCTGGTCTTGAAACCAGGCAGTCCTGAGTTCAAGTTCTGCTTTTGGCACTGTATGACACTCTGCCAGTCACTTAAGATCACAGTCATTTAGGCATCTAAACTATAAATTGAAGAGATGATGTCAACCTACATTAATAGAGCAAGTTTCCTCACCTGGAAGTATCCTATATCAATGAAATCTCAGGTCTAATCCACATTCTTTTTCACTGATGAGGATAATGCCACCTATTAAGTGGCAGAACCAAAGTCAGTTTATCCAAGATCACAACTAGCTAATGGAAGGAGAAGTCAAAACTTGGATCAGGTACCCTCATATTCAACCCAATGCTTTTCCATTCCATGAGAAGAAGGAACCAGGATTTATGAGAACATAGAAATTTAAGGAGGAAGATTAGGTTGTTCAAAGTGGAGGGGGGTGGCAGAGGGAAGGATGTATAAAAAGAAGAATGAGTATTGAAGACAATCCACAAATTTTTCTCAGAGATATGTTATATATACAAAGTCAAAAGGAGAGTGGTCAAATAAGAAGGAGCATTTAATTTAATATAGAGACTAAACAGGATAAGAGTTAATGTTTGTCTCAGGATGAAAAAAAATGAAGGGCTGAAGAAGGTGATTGTGAATAGGAAATAGAATATAAACACTGATTTGACTTTCCTTTTTTTCCCACAGAAGTTCTAATTTATGTAGAGTAGTTTTCCAAATTCCTAGTTTTCAGACATCCTTCTCTAGGGATGAGAAAACTGAGAATAAGCATCATTTTATTTGAGATAAACAGAATGAACCTGAGTTTAGAATATAGATTCACCATAGAACAGTTCTGTTGGATACTGTACATGCATCCTACAAAGCCAAAGTCCAGACTAATTCCTGTGAACACCCCTTCCTTCCCCAACCATAAACAGATACACTGAAGTGATGCCTTACATGAATAAATGAAACTAAGGACAAAAGTCTCTTGATTGCTGCAGTGCAGGTCAACCATTCATTCTGTTTGTGATCCCCCAGCTCTTCCCACATTCTCTAACAACCAATTCCACACTGATTCAACATGAGTTACAGCATTTTCTTCCATAATCTTGTTTCTTTCAATATATCTATTTTTCAAAAGTACTGATACAACCCACTCTTACTTGATTTAGCTGTTTCCTTACCTCTAAGGCAAACTGTGAGACACCTCCTGAGTTCTGTTCCCATTCTGTACTCCTTGATGCCTCTGCTATTTTCTATATTGGCAACTCAAGTCCATGGTCAACTGGAAGTAGTTGTTTTCTGTGAGATGTCTGTATATCCCCTCCCATTCTGCATAGATGGTGGTGGAAAAGTAGAAATAGATCATCTATCAACTGAGGCACTAGTACTCTAATTTTCAGGTTTGCAAAAATGCTTTCATTATCTCCTTTGAATCTCACAACAACCCTATAGTTAGGTGCTACAGGTATTATCTTTATAGCAACAGTACTTCACATTACTTCTCCCATTTGCTATGAATCCAGCCAAACAGATTTTTCTGTTTCTCACACATAGTACTCCATCGCCCTTCTTCAAGTTTTTGCACTTAGTTGTTCCCTATACCTAGAATTTGTTTCCTTCTTACCTCTACATAATAGAATTCCTCTTTTCCTTCAAGCTCAAGTTCTATCTTCTAGATAAAGCATTTGCTGATTATCTCAACTTCTGGTTCCCTTTTTTGCTAACTAGCTTGTCTTTATTTTTGTTTTATTCTGTCTGCTGTTAGACAGCAGGCACTTAATTGTTGTTGTTTGTCCTTTTTTCTAAGAGAACCAATGACATCAGGAAGTGATGTCTTGACTTTCCTGTGAAATGGACTTAAGTGAGGCAGTTACACATACCTCGTTTCTCTCTTTAAGAGTCATTCAAGGGGTGGCTAGGTGGCACAGTGGATTAAGCACCAGCCCTGGAGTCAGGAGTACCTGGGTTCAAATCCAGTCTCAGACACTTAATAATTACCTAGCTGTGTGGCCTTGGGCAAGCCACTTAACCCCATTTGCCTTGCAAAAAAAAAACAACTAAAAAAAAAGAGTCATTCAAATCCAGTGTCAGGACAAAAGTCAAGATAACTTGGGGCAGCTTGGTGGTGCAATGGATAGAGCACCAGCCCTGGAGTCAGGAGGAACTGGGTTCAAATCCGACCTCAGGCACTTAATAATTACCTAGCTGTGTGATCTTAGGGAAGTCACTTAATCCTATTGCTTTGCAAAAACTAAAAAAAAAGTCATGATAACTGGCACAGGCCCGGGATACAACAGATGGATGACCTTGGTGTCTTTATGTTGGACTAAGCTCTAAGTGCTCAGCCACTTTCACAGCCTTTGTAACAGATTGTTTTCATCTGCCCATTCCTCCAGGGGAAGTCTTCATATGCTTGAGCTGGACATTCCCCTATTTTTTTTTCCTCCAAAGATTTTATTTATTTTGAGTTATACAATTTCCCCCCTAATCTTGCTTCCCTCCCCGCTTGCTGCACAGAAGGCAATTTGCCAATCATTACATTGTTTCCATGGTATATATACACTGATCCAAATTGAGACATTCACCTATTTCACCAATAGATTTGGGGCCTCTTGGTTATCCTGCACCCTGGTTTATCCTATAGATAAACAGCTAGTTAGGTTTTGTTAAACACAATTTTCTTTGGCTAAAAATGAAATAACAAAAATTCAGTTTTTTTCCCATGACGTTTTGTTCTCTACTGATCCCATGGGGGGAGGGTATCATTAAAGATACCAATTCTGTATTGAACTGCATGTGTTCCTACATGGGAAAAAGATACTGATAACTCATATGAACGTTCTCATTTATAAGAGCAGTTGGAAGAAGTATATATAAACCAGGCATAGGAAAGAGCTGAATATAATGGTATATTATAAAGATGGAGTCAGTTAGGAAAGTACCAGGAGAAAGGGAAAGGAGAGTTAGAATGTGCTAGGATAGTTCACATAAGAAAGTCAAGAAAAAAAAATTTGTAATGGAGTGGAACAGGGGAAGGTGAGGAATGAGTGAGTCTTCATTCTCATCAGAAATGGCCCAGTGAAAAAATAATATACACACTTAATAGGGTATAGAAACCTATCTAACTCTAGAGGAAAATGAGAGGAAAGGGATGGAAGAAGGGCCATGGGGGGAGGGGAAAGGGGATAAGTGATGGAAGAGAAGGAAGATCATGGGAGAAGGTAGTCAGATATAACACATTTTTTAAGGAGGAACAGGGAGAAAGGAGAGAGAGAGAGAAAAGAATAAACGGGAGTAGAGAGGAATAGGATGGAGGGAAATACAGCTAGCAATAGCAATTGTGGGAAAAGATATTGAAACAACTTCTCTGATGGACTTATGATAAAGAAGGCAACTCATCCTAGAGACAGAGTCAATGGAATCTGTACACAGACTGAAGTACACTTTAGTTTTTCCTTTTATTTCATTTCTCTTGGGGTTTCTCCACCTTTTTGGGGGGAGGGGGGTTTACATTTACTTTCACAACAAGATTATTGCAATAAAATGAAAATAAATAAACTACAAAAAAACTGATGTGATCCCAGTTTTAAATTTTATACCTTCAAAAAATGCTTTTTTTCAGAAAAAAAATATATGCATGTGTATATATGTATATATTTGCCCACAGTTAGTTAATTTTATTTCCTATATGTTTCATATCATGATCTCCCACATACTTTTACAGAACTCAGTCACTCAACCAACTGAATAAAGAGTACTCTTCTGTGTAATTAAATTTTAAATCACTTGAAAAAAAAAGATACCAAACCTAATACAAAACTTGAGGAAGTTTTGTCCTTTGAGCAAGGACAAAGTCATAAAACTGAGTTAGGCAACCAATGAGATTTCATGTAAATGATATAGTCTGACATTATGATCCTCTCATAAGTTATGATATTTGTTTCAAATTTCTGTTGATAAGGGGGTGGCTAGGTAACGCAGTGGATAAAGCAATGGCCCTGGAATCGGGAGTTCAAATCCAGCCTCAGACACTTAATAATTACCTAGCTATGTGACCTTGGGCAAGTCACTTAACCCCTTTGCCTTGCAAAAACCAAAAAAAAATTTTTTTTCTATTGATAAGAATCCCATTTAGGCTGGAGAGGGAATGTTAACAAACATAGGATTTCTCTTTCTTCTTCCATGATGTCTCTTACTTGTGACTTGTTGATCCAGGTAAAGGAATTTATTGATGCTATTACAAAGTTGATCAGGGAGTACTGACACAGACTAAGTCAACATTCAGATGGAGGAGAACAGACTTTGATATGACAGATTGACATTTTTACACATAGAGACAACATTCAGATTTATAACTCTGAATACAAGAAAACCAATTTTTTATTAGAAATATAGAATAAGATAGACATTTCCCTATTTTGATCAAAGATGTACTCTAGAATAATCTGAAGATCAATCAGATAAAGATTTAGGGAGATGATTGGTATATTGGAGAGAGAAAGACATATCTTTGGGACCCAAGAAATATGAGCTGGCAATGTAAAGTTCATGACAGTGGGTGATACAATTACAATGTCAAAAAAGCCAAATTATAGACATCAAAAGGGGGCAGTCCCTTTTGATTATATAGATCAGGGCTGTTAAACCTTACTTTTAAAAGTTTTATGGAAACAAAGACTATGTATTTTGATTTGCTATTTTAGTGAGAGCTCTGCAGTAGCTCGGCTTTGTTTACTAAAGCATTTAGTAAACCCACAGGAGGGCTGGATAAAATTATCCTGCTGATCGCATTTTGGACAGCCTGAATATAGATCATACAGATACGAAGCACAAAACAGCAAAAGAAAATTCAGGCCCCTTTCTTCTGGAGTCAACTGATGCAGTTCTGTAGCTTCAGATGTAGCTCCAAAGGTTTTCTTCAATCCAGGTTAGAGATGCAATCCAGTGTAGAGATTTTCCTTTCTGGTGAAAAAAATTTCTTAACATAACATTTTAATCAGGTCAAAACCTATTATTTTCATTATCAGAAAAATAAAATAATTGAATTTCTTAAATTACATTTTGACCTGCCCACTTTCTTGTTGATATACACAGAAAATTCAGTTACAAATGGAAATTCATCTAGTGTTTTTGACATTCTTATTCATTTTAATCATTTACACCCCCATTTGGAAGATGTTATTTCACTTAACAAAATAAACTTCCATAAAAATGAGAATTCCACAGCAAAAGTGATGTCACAACCATAACTTGCCTGGCTGGTCATCAGAATTTAGATAAATGAGATAAATGTAGGCCACATGACTTAAATTTCCAAACTTGTTTTTAATATTAGTCACCTGCTTTGATTTTAGCAACTTACCATAAAGACCAGATACCTCAGAAAAGGAAAATTCTTTTATTTATTTATTTTTTTTGGATGTCCATTTTCAGACAGAAGTCATGTGGGTGGGCAAATACCTTAAGCCAGACTTTAAATCTGCCAGGTGAGACATCACATTTGGGAAACTGAGTCAGAAAGAGTCCAATCTCAGAACTTGTTGGAAACTGTTCTTTCAAATCTTATCCCAGAGCAGCTAGGTGGTGCAGTGGATAGAGTATCAGCCCTGATATCAGGAGGACTTGAGTTCAAATTTGACCTCAGACACTTAATAATTACCTAGTTGTGTGACCTTTGGCAAGTCACTTAACCCCATTGCCTTGCAAAAACTAAATAAATAATTATTTTTTAAATGTTGAATCTTATCCCAATGAGCCTGTCACCTGCAGTATTTGACCCTCATTGAGTTACTAGCATCAATAGAACGTTGACCTAATGGCATTTCCTTTGCTATTGGCCTTCTATTATGTTGATATCTGATATCAGAAACATAATAAAAAGCCAATTTTCTGTCCCATGGAGTCTTTAATCACAATTTCCTGTAATCAAACAGATTTAGCTCTAAACTTTATAGTCTACAGGATCAGAAAATGTCACATAGGAATTATAATTTTGCTGGGGTAACAATAAGAAAAATATCACAGAAAAAATCATAAAATGTTATCCACAATAATCTCAAATTGCTTATGGGAAACAAATTTAATAAAAAATAATTTTCTTACTTATTATCCATGAGCAAATAAACATTACCAACAATCACACCATTGATTCCTGAATCATTTTAAAGCAATTAAAACAATTTTAGATGATTTTCAAATAATTTTCATATTGTTATATAGGTGTTATTAAATTCTAGCTGTAACACACTTAAGATACATTAGATGACATTAATTTTTAACTTTCACTAAACATAAAGTTTTCATGCAAAAAAAGGTTCACAAAAAGGTTCCTTAATTTTAAACTTAAGATATGAGTTTTACCTTTTTGTTTTATAGGTTTAATTACCTCTACCCAAATATACTCATATCATCCTTAAAAAGAAAAATGAGATTCTTCAGGAATTTAATAATCTCAAAACACTAATGTAACTCTTACTTATGCAATGAATGGCAATAAATTTAATTTAAACAGCATGATTCTTTCTACTTGCAATTTAAATTCAATATTAACCCAATGTCTAATTGATTCAGTATTGCTATAAGCAAAACCATCATATTATTTTAATGAATTAGCTTATAGATTTGAATTTAGTAGCCTCTACTATATAAGTACTTTTACAAAACATTTCTCTTCTGAGAGTGTTTCTTTTTCTTTTTTCGGTTTTTTTTGGTAAGGCAAATGGGGTTAAGTGGCTTGCCCAAGGCCACTTAGGTAATTATTAAGTGTCTGAGACCAGATTTAAACCCAGGTACTCCTGACTCCAGGGCTGGTACTTTATCCACTGCGCCACCTAGCCACCCCTCTTTTTCTTTTTTCTTTAGGTTTTTGCAAGGCAATGGTGTTCAGTGGCTTGCCCAAGGCCACACAGCTAGGTAATTATTAAGTGTCTGAGGCCAAATTTGAACTCAGGTCCTCCTGACTCCAGGGCCAGTTCTCTATCCACCTTGTCACCTAGCTACCCCAAGTGTTTCTTTTTCATAAAAGCAACATTCTTGATATGAAAAAGGACATTAGTCCTTAATTGTGAATACATTAATTGTGAACTTGTAAAGTGATCCATATCTCTCTTATTCAATCTTAAAACAAAAATAAATGAACCCCGTCAATTTCTTCTATGTATTACTTTCCTTGAGTTAAAAGGTCTTTACAAAAGATACTCAAAGACAAAGTTCACACATCACTCCTCTTTATCTTAATGTTATCACTAGCAAATATCCTATATTACATTAAATATTTAAATTAGAAATATTTCTTAATATTGGAATATTAAAAAATATCACAATATGCCAAGATCACGATTGGGTATTTAAAAACCTTTCAAATGAATATAATACATTTTTTAGTATGCACAGAAGATCAACTTATAAATGGTTAGCTAATAAAAAGGATGATCATATAGCTTTATTATATTTCTTAATTTTTTCAATCCTGTTCTTTTTCCCTTTAAAATTAAATTTTGGTTTAAATCAAACCTAATCTGAACTTGGAGATCCTTAACTCCTGATACTTAAATTCTTCTCCCCCCCCTCTTTCATTTGTTTCATTTTCTTCTTTCTTTGTTTCAAAACAAAACAAAACAAAAACTTTTTTTTTCTGCAGTTTCCTAACTGAAAAATAGCTTCTAAGAGAATGCAATTTTTCAGTTTCCATTCTTTATTCTGAAATGAAATACTTGATTATTTTATGAGAATTTACCAAACTAGCACTGTTTCATGATGCTAGGATTCAATCCTAAACCATTTCAAATCTGGATTGCACATTTTAGAACATTTCAAATCTGAGTTCCATCCTCCCAGAAAGGTTTCATTATTTATTATTTTTACATATACAGGTATACACATATCATATTTTCTTAAAACTTCCTCATACCTGACATAAAAAGTAAAAAATCTCCAGGAATTTAAAGAAAAAAATGCAAAAGAAGGTGGCTTAGCCCTATCAGATCTAAAATTATAATATAAAGCAATAGTCATCAAAACTGCCTAGTAATGGCTAAGAAATAGATTGGTGGATCAATGGAATAGACTAGGTGCAATAGCAGGAATTGGTTATAGTAATCTGCTATTTGATAAACCCAAAGAGTCCAGCTATTGGGATAAAACGTCTCTCTTTGACAAAAACTGTTGGGAAAATTGGAAGTTAGTATGGCAGAAACTTGGATTAGACCAACACTTCATAGCTTATACCAAGATAAGATCAAAATCGATATCCTATCTAGACATAAAAAACAATGTTATAAGCAAACTTGGAGATCAAGGAATAGGTTACCTGTCAGATCTATGGAAAGCAAAGCAGTTTATGACCGAGGAAGAGATGGAGAACATCGTTAAAAATAAACTAGACAAGTTTGATTACATTAAATTAAAAAGCTTTTGCACAGACAAAACCAATATAACCAAGATCAAAAGAAATGTAGTAAACTGGGAAACAATTTTTACGACTAGTATTTCTGACAAAGGACTCATTTCTAAAATACACAGAGAACTGAGTCAAATTTTTTTTAAAAAGACAAGTCATTTCCCAATTGACAAATAGTCAAAGGATATGCAAAAGCAATTTACAGATGAGGAAATCAAAACTATCCATAGTCATATGAAAAATTGCTCTAAATCATTACTCATTAGAGAAATGAAAATTAAAGCACCCCTGAGGTACTACCTCACACCTCTCAGACTGACTAATATGACCTGAAAGAACAATGATCAATTTTGGAAGGGATGTGGGAAATATGGGACACTAATACATTATTGGTGGAGCTGTGAACTCATCCAACCTTTTTGGAGAGCAATTTGGAATTATGCCCAAAAGGCAACAAAAATATGCATACTCTTTGATCCAACAATACCACTACTGGGTCTATACCCTGAAGAGAAGATTGAAAAAAGGGTGAAAACATCACTTGTACAAAAATATTCATAGCAGCCCTGTTTGTGGTGGCAAAGAATTGGAAACTGAGAGAATGTCCTTCAATTGGGGAATGGCTTAACAAACTGTGGTATATGTATATCATGGAACACTATTGTTCTATTAGAAACCAGGAGGAATGGGAATTCAGGGAAGCCTGGAAGGATTTGCATGAACTGCTACTGAGCAAGATGAGCAGAACCAGAAGAACATTGTACACCCTAACAGCAACATGGGAGTGATGATCAACCTTAATGGACTTGCTTATACCAACAGGGCAACAATCAGGCACAATTTTGGGGTATCTGCAATGAAGAATGCCATCTGTATCCTGAGAAAGAATTGTGGAGTTTGAACAAAGACCAGAGACCATTACTTTAAATTAAAAAAAAGTTATCTTATTATATAATTCTGCTATATCTCATACTTTATGTTTCTTCCTTAATGATATGATTTCTCTCTCATCACATTCAACTGAGATTAATACATACCATGGAAACAATGTAAAGATTAGCAAACTGCCTTCCATGGGGGGGAGGAGGGAGGGAAGCAAGGTTAGAGGAAAAATTGTAAAATTCAAAATACATAAAATCTTCCTAAAAAAAAAATTTATGCACAATGTTAACCTGACTGTTCACAGCTGAGGGAAGGGGGATGGGAAAGGAGGGTGGAAGGAAATTTTGTAACTTAAAATTATATATGTGCATATGGCTGAAAAAATAAAGAAAAATAATAAAGAAAAAAACAAAAAAGTATATTTAAAAAAAGGAAAAAAAACTTACTCATACCTTCTTCACATGCTTAAGACCATCTTTCCTGTTAAATATACCTCTCTAATGGTCTTAGAAAAACTCCAACCTGTCATAACTTCATTTTCCTCTTAAGATTTCCTATTCTCAAATTTCTCACAATCCATTGTTTCTTTTTATTGTTTTAATTTATTATATTTAAGCATAGATAAGACTATTTTTCTTTCTAATGAACATTCCCTTGTTTTTATAATATGATTATTATCAGTTCTTATTCTTACAGTCAAACAATAATTAAATATTTTAAACTTATCTATCACATTAAAATTTTCTGTTATAATTGATATCCCTTAAACTATTCACAACTCACTAACAAAACATTTTCAAGTCACTGTATCAATTTAAGGAGAGGACTAAGAGATTTTTTTTAAACTTAAAATACAGATTTAAAAATACATTTGAGTTTCATAGAATTTGTATCCAGATTCTCAATGCCCACAATATACCTTTCAGATCAACAGAACATTTTAAATAAAATGATCCTTAATTTGTAAATTTTAAAATCCTTAAATAAACCTAAACATTTCTCTATTTTTTGATGAAACAACAAGGTGCCACCCCTTTCAGAAAACCTTTCAGTTTGATCATGTTTAGTTTGAAGCTGAAGGAGTTAAGAGAAAAACAAAAATATTTGTGTAAGATTATTTTGCTATTCCATTGAAAAATCTGGCAGGCAGCTAGCTATGTCATTACATATTTATCTGTCAGTATTAGCTTCTGCTCTTCTTATTCAAGCAATGTTTAGTCCATTAAAAATAGCTGAGATTGATCGGATGTGGAAAGTATATAGGAAAGTAATGGATACTTTCTGAAGGAAGTTGACCATGTACTGTAACCCTTTCACATTTTAAGTAAATGTTTATTTGAAGCTTTTTGATGGGTAAACATGTAGAGATGTGCCACTTAGTCATCAACTGCAGCTTAGCGGAAGTCTCAACTATGACACACAGGCCCTAGAGAACACCCAGGCAGAATACTCTGTAGGAAATTCACATGGGAAAATAGTACAGATTTTATTTATAAAATATTTTAGCTTCCCACAGGCTTTGTGGCATGCCACAACATAGTCACATGTAATAAATAAAAGATTCTGTCTGTGTGTTTTTTCATTATTTGCTGGAATAATGATATTGAAAAGATACACAGAATTTTTTAAAAGCACATTTAACCATCAATGGAATATTTCATATAGGTAAATCTATTGTTGTTTGCATATGCTCTTGCAAAGGATGTTTTCTATGCCCATATTCAGACACTTACTAGAATGAGAGATATAAACATGTCTTCTACCACAGTCTCTGTTGTGGTGGTTTCAAACACTTGTCACATAAGTCAAATCTTGAGTCCCAAATGTAGTAAATATCTATCATCCAGTGAATTAATGTTATTGGCAATGGGTTACAGGGTCCATGAATCAGTTATATTCAATGTGGGTTATCATTGGAAAACATGGATTTTAATGCCTTTACTACTTAAAGTGGTATGCTCAATGGTGTGCTAGCACTTTAAAATAGTTTATTTGCCTTCTAAGGACATGATTTGCAAGTGGGGTAAAAACTGAGATAAATCTAGGCTATTCAATAAGAAATTGTCAATTTTTTTTCACTGCATGATCTACTTGGATAATCCTAGAATCTACACCAAAAAAAAAAAAATCCAAATTGGGGGAGAATACATTTTGTCCACATGATGCCATATAATTGGATGAAAACTGTATCATATTGGTCCTTAGCAGACAATATATATGAATGAATGAATTGATTAGCTAAAAAAAATCAATAAGAAAGCATTTATATTGTGCAGAGCTCCGTGAGAGGCAATGAGAAGACAAGTAAGAAAGTTTTTATTTTCAAAGAGTTTGAATTCTGTAAGAGGGAGACCGAACATAATAAGAAGATTCAGATGCATGTCAGACAGAAAAACCAAACTTTTGCTAGAACCTAAAGCTTGATTCTATTTGTCCTCATGGTTTGGGTTAGCATTTGGCAAACTAATACAAGCAAGCACTTTATTACCATATGGTGCAGCAGGAGGCCAAAAGCAAAAGAACAGACCTCTGTGATCACAGAGACAGACAGAGATTTGTTCACATAGGATCTGATTCACTCCGATAAGGGAGACCTCTATATTAGAGAGACAGAAGGAGAGAGAGAGAGAGAGAGAGAGAGAGAGAGAGAGAGAGAGAGAGAGAGAGAGAGAGAGAGAGCAAAGAGAGAGAGAGAGAAGGGAAAGAGAGACAAGGGAGAGAAAGAGACAATGGGGAGAGAGAGAGAGACAGAGAGAGACAGAGAGGGGGAGAGAGAGAGAGAGAGAGAGAGAATGAGAATATTATTCTGGTTCATTTGGATGATGAAATCAGCATACTTTCTGACGCAGGATAAAAGACGGACTTTAACTCACAGGTTGCACAGGTTAATACAAAACATTCACAGGTTACTACAAAATTCTCATGTTAGGTTCTTTAAGATGGTGAGTTTAAGACAGTTAAGAAAGGGAAACACCAAAAGATGGGTGACTGGGCTTAGAACATCATGGCTCCAACCTCATGGTTCTGGCATCAAATGGCTCCAACATGGGAAAAGGAAACAAGGCAGATTGTTGACCAGTCCCGTCATGTAGAAAAATAGAGGAAAAGATTGAACAGAGGGTCTGATCCTATTTAAAGTGCTTTTCTGTGGTGGGAGGAAAGGGGTGGTGGTTAAGGAGTGGTTAACTTGCATTCAAGGGCAGTGCTTAAAAACCTGATGTAAGGTAGCCTCTACTTCACCTGCCCCAGGGCCAGTGGATGTGATCAAGGCAGGGCATATGAGCCACTATTGTTAAGTCCAGAGTAGTTTAGAGTTAAAGGCATAAGGATACATAGGGGATATCTGTTTCAGACTCACTGCTAAATGGGGTTTTATATAATCCAATACAGAAAGGCAAAATACTTTAACAGGATAGAGAAAAATTGTAAGATTTGTTTCTAATATAAAAGGAAAATTTCAATATTTCTCTAAGTCCAAAGTTCCTCTGCTACATACAGTTGCAAAATCTCAATGAGGGTGTGTGCTCAAAGTGGGATTTGAGAATGGAAATTTTACACCTTAAAGATGGGCTTGATTGAGAACAGGTAATCAATGCTAGAATGGGAAGGGGTATTCCTAAACAGTACAAGATGTTGGGGTAAAATTCTCCGGATTACTTAGTGATACCAGACCTAAGTAGGGAAATTTCCTAATCAGTCCCAGAAATTGGTTGAGGGTTCAGCAAACCACTCCGGGATCGTTGGCAAGAAAATCCCAAATGAGGACATGAATAGTTGAATGATTCAATAGCAGTGGCAGTAGCAACTGTATCAGTAATAGGGGATCCCAGAAGAGTGTTGGCCCAAGGGGCTGCTAGATGGCGAAGGGATAAAGCACCGGCCCTGGAGTCAGGAGTACCTGGGTTCAAATACGTCTCAGACATTCAATAATTACCTAGCTGTGTGGCCTTGGGCAAGCCACTTAACCCCATTTGCCTTGGAAAAAACCTTAAAAAAAAAGAGTGTTGGCCCAAAGCTACTGCAGTTGGTCAGGAGCCAAGTGTCCAATCAGGAGCTGTAATTGTTTACATAGGGTCAGAAAGAATCAGGACTGTGGAAAAATACAAGCTATCTGTCATTGCTTATATGGTCATTATGGACACTTAGCTTAAGTGATTCCATGTTGGAGTTCTATATATTCAATTTTGTTGTCGTTTAGTTGTTTTTCACTCATGTTTGACTCTTCATGATCCCTTTCAGGGTTTTCTTGGCAAAGATACTGGAGTGGTTTGACACTTTTCTCCAGCTCATTTAAGAGCTATCAAATAATGAATTTCAAAAATCATGATTATCACATACCTAGGCCATGCAGATGGTATTGCAATTACTTTAATTTCCCTCCACTTAAAATATGCATTTCTAATAATGAATCTTTTGAAGATGATAAGGACTTTGGTGGTGGACAATGAGCTAGGTTCAGAATTGAATACAGAGAGAAGATTGGAATAGATCAAATTTAGAAAACTACCCAAGTCTTGGAATGATACTATTCTGCCCTTTGTCAACAAAGGTCATTTTTCTTCTAACACAAATATTTTCCAAGTGATGCTCTATAGTCATATGAATCACAGAATATCAGGATCTCAGAAGAATTAAGATCACAGGAATATTTTACTTGATCCTTACAATCAAAATTAGGTGTTTTTTTAATCCCCTGTTTACAGATGAGAAAACTGAGGTATAAAGAGTTAAGTGCCCAGAGTCACAAAGCTAGAACATATCTAGAGTGAGATTTTTAAACTCAGGTTTTTCTTGATTTCAGGCACAGGAATGTCCTGCCTAGTAAAGGATATCATCATGGATGTAAATGATTAAGTCATGTAATGAGGTAAAGAGATGACAGGAGGCAAATTTAAATGCTGTGATGGTATCCATGAGCTCTTACAAGAATCAGCCACTCCCCATTTCATGGGGATTCCTGCAATTTCCAGTTCTTTGCCACCACAAAGAGAGTTGCTATAAACATCCCATTCACATTCAAAATTATAATTACTATTTGTGAATTTCCGTCATCTTATTTTTTACTCTCTATTTTCTTTCTTAGTCTTTCTTTTTACCCTATCTCTGGTACCTTATCTTCTCCCTCGACTTGATTTCTGCCTCTTTGGAACACTCACATTTACAATGGCAGGCCACCACATTTATCTTTAGTTTATGAGAGAAAGTCAAGTGACCATCTTTTCATTATGATTTGCTAGCCATAAGTAATCATATACATAAAAATTATCCAGGATCAGAAACAATGTGAAAGTTGCTTTGGCTAATGGTATAGCAACTAGGTGAGGTATAGCTAGGCTTCTGGCACCCGAAGCAAGAACTTTGGGCAGGAACCTAGAGAGAGGTTGTGAGGAAAACAATGGAAAGGGCTGAGCCAGCTTGGAAAGAAATTCATTGAGGGAAAGGGAAGGTCTATGTGGGATGCCAGCTTTATCTTCGTTGCATCACTAAAGGCTTTTGTGAGCCCCTCTGGTTGGACGTTCCTAGGAGAGGAAGGGAGGTCCATTTCCTGGAAAGTGTGGTTTTTGCTTCTCATTCATTCATTCTTTCCTTCATTCATTCAATAGGAATTTATTATTTTTTATGATCCCTGCATGAGAAGGCAAAGGCAAAAGATAAATAGTCTGTGTCCTCATGAAGCTTATATCAGTAAAAACAAAATAGCTTTTTTTGGGGGGTGGGGGTGGTAATAGATGTGAGCACTTAGCAGGTAGTATCTTGAAGAATGTGAAGGATTCTAGGAGTCAGAGGTAAGAATGCATTGCACATATGGCAGATAGTAAAGGCAAATAGATGGAAGTAGAATATCATATATGATGACTAATATGGAAATATGCTTTGTGTGACTACACATGTATAACCTATACCAAACTGTTTGCCTTCTCAATGAAGGGGGAGGGAACTTGAAACTCAAAATTTAAAAAAAACAATAATTTAAAAATTATTTTCATATGTAATTGGGGAAAATATAATATTAAATAAATGTATTTTTAAAGTTTTTCAAAAGAAAAATGTTATGTATGAAGAACATGAAATAGAAATTTTTCTAGAACAGCATTTCAAAAGGAGTGTAATGTATATGTAATGTAATGTAATGTAATATAATGTAATGTAATGTAATGTAATAATAAACTTGTAAAGCTAGGATAGAGCCAGACTATGGAAGGTTCAAAATGAGGTATATGTATTTTAACCTAGAGATAAATAGGAGCCACTGTAGCATTTTGAGCAGGGAAGTGATATGGCCAAGCCTATGATTTAAGGGCTGTTTGGCAGCAGCCCTGAAAGGTCTTCAATTCCACCTCAACCCCTCAAGGAGGGGAGAGAATAGAGGTGGAGGTTGTTTCCTTTGACTCTAGGATGTTGTAGGAATGTAAAACAGGCTGGGCAAGCAATGGGCCACCAACCTCTGAAGAAAGGCATAGTCTTGCAGGTATTAGCTTGTATAGGCAAGAGATGATAGTTCCTGAGGATGGGAATCCAGTGGTACTGGGCTGGTAGAGGCTGGAGGTAGAAGGAAGAATGGATCTCTTATCTAATGTTGTACAGGAGCTAAAGCAAAGAGTACTTTAGAATTATAATGGTGCTCACACCTTAGATGGATCCCTCTAGTTCACCTCCAGTATAAACTGATAAGGTGAATGATGCAGCAACTTTTGTGCAAGATAGTGCCCTCCTGATATACTCCTTTAACTTGTATTCACATGTAACTGGGGAAAAGTAAAATATTAAATATATTTTTTAAAATTTTTATTAAAGATATTATTTGAGTTTTACAGTTTTCCCCCAATCTTGCTTCCCTCCCCCCACCCCCACCCCACAGATAGCACTCCGTCAGTCTTTACTTTGTTTCCATGTTGTACCTTGATCCAAATTGGGTGTGATGAGAGAGAAATCATATCCTTAAAGAGAACAGAATTCTCAGAGGTAACCAGATCAAACCATAAGACATCTGGGTTTTTTTTTTTTTTTCCGAATTAAAGGGAATAGTCCTTGTACTTTGTTCAAACTCCACAGCTCCTTATCTGGATACAGATGGTACTCTCCTTTGCAGACAGCCAAAAATTGTTCCCAATTGTTGCGCTGATGGAATGAGCAAGTCCTTCAAGGTTGAACATCACTCCCATGTTGCTGTTAGGGTGTACAGTGTTTTTCTGGTTCTGCTCATCTCACTCAGCATCAGTTCATGCAAATCCCTCCAGGTTTCCCTGAAAATATATTTTTTTAAAAATGTTGGATTTTGGGATTTTAAAAAGTTTGGGTTGGGTACCAAGGAAGATGACTCAGGTTCAAGAATACCTAGGATGGGAGGTTGGGAGATCTATGCTCTCAAAACTACAGCCTCAGGGACAGCTAGGTGGTACAGTGGACAGAGCACCTGCCCTGGAGTCAGTAGGAACTGAGTTCAAATCAGACCTCAGACACTTAATAATAATTACTTAGCTGTGTGACCTTGGGCAAGCCACTTAATCCCATTGCCTTGCAAAAACAAAAACAAACTAAAACAAACAAAAAAACCCTACAGCTCAAAAGTCCCTACACCTGAGCCCAGCAGTAAGCCCAAACACATGATTAGTTCAAATCAAAGATTTACTAAGACAGCATAGTAAGAATAGTAGCTTTAATACATTCCCTCCCCTATAAAGTTGGGGTATACAGCACTTTAACATTTGTTTTACAAATATCATCTCATTTGATCCACACCAAACCCCCCCAAACCCAACAACCAAACCCTTTTAGATAAGGACTATTATTATCCTTTTTTACAGATGAAGAAACTGAGACAGACAGGAGTTGAGTGACTTGTCCAGGATCATACAAGCATCTGAGGTCAAATTTGAACTCAGGGCAATTAAGTAGTTAAGGTGGCTAGAGCAACTGGCCAGCAGACAGGAAGACCTGGCCTCAGGTACTCAATAGCTTTGTGAATATCTTGGGTAAGTCATTAAACCTGTGCCTTAGCTTCCTTACCTGTAAAATGGGGACAATAGCACCTATTCCCAGGGTTGTTGTGAGGATGAAATGAGATAATATTAGTAATCACTTAAAATGGCATTAACATAGTCACTGACATTTAAGCAAATGCTATATTAATATTAGCTATTATTATTTGTTTATATTATATAATTTGTATTTATAATTATAAGCAATATAAGTATTATGTTAATGCTATTATTATTACTCCAGGCCCAGGGTTTTACCTATTTTTGATATTGTATGTCATTAATAAGATGTTACCTATCCCTTGTTTTCTGTAATTATATCTAAAGGAAGTGCTCTTCTCAGAATTCCTAACTTCCTTCAAATTTTAGCTCTAGTACCAATTTCTGTAGAAACCTTTCTTTTTTTTTGGTGTTTTTTTTTTTTTTTGCAAGGCAAATGGGGTTAAGTGGCTTGCCCAAGGCCACACAGCTAGGTAATTATTAAGGGTCTGAGACCGGATTTGAACCCAGGTACTCCTGACTCCAAGGCCGGTGCTTTATCCACTGCGCCACCTAGCCACCCCTGTAGAAACCTTTCTTGATCTCTATCTTAACTTCTATCACTCTGGGGAAAAATGATCTCATATTGATTTTGTAGTTACTCATTTGTGTTAATGTTATTTTCCTTACCTCTTTCCTCTCTCCTAAATATATTATACTGAACTCAAGAAGATTTGATTTTCTTTTTTACTTTGTGTCTCCAATGCCTAGCCCAATGTCTCCTGGAACATAAGTGCTTAAGAAATCAATGCAAATAGAGTTAGTGACACCCCATCAAACTTGTGAAATTTGATCATTTATCCAAACAGTGCCATTTAAGTCCCTCTCTAAAATGTCATTTATTACACAGATGGACTGATCATTTTTGTAGGGAGTGAGACAAGTACAAAATGATCTTGAACTAGATATTCTTATCCACTGTTAAATTTTAAATGGGCCAAGAGAAGAGGTTAGTTTATGACTTTGTACTTCCCAGAAGTCAGTGGGGAGGTCCAAAGAGCAAAGGACATTAAGTAACTCCTGATAAAACAGAGAATTGGAGACTCTATTTACCTCTGATGGAGTTTGCCCAGAGTAATGCAACCCATTTGACCTTAAAGAACTTGCATTTTTTGGTTGTCTGTGACTGTATACCTTGCCTCTAATCCGATGGATAAACTATTTAGATCTATAGTTATTCCTTCCACATCATGGAGTAGGGAGCTCCCACGATCTGGAAAATATACCAAAAAAAAATATTGTCCCTCCCTTTGTACCAGAGGAGTCTTTTCTTTTTCTTTTATGGAATATTTATAGTACTTTATTGTAAAATTTGGACTGATATTATACAATTCTATACATATACTTGACACATTTCTGAGTTTCTAAACTTTTTTTGAGATCTATTGGCTTTCCCATATCTGGAGCTTATGCAAAACTCCCCAAATTTCCCTTTTTAATTTCTTTTTGGTTTTGAAGTATTGATTCCTGATTTCTGGTAAATTCATCAATCTCCCTGAATTCTATTCTTTGTCTGAAGGATTTGTTCTCCTCAGAGAGTTTTCTTATCTCTTTTTCCATCTGGCCAATTTTGCTTTTTAAAGCATTCTTCTCCTCCATAACTTTTTGGACTGTTTTATCCATTTGACCTAAGCTGGTTTTTAGCATGTTATTTTCTTCAGCATTTTTTTGGATTTCCTTGACTAGGCTACTGACTTCATTTTCATGTTTTTCCTGCATCTCTCTCATTTCTTTTCCCAGTTTTCCTTCTAACTCCCTCATTTGATTTTCAAAGTCTTTTTTGAGCTCTCTCATAGCCTGAGCCCAATTTCTGTTTTTCTTGGAGTCTTTAGATGCAGGAGCTTGTGCTTCCTCATCTTCAGACTGAGTATTTTGATCCTTCTTGGGCTCATTTGCAAAATATTTCTCAATGGTCTTCCTCTTTTTTTCCTCTGCTTGCTCATTTTCCCAGCCTTAGCCTGTTTTGGGGGTGCTTCCTGAACTTTTAGGGTGTTTCCTGAACTTTTGGGACACTCCCACAAGGATCTCAGTATGTGAGGCTCTGTCCTCCCTCCTGGTCTGTGAATGACCATAAGCATCCCCCTCTGCCACAGGGCTGAGGTGTGGGGGGCCCTGCTGTTCTATTGGGGGGGGGCCTAGACAGCGATCAGGATCTGAATGTGGTCAGAGCCCCAGAGTCCTGTTCCAGGGGCAGAGGACAGAGCTCTGCAGTCTCTCTCTCTCTTCATTCCCTCCCTAGGTTCAATGGGCTCATGCCCTGGGGGCTCCTGCTTACCTGCTCAGCCTGCTTCTGTTCCTGGAACTCAGCTGTGCTGGCCACACTGCTCTCTGTGTGCCCTGAGGGCTGGCCTCCACGTGCTCGCTCTGGCAGAGGTTCCCCCACTGTTCCCCCACTTTGTGCCCTGTGCTCCTCAGTGTGCAGCTCAGGAAACTCCCCCACTGCTGTGAGCCACAGCTCCCAGTGCCCTGAGGCTACCTCAGGGAGGCTGAAGTTCTTTCACTCTAATGGGCCACCCCTCTGACCCTGGGGAGCAGAGCCTTTCTGTTATTTTCCAGGTTACCTTGAGTAGGAGAACCTCCTGGGTCCCTCTGTGGGTTCTGTCTCTTGAAAATTTAGTTTCAGTCCTTAGCTTATGAGTTTTATGAGAGAGCGCCTAAGACAGGATCCATTCTTGTCACCATCTTGGCTCCGCCCCCCTCCCTTTTAATTTCTTAATGCAGTTGGGTGACACAGTGAGTAGAGCACCAACCCTGGAATCAGGAGGAGCTGAGTTCAAATTGGACCTCAGACACTTAATAATTACCTAGCTGTCTGACCTTGGGCAAGTCACTTAACCCTATTTGCTTTGCAAAAACTTAAAAAAAAAGAAAAGAAAAGTTAGTGTGAAAAGTAGAGTAGATCCCTTGGTAGTTTCTAACTCCAAGTGCAGCTATATCAAACTACCTTTTAGAAACAGATTAGGTCTCATTAAAGTTCAACTATATGGATATGTCAGTGTGAAAATCAGTAAATAGGTCTTTCTGAAAGACTGGTTAAACTGTATACAACCATATCTGACTCTTTGTGACCCTACTTAGGGTTTTCTTGGAAAAATATCCTGGAGTGAGTTGCCATTTTCTTCTTTATTTGATAGATGAGGAAACTGGGGCAAAAAGGGTTGTGACTTTCTCAGAGTCACATAGCTCATAAATGTCTAAGGTCACATTTGAACTCCTACAGATAAGTTGTCTGTCCAGTCCACTATGAATAGGAGACTAGCTGCCCAGTGAATAGGAGGCTACTTTATCTGCTTTATATGGAGGGAAAGAAAGGTACATTATCAATTTTGAGCAGAGAAGAAAATTTCTAGATTTTCTGGATATCTCTGTAGGGAATAAGGTAGCAAAGTAATAAGGTTAAGTGGAAATATTTCTGAGCTTAAAATAAAAGGGCCAGCACCATAAATTTATATTTCATAAAATCAGGGAAAGGAGAGCAAAGATCACAAGGCAAGTATAAATTCTCCCAAATGCCAGAAAGGTGCCTATGATAGGACTTGAAGTAACTTTTACTTTGAGCCAGTATCAGGGTCATCTGAGAGGAGGCTTTGGGAAACTATATGACCTAGAGGTCAGATGATAAAGACTAAGGTAGGATACTATATTAGCTTACATTTAATGCTTTGACTAAATAAATGAAAACAATAATATATATATAATATACAATTTGTAAGATAAAATATATAAATCTATAAAGAATACATAAATAATTTAATAAATTTAATTTTTAATTAATGTTTGAAAAGCACTTTTCAAATTACTTTGATCCTAACAGCATCAAACTGGTGCTATTAGTGGGTGGGTACTATTATTTTATCCCCATTTTAAGAATGAGAAAACTGAGACAGAGAGGTTGAATGACTTGTTCAGAGTAAAAGTAAGTATTTAAGGCAGAAGTTGAATCCAGATCTTTCTGACTCTAAATTCAACCTCTATTCACTGCACAGGATTAAAAGGAAATATGAACAGAGATTTATCTTTATGAATTCAAATGTGGCCTAAGACATTATTAGCTGTGTGACCCTGGGCAAATGACTTAATCCTGTTGACCTCAGTTTCCTTATTTGTAAAATGAGTTGAAGAAGGAAAAGACAAATCACTCCAGGATCTTTGCCAAAAAAAAAAAAACCCAACAAAAAAACCCCAGATGATTTCACAAAGAGGTTGAAATGACTGAACTGGAAGTTTTCTAACTGGAGCTCCTTCATTTCCTTTTCTCCAATCTTCAAAATTCCTGAACTTTGTTGCCCATTCTCTAATCCTTCCCAACCTCCTGGAGGCTAAAATAGACAGTGTTGGATGTGACTTCAAGAAGACCTGAGTTCAAATCCTGCTTAACTTTTATGTTCATCAGGTTGGTTTTTTTTTTAAATCAGGAAAGTGAGGATAATAATAGTATCTATTCCTGCGATGATTGTGAGGTTCAAATATCAGTAATTCAAAGTGCTATATAAATTTTAGCTATCTTTAAGAAGCTTCAAGAGGAATAGGAAAACTTCCCAATATCTTTATCTTTAATCTTTATTTCAGAGAGAACACCCTCATTTCCTCCAGGACTTGTTCCAGAAATCATTTTTCCACTTTTTTTTTTGTGAGGGAAAAATTAAATAATACTTATAAAGAGCTAAAAACAAGGCCTGGTAAAGAATAGACACTATATATATGATTATTTCTTTTCCTTCCTGTAGCCTTCATGCATCTTCATTCTCTCTCCCTCCACTGACTCCTTCCCATCTGTCTAAATACACGTCTAATGAGCAGAGCCAGAAAAACACTGTATACCCTAACAGCAACATGGGAGTGATGATCAACCTTGATGGACTCGCTCATTCCATCAGTGCAACAATCAAGGACAATTTGGGGCTGTCTGCAATGGAGAATACCATCTGTATCCAGAGAAAGAACTGTGGAGTTTGAACAAAGACCAAGGACTATTACCTTTAATTTGGAAAAAAACTGATATCTTATTGTCTGATCTTGCTGTCTCTCCCACTTTAAGTTTCTTCCTTAAGGATATGATTTCTCTCTTATCACATTCAATTTGGATGGATGTATACCATGGAAACAATGTAAAGACTGGCAAATTGCCTTCTTGGGTGGGTGGGGGGAGGGAAGTAAGATTAGGGGGAAAATTGTAAAACTCAAAATAAATAAAATCTTAAAAAAATAAAATGAGAAACAGTAGGATGCAAAAAAGTAAATAAATAATTAAACAAATATCTAAGTTTTCTAAATTAATATAAAAATTTCCCCCATCCATCCTACTTCCCCAGCTCTTTTCTCCCATTCTTGGTCAAGTTTCTCCATTATGTTAATAGTTTAGACTTTCATTAACAATCTTCCTTTTTTTTATTCTTTGCCTATTGAAATGTCCAAGTTTCTAGTGATTGTTAAATTAATAATACATTTTTTTTAAAAAAAGGGATTCTATACTGATGACTACATTGCTTCACAATTTATTTTATCTTAAATGTCATTATAATCTGGCTTCTGCCTTCCCAACTAATATGAAACTGTCCTCCTAAAGGTGACTTTCTGATCATTTTAAGAGGTTGATCAGAAGAGCTACCTGTTCCACTTGAGGAACTTGAGAAGTACCTGAATTTCAGTGACTGGGGATGATTTGGTTGGTTGGAATTATTATGGGTTAGAGCCACCCTTTTATGCTAAGCCTATAGATAAATGGGAATTTCCATCACATGACAGGTCCTTTTTTTTCCTTTTCAAAAGACAGACTAGACAGCAGAAGCACTAAGAGAGACACTGGTTATTGAATAAACAAAGCTTCTCTTCCCATGGTTAAAGAGGAAGATTTCTCTAGGGAGGAGGACTTTTAATACTGAGAATTTGCTTCCTGTATCCAAGGAAGATTCAACAAGAAATACAAAGAAGCTTAACTCTCTCCAAATTCCAATTGTTGTTGTTTGTCCTTCTTTCTCCAAGAAGACATGCCATCAAGGAGTTGATGTCATGACAAGCAAGTGAATTAGATTTGAGTGAAGGGGTGCTATGCTAAGTCACCAGCCTCACTTTTTCCTCTGGAGTCATCAGAGTCCAGTGGACCAGTATGGATCAGGATGACTGGAGATGGTCCCAGATGCCAGGCAATCAGTGTCCAGTGACTTGTCCAAGGCCACACAGCTAATAAGTATCAAGTGGTCTGAGGCAGGTTTTGAACTTAGATCCTTCTGATTCCAGGGCCAGTGCTCTATCCACTGCTGCATTTTGAACTAGTTTATTTGACTCCTGGTTAGCATCTTAGAGAGAAGAGGATCCCAGCAGCTAGCCTTCTTTCTAGAATTTCTAGAAATTCCAAGTTTAAGGGTTCAGGACTTCAGCCTTTTGATCAAAAACAGGAAATTGCCTCCCTGGGGGGAGAAAATTCATCAAGTATAGAAGCATCAAGTGATAAAAACAATGACATAAGGAAGCAAAATCCTTGTTTCTGTTCTGCCCTATTACACTGAGTTATTTGGATAGTGCAGGTCCTATGGGAAGAAGGGAACAATTCTAACTTCATTTTCTTTTCAATATGAGTCTAAGCCAATAGAATAATACCTTAAGGTTAGAGACTTTCATTTGCCCTAGGGTGAAAATGAGATTAGATATCTAGATGTATTAAGGGTTATATATCTAAAATTCCAAAGTTTGGTTTCCTTTGAAAAAGAGAGCAAACAGTAGGATGGTGCTTTGAGTCTAGAGAACTCTCTACAATGCTGGAAGGAGGGAGGTGGAACTTTCTGAAGAGGAAGGAGATCTGTATTATTATTCCCAGTCTACTCTGAGGGTTTTTTTTTTAAAGAATGTTTTATTTTATTTTTTCCCAATTACATGCAAAAACAAATTTTAGCATTTACCTTTAATAATTTTTGGATTTCAAATTCCTTCTGTCTCTCACTTTCTCCTTCCTCCTCTTGAGAAGGCAAGTACTTTGATATAGATTATGCATGTGCAGTCATGTGAAAGCATTATTTCCACATCAGCCACATTGCAAAAGAGAATACAGACTAAAAACAACAGCAATAATAACAAAACACAAGGAAAATAAAGTTTAAAAAGTATGCTTTGATCTTCAATCAGGCTTTGGTAGTTCTTTCTCTAGAGGTGGATAGTATTTTTCATCATAAGACCTTCAGAATTGGCATATATCATTGAATAGCTGAAGACAGTCAAGTCATTCATAGTTGAACATCATATTGTTATTGTGTATACTGTTCTTCTAATTCTGCTCACTTTCTGATACTGGTTCCTAACTGACCATCTCCTCCAGGCCCCAGGTTACCCATGGGTGCTTTGTTCCATGTCTACTCCTACAGTTGTTTCTAGAGATACCTGCTGAAGCTGAGATAACCCAGACTAACTTAACCACCAACCAACCATTAAATATAAATTAGTCTATTTTATCTCAATCTCTTAATTTTTTTCCCTAAATTTTTTATGTAATTTCTCAACTGATACTGGTTCCTAACTGACCTTCTCCGCCAGGCCCCAGGTTACCCATGGGCTCTCTGTTCCATGTCTACTCCTACAGTTGTTTCTAGAGATACCTGCTGAATCTGAGATAATGCAGATTAATTTAACCACCAAGCAACCAAACATTAAATATAAAATTAATCTATTTTATTTCAATTTCTTAATTTTTTTCCCCTAATTTTTGATGTAATTTCTCAACTGATACTGGCTCCTAACTGACCATCTCCGCCAGGCCCCAGGTTACCCATGGGCTTTCTGTTCCATGTCTACTCCTACAGTTGTTTCTTGAGATACCTGCTGAATCTGAGATAACGCAGACTAGCTTAACCATCAACCATCCAAACATTAAATGTAAAATTAATCCGTTTTATCCCAATTTCTGATTTTTCCCCCCTCAATATGTGATCTAATGTCTCAATTTAAAATGAAGCTTCAGTCCCCTAATTATTCAGGGCTAGGACCAGCGTGATGATCGCGGGCGGGCTCCAGGGGCCTGGTTCAGAGGCGGTAAGCCACCCTCCGCTAGGGGGCACTCGAGGCCCGAGCGGCCGGCGCTGGAGCGCAGCTCAGGTTCCCAGGGCCACAGCCCGGAGGACCGCTCCCGGCCCGGGCCCCTTGCGGAACGGGCCACCTTTCAAAATAAAACTGCCAAAAATGGGGGAAAAAAGAGGAGGGAGCGGGCATTATGGGAAACCCTCGTTTTTTTTTTTTTAAAGACAGATTTAAGAATGTTAAAACGGTGTGCTTTTAGGCAGGGGAGTGAGGCACGGGGCGGACAAGGCGAGGCGCGCCGGGCGGGGGCCGCCTAGACTGGCCCGGGCCGGGCGCGAAGGGCGAGCACGTGGGCGCTGCCGGCCCTCGAGGGCAACCGGCGGGCGCGGAGGTCCGAGGGGCTGTCCGGGCGCACGTCCCCCCGGCCCGGGGACCGCCTGGCCGCACCCCCCCGGCCCGGGGACCGCCTGGCCGCACCCCCCCGGCCCGGGGACCGCCTGGCCGCACCCCCCCGGCCCGGGGACCGCCTCGCCGCACCCCCCGGCCCGGGCGCCCGCAGGTGGCGCCGGCGGAGGTGGGATGCCCGGATGCGGCGTGCGCGCGCGCGGCCCCCGAGGCCGGCCGGGGGCGGGTCCCTGCGCCGGCCGCGCTCCGGCCCGAGCCGCGCGGGGATGACAGGCCGCGGGGCGGCCGGCGGGCGGCAGCCTCCTTTCTTCTGCCGCTGTCAGTGATGTCATTGGGCGACAGCGGCTGAGGCGGCTCGGAGGGGGCGGCGCCAGCCCGGGCCGCCGCCGCCGCCGCCGCAGGTTCATGTGCATATAATGAAAAGGCACTTGACAGGCTGCCAGGACGCACGGGAGGCCGCGAGCCAGCCGCCGGACCTGCCGAGCGTCATCAGCTGCATCTACATGGGGAAGGAGGAGGAGGAGGAGGAGGAGGTGGGATCAGCAGCTCCAGCCGCCGCTGCTCCCATGTGAAGCCGCGAGCCGAGCCGAGCGGAGCCCAGCGGAGCGGGGACGGGCGACGAGGAGAGGCGGGGGCCCGGCTCCGTGCGCACGTCCTCTCCGCCCTGCGGCTCTCCGGCCTGGGCAGCGATGAATTCCGCCGAGCAGACCGTTACGTGGCTGATCACCCTGGGGGTGCTGGAGTCGCCCAAGAAGACCATTTCGGACCCGGAGGGCTTTCTGCAGTCGTCCCTGAAGGACGGGGTGGTGCTGTGCAGGCTGCTGGACCGCCTGCTGCCCGGGACCATAGAGAAAGTAAGTGAGCCGCGGCCCCCGCGCCCCCGCCGCCCGGGCTCCGGCAGACACGCGCGCCCGGCCCTGCCCCTGCGCCCGGGAAGGCCCGGGCGCTGCCGCCCCGCCGGCCCGGGGCCCCGGGGGCCGGCCCCGCGCGCTTCCCTTTGTGCGCCCGGGGGCAGCCGGGGAGCCCGGGCAGCGGGAGCGCCCGAGGCGCCATTGTGTGCGGGAGGTGGGGAGGGGCGCGGCGGGGGTCTGGGAGGGGGCGCCCGCCCCCCGCTTTTCCTTCTGCTCCACCCCGAGCCGCTGGTGCCCGCAGCCCGGCCCGGCCCGCCCGCCCGCACGCCGCCGGCGCCGGGTGCCATTGTTCGCTCCCGCTTTGTGGTCACGCTCCGCCGTGCAACTTTTCTCATCGGGGGAGGGGCGGGGGCGCGACCCCCCACGGCAGCCTCGGACGTGGCACGGAAAGTAAGTGGGGGGGGCCCCTGCACCGGAAGCCCCCCGAGGGGTCCCCGGGCGAGCCCCGCAGACTCGGAGCCCCGGGAGGGGCCGCGGGCGCGTGCCGGGGAGCGTGTGTGCCAACTTTGACCCGCGCGGCCCCCCCCCCCCCCCCCGGCCCCAGCTGATTTGCCTAACGCGGAGGATGCACCCTCGCCAAAGGCCACGCTCGGGCTTTTCTCCTGTGAAATAGCCCCAAAACGGATGGGGAAGTACGAGAAAGGTGAACAGCGGCATCCCAACTGGTTTCGGAAATGATGAATTATTTGTTTTTTATTTTTAATATTTTTATGCTCGATACCAGCCCTGAAACAATGAAGTGGCAACTTCATCATAACGCAACGTAAGACACTTACGGTCCAACATAATAGGAAGATACATTGTTACCGGTCTCACCAATAACTTTATTTCATTTTAGGGCGGCCCGGTGGATACACCGGCTCTGGAGTCAAGAGTACCTGAGTTCAAATCCGACCTCAGACACTTAATCATCACCTAGCTGTGTGGCCTTGGGCAAGCCACTTAACCCCATCGCCTTGTAAAAAAATTTTTTTTTAAATTAATTAATTTCATTTTAATTCATTAAAATTTCATTTTAAAAGACTAGAGAAGCCTGTTCGTGGAGACTATTTAATGGAGAACTTGTGCAGTACAATTCAGACATAGACAACATAGAATCACTCAGGTGCTTGGGGGAATCCAAAGATGACCCATAGCACACACGCTGTTCATCTTTTCCTTACTAGGAACAACTTCACAGAAACAGTGCCCACCTCCTCCCACCCCTTTTTAATGGGTTCATCCTATTCTGCCTGTCCTTGAGATAAAAAATGATTTGCTTGTAAATGATCCTGATGTCATAACAGAATTGTGATTTAAGATAGGGAAAAAAGGAGCAGGAGTTGACTTTTCAGAGACCCCAAAGACTTTGTTTTCATTTAGAGACCAGTATCTCTTAGTAATAAAAGCCAGATGAGAAGTCCTGAAACTAAAGGCTAAATTATCAGTTTTATGGACAGACACTATTTGTCATGAATTCTAAAAGCATTATTTTTAAGGAGCTTAATCTTTTATGTAATTAGCAAGTACAGTTCTCTAGAAAAGTGATACTTTTATAGACAGGCCTTTTTTAATGAGTAAATTTCAGCAATCAGTGGTTTCAGGTAATATTCCTCTTTACATTATGGAAATCTATTCTTTAAAAACATCATCTATTTAAAAAAAAGGAGAAAGGGTTTCAGGTAAATTATGACTTTTAAGAAGTCATGAGTGAAAGGTACTAAAATGAATGCTAAAGCTGAGACCCAACCCTCTAAAACCAGTGAGCAATCATTTTTATTGAATATTATTTTCACATTTTCAAAGCTCATATGTAAGATCATTCCATCATCACATGTGATAAAATTATAGGCTAAAAGCTATTCATGGTTCAAAAGAATGCTTTGTTAAGGGTAAAGCCTCAGTTTTGAAAAGTCCTCCTAATTAGAGGAATTTCAGAAAAATTATAAATCTGCTTTTTTTTCCTATAGAAAGTTACTTATTTTTTAAAAAATTGGCATGCATATCAAATGGCATATGCTGTGATGCATACAATTTCAATTCTCTTGAAAGTAGAATATGGGATGGGAAAAATGTTTTTCTTAAAAATTAAAAAAATCTGAATTTCACTTCATCTCAGTATTGAGATGATAGACAAGGAGGTGGGGTAGGCAGTGTCTTGAGTTCTTCAAAATTTCAAGTATCTAAATTCTTGTCCCTGTATCCCATTTCGCCAAAATAATTTTACCAACAAATATTTAACTGAGCAGTTTTATAGTCCAGTACTGAGAAACTACTAGTTTTGAGGAAGGGCTCTCATTATAAAGGAAAGTTTGAAGACTGGCTAAGAATTTTCAGATGTCTTTAATTAGGTAAAACATTTGCTGGTGTGTTTCTTCCATTACACTCATTTGCCCTGTTTTTGAGCTAATAATGGAGTGGGAGAGGAATAGAATGGGAGGACATTCTTTTAATTTTTTATTTTGTACTTTTCTTGTATGTGTTTTTTAGGGTTTTCTTTTTTTAGGGCATCTTTTAAAAGAATGAAATGTAATAGCAAAAAGAAAAATATAAATCTGGTCTATATTTACATGGAAAAGAAATTATTCTGTGATATTGTCAAGATTGTATTTTCTGTGGCAATAAAGTATTTTTAAAAAGCTTTGTTTATGAGGGAAAAGCACTTGTGCAGAAATTTTTTTTTTTTTAAGTAAATGAAGGTTTGGTGAAATAGCCACATTTGTGATCTATTATGACTCTAAAGCACAATATAAATTTGGGCTTTTCTAATGAATGGAGTTAGCTGGCCACAATGTTAGATGACTACTTAAATATATCAAGAGGCATAAAGTTAACATTCTAAACATCCCTAAAATTATTCGATGAGAAAACCAGCTATAGACAATTAAAGTATACATAATTTCGTCAAAAAACAAAAATCATAAAGGGTATTGAGAATAAAAGCTGTTTTAATGTAACTTTTATTACTCTTTCAATATCTCTGGAAATCCTTATTTTCAGAAAACTTTCCTTATTCCTTCCTGCAAGTTGTTGGAAAGCAGAGGTGAATATAAATTTACTTTGTGTGTCTAAAATTGTTGGCACTAATAACAGATGATACTATCCCAGAATTGGCAGATGTTCTGCATATGTGAGGTTATCCTGTATTTCAGTATGCAGAGACAGCTGTCTCTTTTTTTTTTTAGTTTCATTGCATTTAATAATTAAGACAATTCAAGTCAGTAATTATTAATCACCTAGTGCTGTGCTCTGCTCTGTTACTTGGTATGGAGTGATTCAAAGATAAAGTACATCTTCTCTTGGAGCTTATAATATAACTGGGGAGATAGGATGTAAATACCTAAAATAAAAGAATGTGAGACTTAGTGATCAGATGTAATGCAGGCTGGTGATGATGATGATGATGATTGCTGGTGCTATATAGGACTTATGACAAGGATAAGATTTGCCTTTGAGCCCAAAGAGATGATGATACCTTCTGTTAGCACTCAGAACTTTCATATTTCATTCTTTCCAGTTTCCACCCAACAGAATAGATCCCTAAAGTAAAATCTGGCAACTAGTCACTTTCTTCCATTCAAAAAGAGTCAACAAAAGCATTTTAGGATTTAGGAAAATGCATCCATGGCAGCCCTAGTTTCCCGAAACATGATTTTCATTACTCTTTTCAGCCTTTCTCCAGATTCTGCTGCTGGCCTGGGGGTCAGGGGAAGAGAAAAACAGTTCAGCCACCTTGGAGAAAATGATAAAAAGAGAAATTTTATTTTCACAGAACCACAGAATTCTCAGAGTAGGAAGGGACTTTAGAGGCCCTCTCTAGTTCAACCCTTGCCTGTAAAGAATCATTTCTTCAATATATCCCTCAAGTAGTAACCTGAGTTTTCCTGAGCGTACTACTAGAAATCTGTGCACTTCTTAACTTTTTGTTCCTTGAAGGGCATTCAATAAATACTTGTTGCCTAATAGATATTCAGATTGAAAATAATAAAAAGGCTGATAAACATGATTCCTTTTTTTTTTTTGTTATTTTTTGCAAGGCAAAGGGGTTAAGAATGACTTGCCCAAGGTCACATAGCTAGGCAATTATTAAGTGTCTGAGGCCAGAGCTGGTGCTCTTCCCACTTAGCCGCCCCCTCCTAAACATAATTCCATTTAAGGGGTCTTTGAACTTCACATAACTTCCTATTAAATTAATTTCCTGCCAATTAGGGGGACTTAGAACTATGATTTCATTGATACTGGAAAAATAAGAGATGAGGACACTTTCTCTGTATTGAAACCTTTGCTGCAACTTAGAGTTTGAGAGTTTCTAGAACTTTGATAGGGCCTTGGTAGTTCTGGGATTTTGATCTTTCTTGGCTCAGGGGTCAATTCTCTTCTAATTAACTCATTCTAAATAAGAATGAAGAGATGAATTTGGTTAGGTACTATAAATAGTGATTAAGTGTTCCTCTATAGGCCCTATTTTATAAGCATATAATTTAAAGGTACTATGTCAGCAAGAGTTTTCTGTGTTTGTTTTTCTCCTTCCCTTTGTCCTCCTTTCTGTTTGCAAAAGCAGAGGTGAATAGGTTGTACCAGGGGAACATCTGGTCCACAGTAAATACATTTAATATGCAACTCATTAAAGATAAACAAGCCCAAGTTCAATTTCAACATAAATCCCTACAATTTCCTAACAGCTGTCTAGTAAATGTAAAGAATTTATGTTAAATCTAAATCCTCTCTTTATCTCTGTCCTTTATCACAAACTTGTATTAACTGAATTTTTTTTTTGAGAAAAGGATGACCGTCCCACCACTTTCTGTGTTGCTTCTTCTAGTGCTTGTCTGTTCTTATGCATCAAATACATCAATTGAATATCTATTAAATACCTATTCTGCATCCCCCTGCCATATATTAGGTATTGTGGAAAATGTAGGAGGAAAGGAATAGGATTATCATTATGGTTTTGTGGAGAATCAAGTTGTATACATACACACATTAAACATGATTTAAGAAAAAGAATAAGATCAAGTGCTAGATTGTATAGTAAGTATAGAAAGTAAATGGTATAGAAAATGAGTCAGTCAGATAAAGGAGAGAGCATTGTAGACTGTAGCAATTAAATAATGAACAAATTGACCGAACAAATTAATGAATAACAACTACTATGCAAGGGAGAGAATGTTGTAAAGAGGATAAAAAGTAAACTTCAGAGTTAGGAAGATCTGGCTTTAATGTCTAGCCGCTGACATACAGGCTATGTGACCCTTCAGCTAGTCACGTTGTCTTTAAATGCTAAAGGCAAATCTTTGTAATTATTAAGTTGCAGAACTTGCATTGGTCAAGGGAGTTTTCACACTGGGGAGCTCCCTACATAAATTATAGGTCCAGATCCGAAACAAGAGCAAAATAATTTTACATAGCAATGATAAAGGTTCTATGGAATTAGTGTAGTAACTTGGACCAGGAAACAGGAAAATCTGGGTTTTAGATTTGGCTCTTCCGATTAGCCAGCTGGTTATACAACTTACTTGTATCTGGGTTTCTGTATCCTTATCTGCAATCATTAAATATAAACCTGTTGGAGGAAGGACTACAGTTATCCCTTCCACACTGCAACTTTTCCCATTGCGATTTTAATATATCGTGGGTTGATATAACAAATTAAATGGGAATTTTGGGAGGAGTTTTGTGGAAGCCACTAATGACATGCCAGAAGTCAACAGATGACAAAGGAAAAGCTTAGAAACACAGAAATGAGTTTTGTATTTATATGTGTGTGTATCTGTTTCTTGCTAGCTAGCATTGCATAATATAGCCTTTGACTAAATTCTTAATCCAGAGTTTTACAATAAGGTAATGTAAAAAGTCCATCAAATAAAAAGAAAGATATTCAGACTCCTCTGGTACAGAGGGAAGGCCAAACAATTTTGGATGGATTTTCCAGATTGGGGGAGCATCCCCACTCCTAATCCCCGTGATGTGAAAGGATACTGTACTAGGAATCTGTAGACCAAGTTCCTGTCCAGGTTTTGCTATTTGCTAGCTGTATGACTTAATGTGACATGCTGAATATCTCTGGGCTTCCATTTCTTCATCTTGTCAGGTGGTTGGACCACATTTGAAAGTTCTCTTCCAATTCTAAAATTCTGTGTTCTGATTATTTACTTTTCCCTCTAAAAGGTGAATTTTAAACAAGGACTTTTCAAAACTAGTCAGTGGCATCCAGTGTTGGTAGGTTCTATTACCTCTGTGAAGCAGGTTGGTATGCATCTACAAGGCTAGCTCAGTTTTTAGGGATAGTGTCCGTCACTGCTGCATTCCATTACCCTCCCCCAATCAATCTTATTCTGAAACTTTGAACATTTTAAGAGTAGATGAAGTTATTGAGTAGAATAACTTATGAATATGAAGTAGCTGTGTGTGGGGGAGGGACTGTAAAAGGAAGTAATTTAGCGTATAGGTCTCTTATTATGAAGTTCTTTATGATAACTGTTCCATTCATGTTGATAGGATCATAAAATCATAGATTTAGGTGTGGGAGGGAACTTAAAAGTAATATGTACCAACTACTGACCTTTCAGAGATGAGAAAACAGTATTAAAATCTTGCAAAAACTTATTACAATTTACCTGTCTTTAAAAAAAAACAGATTAAGAGCGAAAGAATATTATGGGAAAGTAGTAATCCAGATTTACATACTCAATATCTGATATCCTTTGGGTATTTCCAGGCAACTTTGGATTTGAAGGACACCCCACATATGGATTATTTCTGGAGAAAGGGTTCTAAAAGTCTGGATTGCCATTGTGATTTAAAATAGGGGTGGGTGATCCAGGTTACAACCAGTTCCTGGGGAGATGAGCTAGGTCTGGAGAAGACCCTAAAGTGCATTGGAAATCTTAAAAAAAACTATATTAATATGATTTATTGTTATTCCTACTATTGTCTTAGGACTTTGGAGAATCCAGCATTTCAGAATTTGGGGTACAATATTTGTCATTCTGCAAACCTGCTATTAAATGCTTGTGTGCTAGATGCTGATGATGGTAGGGAATAAAAATACAACAATGAGATAGTTCCTGCCTTCAAGAAGCTTACATTCTACTGGGTAAGGGGTAAAATTCAGAGAAAAGAATGAAATCGAATATTACAAAAAACAAAGGAGCTCTAGATACAACCCAAATAATATCCTTTAAAGCTAAATACAATCATCATCAATGAAAGATGAAGTTTCAACAAAAGAGAGTCTATTAGGGAAGGAGCTAAAGCAGTCCCCCTGAAACAAAAAAAGCAGTAGAATTCAATTATCTTTAATTAATAGGAAGCAAATTCTCTCATAATAAAATGAATGAATGAATGAATTGTGGGCCAATATATATTCCAAGGGGTCTGCTTCATTTGTGTCTTCCTACATTACATCCTCTTACTGTAAAAACAGTGTTGTCTTTAGGGCCTGAATACAATGAATTAGGAAGTCCCCTTTTTCTTTCACGGTTTTTAAGTTGAAGACAGCAGAGGGTAGCCTGTTGCTCTAAGTACCTATATAGATAAATACTTGGGATGACATGGGGCAAAGATATTTTAAACTGGAGCACAGAGATTACATTTATTTTAGCCACTTATTTATTTTACTTGTCCACTTTGCCTTGGACAACTCCATGTGGCCAAATTCTCTGTAGTGCTTTTTATCATGTGGGAAAACTGAGCTCAAAGTATTAATGCTTTCTTCCTGTCTTAAAGAAAGATGCCAAATAAATACAAGGTGTTTCTGGTTTTGTTTTGTTTTTTTTTTTGCCTCCACTAAAGTCCTCCTCTAATGTTTCACTCAAGCTTGGAGGTGACCTTGAATTCTCAAAGAGGATACCAATAACTGCATGTGTTGGCAGGTCCTTCCTCAATTTAAAAAATGAATTTTAAAATAGGTTTATCTTGCATTTATTTTGTACTTTTGTACACATCTCCCTCCCCCGTAGTATGTTGGCTCCTCAAGGGCAGGGACTGTTTTTATTTGTTTTGTATCCTTAGTACCTAAGCCCTCTGGTTGGCAAATGGCAGGTCCTTGATAAAAACTTATTGGTTAATGGAAGGCCCTGGCAATGGACCATTGTCTGAGGACCAGACAAACTAGATTCAGAGAGAGTCTTTGCCAAAAGGTTGACACCCCAGTGTTTTGTTTTGTTTTTTTTGGCTACCGTAACTCATGATATTATCTCCTATGTTCTAGCTGGCTAACCACCTTTTTGCTGAAGGTAATACCTCTATCTGTGAAATAACATTTTTTTTAGTGTTGTAAACTTATAATTTATATTCTGAATATTCTAATTAATAGTTTACTTTATATAATATTCTGACTTCAAATTTGTATTTTGCTACCCACTCCATATATACTCTGCTATTTAAAAATATTACATACGAGGCAGCTAGGTGGTTCAGTGCATAGAGCACCTACCCAGGAGTCAGGAGTACCTGAGTTCAAATCTGGACTCAGACACTTAATAATTACCTAGCTGTGTGGTCTTGGGCAAGCTACTTAACCCCATTGCCTTGCAAAAAACCCCTAAAATATATATATTACATTCTCTTTAGTGGTATCACACATTAAGAAAATAATACCAAGAAATAACAATTGGGTCATTTTAAATAAGGGGTTTTTATTGTTGGATCCATGGACACTCAAAAGATCCCTGAATAGATTTCCAGAGGATCTATGAACTTATGTGTAGGGAAAAAATTATGTCTTTATTTTTTAGTAATTTCTAATTAACATTTCCTTCAATCTTTTTAAAACTTTATTCTGAGAAGAGGTCCATAGGCTTCACTGTTCTGCCAAAAGAAGTCCATGACACAAAAAAGACTAAGAACCCCTGTTTGCATAGCTTAATAAGTGTGCTTAACTTAGGAGACTTTTTCCTCTGCATTACCGCTTTTTTCTATTTCAGCCATTTGGCAGAGGCTAATGATTACTTTGGACCCTTACCAATAAGAAATCAATTAATCTTTCCCCATGGCATCCTTTAACCCCAATGGTATTTACCATGACTTCATGGTTTGATTATGACATTTCTAAAGTTAATCCTGGAGCTCCCTCTTGCCTCTAAAGTGTTTGAATTCCTATTTACTTGATGAAGCATTTTTAATTATTTGAGAGGCTTTTGAAGTTATCTCAGTGTAGAATATAAGAATATGTTTGCTTGGTCTGTTCTGGTTTTAATGGAAGGTGTGTGTGATACAGGCATACCTCAGTGATATTGCTGATCCAGTTCCTGATCACTCCAATAAAAGCAAATATCACAATAAAGCAAGTCATATGAAGTTTTTGGTTTCCCAGTGTATGCAAAAGTTATGTTTACAGTATAATGTAAACTGTATACAATATACTATATTCTATTAAGTGTGCAATAATATTTTGTCTAAAAAACAATATACCTTAATTTAAAAATACTTTTGGTTAATAAAATGCTAACCGTCACCTGAGCCTTTAGTAGTTGTAATCATTTTGATGGTAGAGGGTCTTGCCTTGGTGTTGATGGCTGCTGACCAATCATGGTGCTGGCCATGGCAATTTCTTAAAATAAGCTAACAATGAAGTTTGTATTATTCATTGACTCTATTTCACAAAATATGTCTCTGTAGCATGAGATGCCATTTGATAGCTTTTGAAAGAAGTTGAACTTCTTTCAGAATTGGAGTCAATCCTCTCAAAACCTACTGCTGCTTTATCAACTAAGTTTATTTAATTTTCTTTAATATTGTTGTATCTCAAGGAATAGAGGAGCTGGAGGGGGGAGGGATGACCAAATGGATGGAGCAGACAGAACACACACATCATTTCTTGATTTTGTCTAAAATGGACTTGGTTTGTGGTACCCCAAAACAATTAACAACAGTAAAATCAAAGATCACTGATTTCAGATCACTGTAACAAATATAATAATAATGAAAAAGTCTGAAATGTTCGAGAATGACCAAAATGTGACCTAGAGACAGTGTGAGTGCATGCTT